>NC_089788.1:11595501-11610501 GCF_040412425.1 Macrobrachium rosenbergii | reverse complement strand
TACAATTTCAAAACTTGAGAAGTACGTTTTTTTTTTTTACTTTTATAGGGCTGTTAAATAATTCAACAAAAATCACAATCGCCTGCATAACAGATGACAATCAGACTAACAGGGTAACCGTGTTGGGTTAAGGCAAGGAAGAGTCGTGTGGAATAAGTTTTTGTTAAAATACAGGTATGCGAGAAAAAGCGCTAAGTTTCATACATGGACCTAGAAAGGACTTTTGAGAAACTCGATAATAAGCAATGAAAGTGAAGCATGTTCGAGTATGTATGCTTGCGGGAGACTCCGGGGAGAGTGACTGGTTTGGTGTAAAAGCCAGTCTGAAGCATGTTCAAGTACGTATGCTTGAGGGTGACACTGGGGAGAATGACTGGTTTGGTGTAAAAACCAGTCTGAAGCGTGTTCGAGTATGTATGCTTGCAGGAGACTCCGGGGGGAGTGACTGGTTTGGTGTAAAAGCCAGCCTGAAGCATGTTCTAGTATATATGCTTACGGGAGACTCCAGGGAGAGTGACTGGTTTGGTGTAAAAGCCAGTCTGAAGCATGTTCGAGTATGTATGCTTTGCGGGAGACTCCGGGGAGAGTGACTGGTTTGGAGTGAAAGCCAGTTTCTGACTATATGTTTCTACAGATGTTCAGTATCTCAAAGGAAGGACTGTTGTGGTAAGTTAGGGAATGGGGCAGCAGATATAAGTACAAATTACCCATGGGATTAGAATATGTGTTTGAACGTAAAGTGGAATGGTTTATCTTTGCAGATGATACAGGGCTGATTGAGAATAGTGAAGAGAAACTGCAAAAAAAGAGAGAGATTAGTTTGAGTGTTTGCAAAAACGGAGAACTGGGAGCAATACACAATTATGGAGCAACGAATGTTAATATGGAAGATGAAGGAATGAAAGCAACTGCTTCGTATTAGTGTTTAGCAGTTAAGTATACCGTAGTTTAACCAGACCACTGATCTGATGAAGAGCTCTCCTAGGGCTGGCCCGAAGGATTAGATTTATTTTACGTGGCTAAGAACCAGCTGGTTGCCTAGCAACGGGACCTACAGCTTATTGTGGAATCCGAACCACATTATGACGAGAAATGAATTTCTATCACCAGAAATAAATTCCTCTAATTCTTCATTAGCCGGTCGGGGAGTCGAACGCTGGGACAACACTGGGTAGAGCTCTACCCACCCCTCCAATGAAGAAGTAGTACTTAGCAGTACATATAATGAATGATGGTATGCTGGCAAATAAAAAAAAAAGACGAATCACAGAACTAGTAAAGCAAGATAGATAGCAGGTTGCGTGCAAAAGACTGCGCTGACACTTGAAATACCTAAGGAAGCCTAGGTGTGTGTGTGTGTGTGTGTGTGTGTGTGTGTGTGTATATATATATATATATATATATATATATATATATATATATATATATATATAAAAAGATTTTTGAGCCAAACCTTTATTGAAGGCAATTGTGGATGTTGAATGCAAATGAACGAAAAAGGTTGCAGTTGTTAAGACGAACCGTTTGCGTACTAATGCAGAAAAAGACTTGATATGGTGAGAGACGGGGGAGGCATGAAGACGTGGTAAAATTGTTAATGTGGGTGATTGGAGTATTTCAAGATGGAAGGAAATGGAAATGTGGATGGAATGGATGACAGTACGATGGAGAAAACTGAATGAAACTGATGGATAGATGGAATGGATGAGATATTGGTTATGATGGACCTGTAAATCCAAGAAGCAAGAGGATACACGTGCAAGATGGGAGTGAATGGCGCAGTGTGTGTAAGGGGGTTTGAGGCACTGGTAATGAGCCTTTCGTGAAGGTGTATGAAGTGCCTATCATTGTGGAACATCTGCTGAATTCATCTTAAACATTCTTTTTAATCTTTTTTTTCATTTGGTTTTGTGTTACTGAATTCAGTGAGTAATGCTCTGATGTTGGCCACTCTTTGTGAACGAAGAGATTAACTGTCATGAAGTGATGTTTGTTTATTGGAAAGGAATACACTGGATCAAGAGAACCCTACTGAGGACATGTTCACATGTCAAAGCAAAAGTGATTCATCCACAATTCAGCAGTTAACATGTGACTGTAGCAGTGACAACTGTGTTGTTTCAATGAAACCATCCCCTGTTAGCAAAATAGATCAATATTATAATATATATACATATACATATATATATATATATATATATATATATATATATATATATATATATATATATATATATAGAGAGAGAGAGAGAGAGAGAGAGAGAGAGAGAGAGAGAGAGAGAGAGAGAGAGAGAGAGAGAGAGAGAGAATTTCCGATATTTTGATAGTTGCTACTGAAGCCAAAAGCCTGTGAGGTAGAGAATAGGCTGAATTGTAGCACTAAAATAAATGGGCTGTCTTGGAGCGGATGTGGGGGCGACAGGAGGAGAGGGACATTCACTAAGCCCGTCCGGACTTCGACGCTCCATTCCAATTATCATTCTAAATTGAATATCAATCAAGTGGATCCTCTACATTCAACTCCACAAACCTTCGCCTCTCTCTCTCTCTCTCTCTCTCTCTCTCTCTCTCTCTCTCTCTCTCTCTCTCTCTCAGACTTCAGAGCCTTAATCACCAATTAAAGACGATAATATTCACTTGCGTCAACATTTTCATCACTGATTCGACAAATTGCAAAATAACATCCATTCCGAGTTGCTTTCGTTGCCTAATTGAGCCCAATTAATCGTTAACGACTCAACAAACAGCGAATCATTTCGTACGATCTTATGGATTCCGAACGAGAGGTCGTAACGAGGGAATTGGGAGGGCTGAAGTACCCTACGGAGGCCAATTACCTAGTTTAATGCCTTGTTGACTACCCTGATTGCTCGTTCCGCTCCCCTTGTTAGCGCGACGCCTGCCGATTCGTCCTTTCATGCCTAAAGCCTCCTCGTGATTGGTTCTGGAGAGGGTTGTCGCTGCGGCGGTTGGTGACCGATCGCTCAATTGTTTAAGCCAAACAGTCCAGAGGCTTAGAGGAGCGCTCAAGTGTGTTCAGAGATAGAGACACACAGATGCCCCAATAATTAGGTTGACACAGAAAATTCATTATCAAGTACACTTGTAAATTTTTGCTTTTGGTAGTCAAACTTTGCAGAAAGGGCTAATGTACTCCTATACTTGAGAAACATTCTTTATTCCCCCATCTGTTCACTATGGTGATATCAGCAAGATCTAACATGACCAGCTTTAATTTGCTCCAATATAAAACAATACTAGTACTAGCTATTTGGAGCAAGGTTTGGCACCGAATTGCCAAAAATCTTATCATTAAATTGTCTGAGACCTGCCTCGTGTGACACCACCTTTAGCAAACTCATTTTGGCTATTTTTGCCACGAATCTTGGCTATGTTCTGAAACACCAGCAACGATCGTAAAATTGTCTAGATGAAACACATGACCAAAGGCTAATTGTGAATGGTTTGGCCTCAGATCAAGAGATTGAACTTGGGGGCTCTCATTATAACCTAAAACCTCAGTGAAAAAAATGTTGATAGATTCTGTGGCCTAACGAGTAATTACCTCGGATTAAGAGGCTTGAGTTAAGTGACCTACTACCGAATAAAATGTAAGACTACACTGCAGAAGAATGGCATCTAATAATCCTCGCTCTATACAGGAATCTGTTCTTTTTATAAAGTACAAGGTCTGTGATTTGGTATACTGAACTGAACTGAATACAGAATTTAGGCCAAAGACCAAGCACTGGGACCTATGAGGTTATTCAGCGCTGAAACGGAATTTGACAGTAATAGGTTTGAAAGGTGTAACAGGAGGAAAACCTCGCAGCTGCACTATGAATCAATTGTTAGGTACTTCCTCGCTGGACGAGTCGGTAGAGTTCTCGGCTAGCACTCTGCTAGGCCCGAGTTCGAGTCTCCGGCCGCCCAATGAAGAATTAGAGGAATTTATTTCTGGTGATAGAAATTCATTTCTCGCTATAATGTGGTTCGGATTCCACAACAAGCTGTAGGTCCTGTTGCTAGGTAACCAATTGGTTCTTAGCCACGTAAAATAAGTCTAATCCTTCGGGCCAGCCCTAGGAGAGCTGTTAATCAGCTCAGTGGTCTGGTTAAACTAAGGTACACTTAGGAGAGGGTGGAAAGGAAGGTGGAACAAGAATATGAAAGGAGGTACAGTAAAAGGAACGAAAGGGGTTGCAGCTAGGGGCTGAAGGCAGGCTGCAAAGAACGCAACTAATGCCTACCGCATGAGGTGCACTATCGGCACTACCCCACCTACGGAATTGATTTGGTATAGAGACAGCTAGTCCTCAGACTAAGAACCAATATTTTTACTACTGATATTGAATGTGGTTGACTGAATTCCATGGAAAGCAATGAACAAAATGTTGAAATGCTAAAGCTTCCATAATATATTCACGATCTTGATCGATTAGCAATGTTTCGGAGACCTCTGGAATTAAAAATCTCAAATCGGAAGGCAAGTTAAGTCTTACAGTCTTCTAAAAAAAAAAAAGTTAAGTACATCTTAGTTTTATCAGACACTGAGCTGATTAACAGCTCTCCTAGGGATGGCCCGAAGTATTAGAACCAATTGGTTACCTAGCAACGGGACCTACAGCTTATTGTGGAATCCGAACCACATTATAGCGAGAAATGAATTTCTATCACCAGAAATAAATTCCTCTAATTCTTCATTGGGCGGCCGGAGACTCGAACTCGGGCCTAGCGAGTGCTAGCCGACAACTCTACCGACTCGTCCAACGAGGAACTCTTACAGTCTTCTAACAACAAACATCTAGACATCTATAAGATGTAAGATTCAAAATTATGTATGAAAAAATTTGTGCACAATAATACTAAGTTACAAACACAGTTTCTAGTACAGGAAAATGCCAAGTGCCATTATTCCAAAAATCTTTTTAAACTAAGTATCATTGTAAATTCCCCACCAGAACTATTGAACAGTTCAAGAGAACAGTGGCTGACTACTGTCAAACTATCTTCGAACTATTGGAAAATTGAAGTGACGTGGAAACGAGACCTTGAAACAACACCACGTACTCAACAGGAAATGTTTAACCGTCAGAGATGTCAACCACTTTCCATATATTACCTCGAACAACAAAGCTGCATTTCTCCCGTAACTCTTTCCCGGCAATATGACACAAAATTTCATGACATTAGGGGTTTTTCAAAATTTCAGTTGAGAGACCTTAACCAAAATAATGCCATTTTCCAACCCAAGGCCAGAAAAAGAAATATGAAAAAGGAAAAGAAAAAGAATGTGGTTGCCATAACTAAACGTTGCCTATGAATCACGAATTCAACATTACTTCCTCCATCTTTTGCAAAGACAGATGATTTCCAAGTATTTCATTAATTTCCTTTAGCCTTAAGTCTCCACCAGTGCTGTTGACAAGTTACAGAGAAATTCCTAAATACCTATATTTTATACAAATAACCTTTGTGCTCCTCCTCGCCACCAAACGTTCCATTAATACAACTATATTAAGACCAAGGCACAAAATGGCTTCGGAACAAATTTCTCACGAAGTTATGGGAACCGACCGAGGAAAGATCGACAGGACAACGACTCCTCAAGACGATAATGAGGAAGAATAATTAAAAAGGAGAGCTACCGAGGCCTCCTGAATAACTCCCAATCTTAATGACACAGACGCGTGACCTGGAGAGGGGAAAGTCTACGAAAAAAAAAAGAGACAGCCAAGTCGAGGCACAAACCGGGGGACATGAGAACAGCCTTCGCATGAATAATTCATTCGAAAAGGTCTCCCACAGGATGCTAAAAGCACACATCAGCGCCATCTACAAAATGGATGAGAAAGGGGTGGAGGGAGTGGGGGGGGTGGAAGGGGGTAAGAGGATGACGGGGTTCTAAAAGAAGCTTTTCTAAGTCTTAACTCGAGATTTAGCTCCTCAGAAAATAGGAGAGGGAAGAGGGTAAAAGTTTTCCGTCGTAAATAATTCCGTTCATCACAATGAAGCGGTCTACCGTAAAAACTTCCGTCTTCTAACCTGTATTGTTAGGAGAACGAAACGTTCAAGAAGTCACTGTGACCGTTACAAAACGGTTCTGTTCAAATTCATCAGAACCGTTCTGTAATATCCACAATGACGTCTTAGAACCGTTTTGTAATAGCCACAGTGACGTCTTAGAACCGTTTTGTAATAGCCAAATTGACGTCTTAGAAATGTTTTGTAATAGTCACAGTGACGTCTTAGAACCGTTTTGTAACAGTCACTGCGACGTCTTTGAACCGTTTTGTAATAGCCACGATGACGTCTTAGAACCGATTTGTAATAGCCACAACGACGTCTTAGAACCGTTCTGTAATAGCCACAGTGACGTCTCAGAACCGTTTTGTAATAGCCACAGTGACATCTCAACCGTTTTGTAATAGCCACAGTGACGTCTCAGAACAGTTCTTTGATAGCCACAGTAACGTCTCAGAACCGTTTTGTAATAGCCACAGTGACATCTTAAAACCGTTTTGTAATAGCCACAACGACGCCTTAGAACCGTTCTGTAATAGCCACAGTGCCGTCTCAGAACCGTTTTTTAATAGCCACAACGACGTCTTAGAACCGTTCCGCAATAGCCACAGTGCCGTCTTAGAACCGTTTTGTAATAGCCACAACGAAGTCTCAGAACCGTTTCGTAATAGCCGCAGTGACGTCTTAGAACCGTTTTGTAATAGCTACAACGAAGTCTTAGAACCGTTTTGTAATAGCCGCAGTGACGAATTAGAACCGTTCTGTAATAGCCACAGTGCCGTCTCAGAACCGTTTTTTAATAGCCACAACGACGTCTTAGAACCGTTCTGTAATAGCCACAGTGCCGTCTTAGAACCGTTTTGTAATAGCCACAGCGAAGTCTTAGAACCGTTTTGTAATAGCCGCAGTGACGTCTTAGAATCGTTTTGTAATAGCCACAGTGACGTCTTAGAACCGTTTTGTAATAGCCGCAGTGACCTCTTAGAACCGTTGTGTAATAGCCACAGTGCAGTCTTAGAACCGTTTTGTAATAGTCACAGTGTAATAGCCACAGTGACGCCTTAGAACCGTTTTGTAATAGCCACAGTGCCGTCTTAGAACCGTTTTGTAATAACCACAGTGACGTCTTAGAACCGTTTTGTAATAGCCACAGTGACGTCTTAGAACCGTTTTGTAATAGCCACAGTGCCGTCTTAGAACAGTTTTGTAATAGCCACAGTGCCGTCTTAGAACCGTTTTGTAATAGCCACAGTGACGTCTTAGAACCGTTTTGTAATAGCCACAGTGACGTCTTAGAACCGTTTTGTAATGGCCACAGTGCCGTCTTAGAACAGTTTTGTAATAGCCACAGTGCCGTCTTAGAACCGTTTTGTAATAGCCACAGTGCTGTCTTAGAACCGCTTTGTAATAGCCGCAGTGACACCTTAGAACCGTTTTGTAATAACCACAGTGACGTCTTAGAACCGTTTTGTAATAGCCACAGTGCCGTCTTAGAACCGCTTTGTAATACCACAGTGACGTCTTAGAACCGTTTTGCAATAGCCACAGTGACGTCTTAGAACCGTTTTGCAATAGCCACAGTGACGTCTTAGAACCGTTTTGCAATAGCCACAGTGACGTCTTAGAGCCGCTGTGTAATAGCCGCACTGACGCATTAGAACCGTTTTGTAATAACCACAATGACGTCTTCAAGTCTCGTTCCCTAATATTTTCCCTGTAGGAATAGAACCCACACAGGTCAGAAGACGGAAGCTCTACGGTGAATCACTTTATTTTGATGAATGAAATGATTTACTTCAGAAAACTCTACCGTTCTTCCCTCTCCTATTTTCTGAGGAGCTAAATCTCGAGTTGAGACTCAGAAAAACTTCTTTAGAATCAGTAAATAACAAAAACATTTCTAGAACTGTATGGTGATATTTTCCAAGCAGTCAGAGCGGGTGTCAGCACTAGCTTGAAGGGAAAGCTATACATAATGGCTGCGGCCCAAGTTATATTGAACTGGTCATTTAGTTCCCATAGATCCACAGGAACTCGGCGTGGTGCCATTTGTGAAGAAAACAGCTGGCAGCATCGATTTATCCATAGCGACCTCGAATATCCATTTTGTATGGAATATAATTTTATAAAAGGGGAAAATTTCTTATACGTCCTCAGAAAGAGGTAAACTTTACACGCACGCGCGCACACACACACACACACATATATATACCTACGCTTGTCATTACGAAGCCTGGGAAGGCTAGCGTCATTCTGACATATCGGGCGCGAGTTCGAATCCTGCCGAGGGCGGCAGAGTTTATTCATTTGAGTCTTAGGCTTTGTGATGAGAGTATCCAAAGAGTGTGACGACACCGAGAAGCTAAAAGGTTATTGCGGCTATTACAAAAGCATACACACAGACACACAAACATAATATATATATTATATATTACATATATATTACATATATATATATATATATATATATATATATATATATATATATATATATATATATAAAAATGAATTTCCTCTTACACAATGTCGTTCCAGCAACAGCCTATTCGTAAGTTATGTTTTCCTTAACCATTCCTTCTTAGTTGCAATTGTAAACTAACCCGGGCACATTTTAAATTTTGTTCCACATCCTCACATATTCGTATTAAAAAAAAAATACATAATTTCTCACAGTACAGCTTTCCTTCACCCCATAGCAACTCTGCAAACATCCACTGCTCCTCTTCATTCAAGCAAATTCAATACCTGCTCTCCAACTTTCATACAGAAGACTCGGTTCGACAATTACTTCGGGCGTTCTTCATTTGTCCTTCGGCGGGACTCATCACTTTTTCTAAAGAATTCCTATAGCTCCCACAACACTCCCACCTTGGCTGGCTCGATGATTCCTTCCATACCACTTCGTACATTTTATTGTAATCTCGTACTTCCGATCGATAATCGTCCTTTTAATATCTTCACTTCGGTAACGGTTATCTATATCTTATAAACAAACTCAGTGTCATCCGGCATGTGTACATCTACCGTCAACCGGGTAAGGGGGCAGTGCCGCTAGTGTGCCTCACGCGGTGCACTGTAGGCATTACTCAAGGTTCTTTGCAACGTCCCTTCGCCCCATAACTGCAACCCCTTTCACTCCTCTTACTGTAACTCCAATCATATTTCCTTTCTTCCATCTTACTTTCCACCCTCTCCTAACAATTGTTTCAACATATATTCAGCGCTGAATGATATCATAGGTCCCTGCGTTTGGCCTCTAGCCTAAATTTTATATTCCAAATCCGATCTATCATCACGATTTATTAAAACAGAATTACCTGTTCCAGTCAATTGTAACACCTTTCATTTATAATGACCTTTCTCCTACCAAAAATCCGTACATAAATTGATACTTTCTGACAACTCTCCTAAGTATACACAAAAATTAACTACATCAAAACCAAAATATATGATAATCGCAGAGAGGCTGAAACATTTAATCAGTTTTTGGTGGGCTGTGACATTTTAATATTATCTTTCAATGATCCCCTCACACACACACACACACACACACAGGAGCTCTTTTAATTAACAATGGTTAAATTAAACCCGAAACTCATGCAATGCCGAACATTATACTGAAGTTAAACCATTTAAATTATAAATTACTCACTAATTTACAATGAAAAACAAACAAACAAAACAAGCATTGATTCTCTACGAGAGGGCTACAGCCCATACTCTCCTGTCTCGACACAAAAGAAACCTACATAAGCTCAGAGATATGAGGAAAATACGGTCAGTGCCACCTATATTATACATAACAACCTGCTCACTTTCCCCCTGCTTCCCATCTCTGCTAATCTTGAGAGAGAGAGAGAGAGAGAGAGAGAGAGAGAGAGAGAGAGAGAGAGAGAGAGAGAGAGAGAGAGAGATTAATCTATGTGTTGATACACATAGAATAATAAGGATGCAGCATCACAAAATTTTGTATAAAGCAATCCTTAAGCTCCTCTCTCTCTCTCTCTCTCTCTCTCTCTCTCTCTCTCTCTCTCTCTCTCTCTCTATATATATATATATATATATATATATATATATATATATATATAAATTTATATATATACAGTATATGCATATATATATTTATATATATGCACACATTATAAATGTATATATATATATATATTACTCAATTGTAAGTGCGATTATTTTCCTCTGCGGCTTCAAGGCAAAAGAGATTTCGTTCCCAAGCAACCGCCAAAGGCAACACAGTAACATGCTTCTATAAAAGCAACATGCTTCTGAAAAGCACAATCTAGGGGAGCGATCTCCGCCCGCCGCTTATCGGTCCACATCACGTTACAAGAAAATAAAGAAAAGAAATAAGTCTCTCTCTCTCTCTCTCTCTCTCTCTCTCTCTCTCTCTCTCTCTCTCTCTCTCTCTCTCTCTCTCTGTCAAGGAAAAAAAATAATTAGACGACTCACGTAAGACCGTTATTTATGAATGGTTTAAAAAGTAAAAATAAAAACATGATTTAATGTAGAAATTCCCAGCCCGTCACTCACTCTCCATTTCAGACTTAACAATGTTTTGCTCACATGTGACAGTTGACGATCAAAACAGTTCTTTTAAAATAACATGACTCAAAACATACTTGTTAATAAAGGTGGGGGGGTTCACAACATGATTGTTAAAAAAAATGATTCAAAACATGCTTGTTTTAAATAAAGGGGGATTCAAAACATGACTGTTAAAAAAACATGATTCAAAACATAATTGAAATAACATGATTCAAAACATAATTGTCTATAATTTTTGATTCGTGTTGAAAAACATAATTGTCTATAATTTTTTATTCATGTTGAAAAACATAATTGTCTATAATTTTTTATTCATGTTGAAATAACATGAATCAAAACATACGAGTTTAAGAAAAAGGTGGATTCAAAATATAACTGTTAAAAAAACATGATTCAAAACAATTGTTTGAAATAGCATGATTCAAAACATAACTGTTAAAATAACATGATTCAAAACATAATTGAAATAACATGATTCAAAAGATAATTGTTAAAAAAACATGATTCAAAACATCACTGAAATAACATGATTCAAAACATAACTGTTTGAAATAACACGATTCAAAACATGATTGTTTGAAATAACATGATTCAAAACATATATGTTTAAAAACATGATTCAAAACATAATTGTTTAAAAAATTATTCAAAATGTCCACTCCTGCAACTGATCATATGTAATTTATGCGCACAGACTTAATTGACACTACCATATGAAAATTAACTGCATACAATGTATCACCATATAAACATCAAATGGAAACAATATACAATTTAAAATCAGAAGACCTTTGCATACCATTACTGAAACTCGCGCCGATATAATAATACGTATCGCAGTATCGTATGGAATCTACTGGTCACATTCATCATCAGACTTACGTAGCAAATACAACGCTAACCATGCACTGAATCGCAACATGTATCTCATTTGCTTGGAATCATGAAGGGGTTCCGTGCTTGCAGAATTCACAGAGGGCGCCTGCATTAACCTGAAGTTATCCTTGGGGATCCTACGATGACTCCCATGATGTAGCAATGACGCCCATGAAAGCAAGCACTCGAGTCAGGAAGCCAGCGGTAGACAACCGGCAAATCAAGCAAACTTGCAAGCAACCAAAGGCAGAGTCCGAAGCAACGAAATCGGCGGCGTCAGGCTGATGATGGCGCGGCAATAAAGCAAGGAGGGGGAGGATGGGAGGAGGTGGAGCAGGAGGAGGAGGGGAGGAGGTGGAGGAGGTGTAGGAGGATGGGAGGAGGTGGAGGAGGTAGGGGGAGGTGGAGAAGGTAGGATTAGGAATGGCACATCGCATGTCGGGAAGCCATTGGCAAGGGGCAAATTGAATTCTATTACCACCTTGGATTAATTTATGTCCGGTCGAGCGCCGTCCTATATTTTACATACCACAACAATTCAATAACAATGGCAAACTCTCACCCTAAACCTCACCAAGGGCTGTATATAACAACCCCCCACCCCCAACCCCCAAAACCCTTCTTACCTTACTTCAGCCACACTGCCTCAACAAACGCAAATTCACACATACTTTCGTATTTACTCCGTGTGACTAACCGGCTCTCAAAATGCAGTATTTACAATTCTTAGAAAGGTTGATAAATTTCTTCTTTCTCTCTCACTTCTTTCTTACGAAAATATTGTTGTTGGCGAAGCTAACTCAAGGTCAATCAACCGAGTGTACACTGTACTTCTATCACTCCCAATTCCTAAGAACTATCTTATTCCTTATTCTAATACTAATTGAACGGAATTCCATTCTATCTGATATTCAACTTCCTTCAATTTATTTATTTACCGGTTTTTTTTATTTATTTGATTCCTGTTTGTTATTGTTCTTCATTCGCCCGTACATTCCGTTGTTTTCAGATTTCTGTTTGTTCGTCCTCGTAAATGTATGCAAAAAATGGATAATAATAATAATAATAATAATAATAATAATAATAATAATAATAATAATAATAATAATAATAACAACAACAACTGTATCTTCTAAAGATGTTACCGTAAGCCTTTTATGACCAGAGTAAGAAATCTCTCTCTCTCTCTCTCTCTCTCTCTCTCTCTCTCTCTCTCTCTCTCTCTCTCTCTCTCTAATGTGTGCGAGTCTGGCCGCCATACTCGTAAGTATAGATTTCGGAGGAATCCAGCAAAAATTACGCGGAGTCGGCCATTCCACTAGTATTGAATGTTATCGAATAAGTTCCGGTCGAATCGCACGTGTGGCCACACATCGCCCCTCCACCCCCCCAACAAACAACATGTTTCGCGATTGTTCGGCAAACATAATTTTCCGGTGCTCTGTAATGTAAGGTCCGACAATCCTTCCCCCCCCCCTCCCTCCCCCAACTGAACTTTAAACTACATCCTTCATTTGTCATTGAAGTATGTGAACTTGAAACCTTAAAAGAATAATTACCGTGACTTACTCCAGTCAAAAATAATAAAGACATATTTCGAAACATGATTCGCTTTTATCCAGGAAAAGTCAGTAAATATTTCATGCCTAAGAAGCTATACATAATCAAAATTGAATATCTTTATAGCTTGCACAGAAAGACACACAGACAAAAAGACAGACGGACATATACAGACAGAAAAAACAAACAAAATAAAAAGCGACTTCGATCTTGTTAATTTTTATCAGGTAAGAAACGCCTGCTAAAACTTGACATCTACGTAACTATACATATTCAAAATTGAATATTTTCATGACTTAGACAGATAGACAGATTGACAGACAGACAAACAAAGAAAACAGACAGCAACTTCGATCACGAAGCATCGAACAGACAGATAACCTGACCAATGCAAAGCGGGCGCACACAAGTAAATGTTCACGGCAAATTTACAACTTCTAATGCCTCAAATTGCAGCCAATCCTGCTTAATAAGTCGTCAAACTAAGTTCGAAATGTCAGAGAGAGAGAGAGAGAGAGAGAGAGAGAGAGAGAGAGAGAGAGAGAGAGAGAGAGAGAGAGAGAGAGAGAATTACCACACTAATAGTCAAGGAAGAAGAACGAAGTTACGAAAAAAATTAGCAAAAGGTCTCTCAAAAAGAAAAACACTATAAAAATAAGACAAAACAGAGAGAGAGAGAGAGAGAGAGAGAGAGAGAGAGAGAGAGAGAGAGAGAGAGAGAGAGAGAGAGAGAGAGTGAGGATGACGGACGTTTATAAAAAAAATTAGCTACAACTCACAAAAAAACAATATAAAACAATGATTAAAACACCAAGAAATTATGTGAGAGAGACAGAGAGAGAGAGAGAGAATTACCAGTCTAATATAGTCAAGGAAGACCATGTTATGAAAAAAATTAGCAAAAGTCCCTCAAAAAAAAAACACTATATAAAAATAAGACAAAAACCACGCGAGAGAGAGAGAGAGAGAGAGAGAGAGAGAGAGAGAGAGAGAGAGAGAGAGAGAGAGAGAGAGAGACTAAAGGTCAAGGAAGACGGACGTTTATAAAAGAAATTAGCTAAAACTCACAAAAAAAAAACACACAATCCACAACAATGACAAAAACAAACGAAATTACATGAGAGAGAGAGAGAGAGAGAGAGAGAGAGAGAGAGAGAGAGAGAGAGAGAGACTAAAGGTCAAGGAAGACGGACGTTTGTAAAAGAAATTAGTTAAAATTCACACACAAAAAAAACAATACAAAACAATGACAAAAACACACGAAATTATATGAGAGAGAGAGAGAGAGAGAGAGAGAGAGAGAGAGAGAGAGAGAGAGAGAGAGAGAGAGAGAGAGAGAGACTAAAGGTCAAGGAAGACGGACGTTTATAAAAGAAATTAGCTAAAACTCACGGAAAAAAACACAATACAAAACAATGACAAAAAAAACACGAAATTATATTAGAGAGAGAGAGAGAGAGAGAGAGAGAGAGAGAGAGAGAGAGAGAGAGAGAGAGAGAGAGAGAGAGACGTAAGTTCAAGGAAGACTAACGAACAGTTATGAGGACAAAAATAGCTGAAGGGCTCTAAAGAAAAAGAACTACACAAGACAAAGCAATAAAAACACGAGAGAGAGAGAGAGAGAGAGAGAGAGAGAGAGAGAGAGAGAGAGAGAGAGAGAGAGAGAGAGAGAGAGAGAGAGAGACTAATGTTCAAGGAGGACTAACGAACAGTTATGAGAACAAAAATATCTGAAGGGCTCTAAAAAAACTACTACACAAAACACAGCAAAAAAAAAAAAAAGAGAGAGAGAGAGAGCAAAAATAGCTGAAGTGCTCTAAAGAAAAACTACACAAAACAAAGCAAAACAAAAAACAGAGAGAGAGAGAGAGAGAGAGAGAGAGAGAGAGAGAGAGAGAGAGAGACGATCCCTCATAAAACAAGTTAATGTCAACAGAAATTTCACGGCGCGCTGCTATAAACAGCGATTCAACACAGGAC
>NC_089788.1:11583001-11593001 GCF_040412425.1 Macrobrachium rosenbergii | reverse complement strand
CCGATAATATTGCAAATTACTCGAAAAGTAGCCAAAAATTCAACTGCTCAGAAGGCAAAGTAATATCAGTCTGAACAAACTATCTTGGGAAAATTACCAGGCAACCTCTAACGCAGCCAAAATTATAATTTATAACAGAATATTTCCGTTCCTAGGATAAGCGGAACATGGTCACTTTAACAGGATCGAATGGTTTTCACTGTCTGCCCTCCAAACCAAAGACCACCGTACTGAATAATACAGCCACATCAAATGCCATACAAAATGATTAAACTTGAAATACTGACTACATCAGGCGAAAAATAACATATAAAGAAGTGATTCTCACACTGGGTGCCGTGGTACCCTTGGGTGCCACAGACAGTGGCCCCTAGGGGTGCCGCAAGATTGTCACGAATTTTGTCTTGGCTAGATCATCTCAATAAACATTTGTAAAAAAAAAAAAAAAAAGTTTGCAGAAGTTTCCATATAATCATTATCAGTGTGTCTACTCTAATATATTAACACACACACACACACACACACACACACACACACACACACACATATATATATATATATATATATATATATATATATATATATATATATATATATATATATATATATATATATATATTAGTAAGGTGTGCTGATTTTGGTTTGAGTATGGATATAATTTTATTCATTAAAAAGACGTTAATTCATGAGATATGGTGGGGTGGAGAAGAAGGGGTGCCAAGGTAATGATTACATTAGTCAGTGCCATCACTAAAAAAAAGATTGGGAACCACTGCTATTGAGAGACACGTTCAAAACCTGACAAGGGATGACGAACAATTACACAGAAATACTGAAAATAATCAAAATAACTTAACTCACGTTGAGCCAGTGACATTTCGTATTACCAATTATCCTATTGAGACTGCCAAATTATTCAACTCGGACCCAACCAGACAAGACCATACATATTGCATCGACTCCTAAAATATATCACAATACCATATGCCACCAGCTCTAGCCAGAAAAAGAAAAAAGCTGTAAGCGTCAATTTTTTTTATATACAATTGCAAAACTCTTAAATGAAAAAAAAATGTATCCTGAACATTCGTCATTTAGTTTTTCCCACTGGTGTATCATTTGTTACTGTTCCCCTACCGAGTGTCACTTCATACTTTTTCTAAACACTGAGCAACAAACATCTTTCTCAAAGATAATTCAGTATTATTACTCGGGGATTTTTTATAATTATAATAATAATAATAATAATAATAATAATAATAATAATAATAATAATAATAATAATAATAATAATAAATAATTGAAAGCCACAGTAGTGTTAAAAATATTTATGTACAGAGTTAAAAGTGATAAGGAGAGACTTTCAGATACTACTACGTATCTCTCATCAGCCCTACCTGAAAGGAGTATTTGAAAGTCTCTCCTCATCAGTTTTAACTCTGTACATGAATATTTTTAACACTACTGTGGCTTTTAATTCTCGATATTATAGCCTCGTTACGGGGGTTCCTTAGTTCAGTAATAATAATAATAATAATAATAATAATAATAATACTGGTTCTTGGCCATACAGCGTGCACAAACAGCAATCGGGGGAGAACAGCACTTGTACAAATATTTACACCCCCAAAAATAATTTCAGAAATTCAGTATTTAATATTTATTGCAGTCATTATCTAAAAAGCAGGTCTTAAAAATTCGGACCAACGCTCTGGTGTAAACTACTGATAAATATCCCGCAGAATTTTACATATGATAAATAATATGCGAAAACAAAGGTAAAAAAAGGTGTAAATGATAATGTTTCGTCCTAAAAAGAAAGATTTCGTTCAACTAATTAGAGCGATGAAAACAGCACCTTTTTTTTTTACGATTACCTCGGGCGCGCCATTGGACTTGCGCAAACAGTTCACCGATAAACTCTCACTCATGATACTTAACCAAACATACGTACATACAAACATACATATATACATATATATATATACACATACACAGTATATATATAAATATATATACACTGTGTATGGTGTGTGTATATATATATTTTATATATATAATTATATATACTGTGTATGTTTACATGTATATACATATATAAATGAATTACATTTTAAACGGATATATACAGTTCTTGAACATACAATGGTGTTTGTATGTGCAAGAACTGTATATATCCGTTGAAAATTAAATACATTTTACACGGATAGCCTATATACAGTTCTTGAACATACAATGGTGTTTGTATGTGCAAGAACTGTATATATCCGTTGAAAATTAAATACATTTTACACGGATAGCCTATATACAGTTCTTGAACATACAAAGATGTGTGTGTGTGTGTGTGTGTGTGTGTGTGTGTGTGTGTGTGTGTGTGTGTGTGTGTGAGTGAGTGAAGTCTGAATGATGAATGTGAATGACTGACACTTGTGATAAACTGTCTGTCTGCGCAGAACACTCGGCGCCCAGACACTAACGGGGTGAGGAATCTGATTACTAAGTAAGGCGATGGCTCAGAAATTCAGAATATCGGGATGGCTTGATCATGCGGAAGGAATGGGCTGCGATATTAGGCGATTAACGATGTGGAAATTTTCTGCACACATGACTCATCCACACCTTAGCATTTAAATGTATGGGCGTGGCAGTGACTGTTATTATTCGTTTTCTGGAGCTATCCCATTTTAAGTGGGAAACGGACACATGACAATATTAGTAAAACGGACACAAGACAATATAAGGACAACGGACACAAGACAATATAAGGACAACGGACACAAGACAATATAAGGACAACGGACACAAGATAATATAAGGACAAAGGGCACATGACAATATCAGAAAAACGGACACAAGACGATATAAGAAAAACGGACACAAGACAGTATAAGGACAACGGACACAAGACAATATAAGGACAAAGGGCACAAGAAAATATCAGAAAAACGGACACAAGACGATATAAGAAAAACGGACACAAGACAGTATAAGGACAACGGACACAAGACAATATAAGGACAACGGACACAAGACAATATAAGGACAAAGGGCACAAGACAATATCAGAAAAACGGACACAAGACGATATAAGAAAAACGGACACAAGACAGTATAAGGACAACGGACACAAAACAATATAAGGACAAAGGGCACAAGACAGTATCAGAAAAACGGACACAAGACGATATGAGAAAAAGGGATACAAGACAATATAATGACAGCGGACACAAGACAATATAAGGACAAAGGACACAAGACAATATCAGAAAAACGGACACAAGACGATATAAGAAAAAGGGATACAAGACAATATAATGACAACGGACACAAGACAACATCAGAAAAACGGACACAAGACAATATCAGAAAAACGGACACAAGATAATACAAGAACAACGGACAAAAGAAAATATAAGAACAACGGACACGAGACAATATAAGAGAATCGCCAAAGGAAACCATAAAGCACAGATGACGTGCGATCAAATACAAAGGAAGACCACATTTCTCAGAAACGAACACAGGAGGGAACTTCTTCAAAATCCACCGACAGCATGCATACCAATAACCCGGAATCGCATAAAACCTCCACTCCAAATATCGCCAACCAAGCTATGAACGGGGGAAGGGGAAGGGGGAGGGGAGGGGGGGAGAGGAATTTGGTGAAGGGGAGGGGGAAAGGGGGAGAGGGCAATGGGAGACGGAAGGGAAGGGAAGGGGAGGGGAAGGGAAGGGAGAGAGGGAAGGGAAGGGACAGGGGAAGGGAAAGGGGAGGGGAAGGAAGGGAAGGGGGGGAAGGGAAGGAAGGGAAAGGGAAGGGGGAAGGGAAGGGAGAGTGGAAGGGAAGGGGAAGGGGCAGGCGGAGAGGGAAGGGGAAGGGAAGAGAGAGGGGGGAAGGGAAATGAGAGGGGAAGGGAAAGGAAAGGGAAGAGGCAGGGGGAGAGGGAAGGGAGAGGGGGAAGGGAAAGGAGAGGTGAAAGCGAAGGGGAAGGGCAGGAAGAGAGGGAAGGGAAGGGGGAGGGGAAGGGGCAGGCGGAGAGGGAAGGGAAGGGAGAGGGGGAAGAGAATGAGAGGGAAAAGGGAAGGGGGAAGGGGCAGGGGACAGGGAAGGGAAGGGAAGGGGAGGGGGGAAGGGAGGGGGAAGGGGCAGGCGGAGAGGGAATGGGAAGGGAAGGGGCAGGGGAATGGGAAGGGAGAGGGAAGGGAAAGGGGTAGGGGAGAGGGCATGGGGAGAGGGAAGAGGTGTGACTATGTAGGGTGAGAGACCAAGCTAGTGAGGGAATAAGGAGGGGGAGGTTAGAGAGAGGGAAGGGAAAAAAAATAAAGCCTGAGAAAAGTGGAAGGGGGAGGTTTCAGACTAAGTATAGAGGGACAGACTAGTTGGGGGGGGGTTTAAGAAGGAGGACGGGGGAGGTGGAACTACGCCAGACAAATAACCTGAATGTTCCTGAAACCTTAGAACATGTGGTAAAATCATATCTCAGCGTTAATCGATGAGAAGAAAATAATCTTGGCATAAACTGTTCCTGAGGTACAATTAGCCAGGCGGGGTGGACCAACCTCGAGGGAATAACGTTCTTCCAGCTAAAAGCATGTACGCTACACGGGAAGAGTGACGACTTTTTGTGTGGGATTGCACGTGAATGTGTATGGTAAATTTTTAATCCACATATTCGTACATACAACACATACACACTTGTATAATGCACACATACACATATACCTGTACAGTATATATATATATATATATATATATATATATATATATATATATATATATATAGATATATTATATATATATATATATATATATATGTATGTATAACTGAATCACGAAAATATGGAACGTGATGAACATATAAGCTATATGCATAAAGGCAATGCCACGAAGTGGTTAAAAAATATATCAGCTCTATGGCTGTGGTTAAAAATATATCAGCTCCAAGACTGTGGTTAGAAAACATAACAGCTCTATGACTGTGGTTAAAACATATATAAGCTCCAAGACTGTGGTTAAAAAATATATAAGCTCCAAGACTGTGGTTAAAAAATATATCAGCTCTATGACTGTGGTTAAAAAATATACCAGCTCCAAGACTGTGGTTAAAACTGAGAACAGCAGAACAGAAAGTATTGGGGATGAAAGCCATCATCTTGGACACTCTGAATCTTTGTCTAGCTGACTTCCAATCCGGAGTATGTGATGAGGAAAGACAGAACAAGATTAGTAGGTTTGGAGTACCTACACTGAATAAGACCGGAGATCGGTTTGTGGCGATGACTGGCGATGACTCGAAATGCGCGCGTGTTAAACACGAGATTTCAAAAATACTCACAACACGGGAAATGGTGAGAAATATGTTAGAGAGTACAACAGTACTTAGTTACTATCCACAAAGAGAAAACCAAGTTTAAGATGGCGAAAGGCGTAGTGTTGTAATTACTATCAAGATAAAGCCTCTGGTAGATGTGTAGAGTGGCTTAAGGTTGTTTTAGTACCACGCAATAGAATTTATTCTTTGATTCAATAGGTCACACACAAATGCGACAGAGCCTGATGCCTTATCTTTTTTCTCAGGAAAAATGGTTCACGGCTGAAAAATGGCAGTGGATACTTACGTGTTTCCCCGTTTACCTCGAAAACCCCAAACAAATGCCTTCATTATTCCCCCTTCTAAAAGTAATGTGAACTACGGTACTGGCCTAAAGCACAGCAGGGGTTCGGTTAAAGCCCCATAATACTTTTATTATTATTATTATTATTATTATTATTATTATTATTATTATTATTATTATTATTATTATTATTATCGTCTCCTACGCTCCATCGATAATTTTGTCGATGCTCACAAAGGAACGGTTAACAACACAATGAAGTTCGAACTCCACTGACTTAATAAATAAGCTTTATAAGCAATGCATCAGTCGCTAAGTGCAGACTTTCAGTCACTGATTTTTCCATGGAATTTGGCGAGAGTTAACCGCTTCTTTACAAGGAAGGAAATCGCCTCTAACTTCCTTTTCGTTTGCACAGGAGAGCACTAATGATGTACAGTAGTATTAACCAATACTGCTCTATCGTTACAAAACCCTTATGGGCTACTTACTCGTTAAAGCAAGAGCCCGTGCTGGCACTAGGCCAACTTAATCTTAAAACAACAACGTTACAAAAAAGGGAAAATGATTAAAGTCAACATTAACAATAAATAATGGGTTCTGTATATATTGTAAATCATTCATTATAAGTTCCTAATCAATCAATGACGTGAGTTTTTCGTTCTCAATGAACTCAACAGCGGATGAAAGCATTCATGCAACAACAGTTGCTGCGGCGTCAGAAAAAGAAGACAAATAAAAAATAATCTCATGACGTCGCACCTACGATATTGCCTACTATTTGGAGTTTCGTTTTAGAAGAAGAAATTATGTAAAGAAAAAGCACAACGGACACCTACCAGAGAACTAGTTTATATTTGGTAACAATATATATATATACAAATATATTATATATAAATATTATATATATATAATATATATATATATATATATATATATATATATATATATATAATAGCAAAATATCTAAAAAAAAATAACACATTACGGGACTTGTAAAAAAACACTAGTATAAATTCAGAACCAAAATAATTAAATCAGCCATTCATAACTTCTGTACTTGCAGACACTAGACACTCCATCTACATCACATCTAAAATTAATAAAGGCACACCAATATTATATGAATTACCCATCATCACACCTAATAAGAATCAACTTAACTTCAGTCATGAACCCCACGAAACTTTCAATCGTTAAAGACAAAAATAATTCCTTCCGTTTGTAATCAAGTGATAAGGATATAACGGAAAATTACAACTTTCCGCTACAAAACTCTCATCTTTTCACTTTTGAAATACACAAACAACAAATATAAGACAAATTCACCGCTTATCATTTTACCTTTACGAAAACAGTCATTAGCTTGACCTTCTGCCAAAGAAAGTATTCAAAGACTATTAAATTATCTCCTGCATTAAGGCAAACCCCTTGAAAAGAGGTTTTTGTCATTTCCACAGCTATTCAATACATTAATTAGCAAACGAACAACGCCATTACCGAAGACTTTTTTTTTTTTTTTTTTACTTTCACAAACACGAATTCATTACAGTAAATCTCAATTTCATGGTGATTACTAATGATACGAAAACTGTAATGCTAGCAATTCTGACAGTTACAGCTATAAGTAATTGTTGCTGTTATTCAGAAGACTATAAGTAATAAACAAGATACTATAAAAAAAAAAAGTTAACGTCCCTAATAATAAAAAAACTATACGTTTTTATGCACAAACAACAGAAACAAAAACAAAAAACAGCATACTTATAAAAGGGGATTTCGTGAGCACGCGAATGGCATTGTAGATAACTAGCGTATTTCCCCTAAGTGCCTGCATGTGTAGACGCAACACCAGAAACGGCTAGAAGCTCTCGCCAACGCGTCGTTTCCGACCCAAACCGCGAAAATAACGTCGGGATTCGTTGTCTCAACAAATAAATAAACTTTTATTGTAAACAAATAAACCAGTCTTCAAAGAGGCAAATAACTATCCATCTCAGCGTGCCACATCGCGAGGCTTACATAGTTCAGCGACAAACTTTTGGCACTCGGTCGGCCGGTGGCACCGTTCCAGGTCACTTGACGAGAATGAAGATTCGAGGAGGAGGAGGAGGAGGAGGAGGAGGAGGAGGAGGAGGAGGAGGAGGAGGAGGAGGAGGAGGAGGAGGAGGAGGAGGAGGAGCAGTAAAACCAAGCACAATAAAATAAAAGGAAGAGCCATCAAAACAATTGACTCGATACCGGTATTTCAAATCAAAACAAGACACAACTTGGCACAACATCTCACGCTAGGATAAACACAACTGACGAGGGTCAGCTTTTTTGGGGGGCATTTTTTTTTCCTTCAACGGCGAGGCACGTGTTAGGGGAGAGAGAGAGAGAGAGAGAGAGAGAGAGAGAGAGAGAGAGAGAGAGAGAGAGAGAGAGAGAGAGAGAGGGTACGCAGCGAGCCGACTCCTATAAATTACCAGGAGATGACAGCTGCGATGCCATAAAAAGAGGGCGCCCCTGACGGCTCGATACCAACCGACGCCCGATGCCCCGTCTCAGGTAAAATACTCAGGGGGGAAATGATACAGAGCGACTACTGTAATTCGTCTGCCACCCGTGACCAGACGATGCGGAATGACAGGGGTGGAGGAAGTTTACGTCTGCCTTCAAACACGACAAAGGAATGAGTAATACGTGTGTATTTATAAATTCACTGTAGGTAGGAAACACCACACCAAAACCTACACTAAAGAAGGAACAGAATAGAACAGAATATAGAATTTAGGCCAAAGTCCAAGCGCTCGGACCTATGAGGTCATTCAGCACTGAAACGGAAACTGACAGTAAAAGGTTTGAAAGGTGTAACAGGAGGAAAACCTCGCAGTTGCACTATGAATCAATTGTTAGGAGAGGGTTGAGGAAAGTAAGAAGAAAGAGATTACGAACGGAGATGCAGTAAAAGGAATGAAAGGGGTTGCAGCTAGGGGTCGAAAGGACGCTACAAAGATCCTTAAGTTATGCCTACAGTGCACCGCATGAGGTCCCCTGACGGCACTGACCCCCTTCGGGATAACTGCAGGAAAGAAACATCACACAAAAACCTACATTAAAGAAGGAACCAGGACCGTGCCCGCTGCTTCTCATGCCCAGATCTACCCAGGAGGCTCAGAAATGACTTATGTGAGTGCCTCTACTCACAGCTGAGGGGGAACCAAGAAAAACAGCCATGACTTCCCAATACTAGGCCCCAGCAGATGACACAGATGCCATATGTCTCTTAGAAGAAAAAGTAAATTTTTATGACCCATTTGCGAACATCAGAACATCTGTCAAGTGTAATAAAGGAATTTCCTGAATGAAAAAATAGCAACTTAAATCTAGTTCCAAATAAAGTCAGTAATAGTGTAAACACCAAGGCGGTTTTTTGTTTAATTTCCTCATCTCTAATAGCAGACAAATGGACAGTAACACCATATTATACTAAAGGAAACCTAAATTAAACTCATAATACTGCCCTAAAATGGAAGACTGCAGTATCTGCAAAAATTACAAAACTGAGAAAAATGGTAGATACTCCCATGCCTTACTACTGATTTTGCAGACAGTGCAAATGGGACGCCCTAAATACTCGCGGAAAGCATTGAAGAATCATTCTGAAACTGCGGCAACTTGTGCATTAGTAGTGTTTCACGAGCCCAATAGGTGGCATATCTCAATTTCGGAAATTTTGCAGGTGCTGCAGTATTCCATTTCAGGGCAGAATACACAAGTGTCAAGATCAGTATTAAACGCCTATAAAAACTGTTACTGATGTTGTGTGGATACCGTCGTCACTAAGAACTCTTCTGTAATTACTCAGCTACTATGGTGGCCTAGAAGTTTCTTCAGACACTGTTAACGTTCTTTTTCAACTTGTTTTCAATATGCTTTTCCCTGTTTTAGCAAAGTTTAATCGAGTGACGTCTCCCCACGGTTCTGAAAAGGTATCCATATGAGCCAGTGCTGTTCTTCCGAGCCACACTGTATAAAAAATAACAAGTTTCTTCGGCGCAATCGAGTTTTTCCGTACATAGTATAATCAAGGCCACCGAAAATAGATCTATCTTTCGGTAGTCTCATTATAATGCCGTAAGAGCCGCGACCCATGAAACGTTATCCACTCCCCGGTGGTGGTCTATCCTATATCGTTGCCAGAAGCACGATTATGGGCTAACTTTAACCTTAAATAAAATAAAAATATACTGAGGCTAGAGGGCTGCAATTTGGTATGCTAGAAGATTGGAGGGTGGATGGTCAACATACCAATTTGCAGCCCTGTAGCCTCAGTAGCTTTGAAGATCTGAGGGAGGACAGAAAAGTGCTGACAGAAAAAGTGCGGACGGACAGAAAAAGC
>NC_089788.1:11565501-11578001 GCF_040412425.1 Macrobrachium rosenbergii | reverse complement strand
CTAAGAATTTGAGAGCATTAAGGTCAAATGTCAATTCGTGACATAACTATATATATATATATATATATATATATATATATATATATATATATATATATATATATATATATATATATGTGTGTGTGTGTGTGTGTGTGTGTGTGTGTGTATGTGTGCAAACATATACAGAGGTATACAAAAGAAATAAAAGCTACAACAACAGGGATCTATCGAGAACGAGAAAATGAAAAATGTGGGCAAAAAGAGAGGACAGATGAAGAGGTCAATACCAAAAGCAAACAGTAGGAGTGGATATCCTTGTTTTGTTTTATTTCGCCCCCTACAACGCAGGAAGAGAAAAAGCGATGAGAAAATAAAAATGGCATTGTGGATTTTTCGTAGGGGAGGGGAGGGGGAGGCGGAGGAGGTTGGGCTATTTTTGGTGAGCCGGAAGTGGCGGAAACCAAGAGCGTGTTAGCGAGAGGCGAGAGACTTAAATTTATCCAGTTTTTATATGACCCAAAAGCGGTAATGTCTCATCTTAACTACCGTCAAAGGTTCTTTTTATTTTAATAAAATAATAACACGGTAAAGAAGCACAGTGATATATTGATGTAAATTTACATTTAAATATTACTTTGGAATGCTTTTCTACAAATTTCTGACACATTTTATAGTGTGTTCTCCATGATATTTTACTATATATATATACATATATATATATATATATATACATATATATATATATATATATATATATATATATATATATATATATATATATATATATATATATATATATATAGACAATGGAAAAGTGATATATTGATGTAAATTTACATTGAAATATCACTTTGGAAAGCTTTTTACACAAACTTCTGACACATTTTAGGGCGTATTCTCTATGATATTTTACTATATATATATATATATATATATATATATATATATATATATATATATATATATATATATATATATATATATATATATATATTTATATATATATATATACATACATACAGACAAAGAAAACAGTCACTTCACATTTTGCTTCTAAATTCTGATCCTGTTATTGTCTTAATTACATCCAATTTCCAGTGGATATCTGCTCCACAATATGCTGGGACGGACATTTTTTATTTTACTCTCCACGATACAGATAACAATTGTGTTTCCTTTCCACGAAACTATATTTTACTATTTATACGTAAAAAAGATACAATCACTTCAAATCCTGCTTTTAAATTCTAATCCTGTCTTTGTTTTAACTAAATCCAACTTCCAGCAAGGAGAGTCGAACTCGCGCAAACTGGGCTCTGGTAAGGTTAAATTAAACCACTCAACCAGTCGTCCACGAAGAAAGATATAAATTTCATTCCTCCTCGTACACTCCTGTCTGTCGAATTCAGATACATTTCCTGAGAGCTGGAACAGACCCATCCTAACGACGGCAGTGCAGTATTTTTACTTAGCTGAAGCTGGGTCTCATCCAACTCTAGCAAAATGCATCTGAAGTCGACAGAGGTATGAACGAGCTTGAGAAATAAGGCAGAGAGCTTTAGTGTGTAACCTCGCCAGAACCCCATTTGCGCGAGCATAACCTCATTCAGCCTAATGCGCGTGAGTTTGATGCTCCTTACCGGATGATGGAGGTTATTTCCTTTGGTGTTCATTTCGAATTCGAGTGTTTGTAGTTATAGATGTATCCAAAAAGTGGAAGAAATCGAGAAGTTAAGAGGCCATTGTACCTACTACAAATATACATACACAGCCATGCCTCTGTGTATGTGTGTGTGTGTGTATATATATATACATATATATATATATATATATATATATATATATATATATATATATATATATATATATAAATACACACACACACACATATATATAATCACACATTATTCCCGTACAAAAGTGATTATAATCATATATATATATATATATATATATATATATATATATATATATATATATATATATATATATATATATATATATATATATATATGTATGTGTGTATCATGTGTATATATACACACATATATTATATGCACATGTATACATCAACTAATTTCTTGAACGAACTATCCCGAAAACACTATAGCGTGAATGACCTTGCATACCCTTACAGCATCCGCCGGTTAACCTGGTTTCACGGTTTGATATCAAGAGAAAAATTCCAACCGGATGTTTTATTCTTTGGTCCTTTACATAACCATGCATATTTCGTATGAAATACAATCAAAAACGAAAAATGATCACGTTTTTGAACAACTTAAAACATTTTTCAACGGAATTTTTTCCATCTGTTTTGTGAAGCTGGATCATTTTTAAAAATGCATGGAAAAATGTGACGAATTCTTTTTAATTCTAATTTTTTCCATCATTTCCATGTTTTAGAAATAAATGATGATGACGACGAAAAATCCTAATGAGAAACTGCCATGACCCTCCTCAATGTTCCACAGATTCAGAAGTTTCCACAAAATAAAATTAAAAATCCGCCTGCCCCCCTCCCAAATCCCAGCACTACCCGAGGCTTACGTAGGGGGATAAATTTCTCCTCCTTAGGCTGTAGGTGTCTATTTGTAAGTCCTGCAGCCCTCATGCAGATGAACGTAATTATTCCTTATCACACGCCCGTCTTTGTAGTTCCTCTCTCTCTCTCTCTCTCTCTCTCTCTCTCTCTCTCTCTCTCTCTCTCTCTCTCTCTCTCTCTCTTCCAAACTTATCTCTAACATGAAGGGTAATAATCATTTGTAAATAAGAGGGTATGTATATGACCTTATGGATTCTCTCTCTCTCTCTCTCTCTCTCTCTCTCTCTCTCTCTCTCTCTCTCTCTCTCTCTCTCAAACTTGTTAATCTGAAGGGTAATAATCATTTATAAATAAGAATACTAGTACATGTTTCAATGGATTCTCTCTCTCTCTCTCTCTCTCTCTCTCTCTCTCTCTCTCTCTCTCTCTCTCTCTCTCTCTCTCTCTCTTCCAAACTTAGCTCTAACATGAAGGGTAATAATCATTTGTAAATAAGAGGGTATTTATATGATCTTATGGACTCTCTCTCTCTCTCTCTCTCTCTCTCTCTCTCTCTCTCTCTCTCTCTCTCTCTCTCTCTCTCTCTCTCTTCCAAACTTTCTAATCTGTAGAGTAATATTCATTTATAAATAAAAATACTAGTACATGTTTCAATGGACTCTCTCTCTCTCTCTCTCTCTCTCTCTCTCTCTCTCTCTCTCTCTCATCTGTAGGGTAATATTCATTTATAAATAAGAATACTAGTACATGTTTCAATTGATTCTCTCTCTCTCTCTCTCTCTCTCTCTCTCTCTCTCTCTCTCTCTCTCTCTCTCTCTCGGCGGCGGCGGCGGGGGTCTGGCAAATCCTCGTAATCTCCCGACCGCTTACAGATGTTGCAGATGTTACGCCTGATGTTGTAGTGGATGTTGTATACGCCACCTCTCAAGTCCCACAGTGGCTTCCGGGGGGTTACAGGGAGTTCAATAAGATCCGGCTGGCATGTCTCTCTCTCTCTCTCTCTCTCTCTCTCTCTCTCTCTCTCTCTCTCTCTCTTCTTTTCTTTGTCGTTTTCGGTTTAATGACGTTTTTTTTTTGCGGGCGATCCAAACCCAGGGGCTTTAATCTTTTATCATTGGTGTGGATTAAATCTCTCTCTCTCTCTCTCTCTCTCTCTCTCTCTCTCTCTCTCTCTCTCTCTCTCTCTCTTATCTTCTCTACGTCGCCTTAGGGGCTTTAATCTTTTATTATCGGTAAGGAGTAAATGTCTTTTACTAATTGGAAAATTAAGTTCTGTTTTAAAATAATTTCTTTTAGAATAATGTTTGGTAAACAATTTAGGGATTTAGAAGAGAGTAGATGTTTTTATGTATTACTTGTTTGTTTGTTATTGTTTGAGACGGCCCTGCAAAACCACAACGGATTTTATCAAGAGCTGCCCCGTATGTCTATCTGCTAAGTCATTAGCAGCCACTGCCTGGATACCCCTGGTCCTAGCTTAGGTGGAGAAGGGGCTTAGGTGCAGATGATAAATGTGTACGTTCGGTGTCTGGGACGTTGTAATGACCTGCCCCTTTGATCTATAATCCAGTTTGTTAGACGGATACTGAATGAACGAACCATTGTGGATGGTACAGAGGTCTTTTGTTTGGTAAATTTTACATTTCATGGAGAAATGTTATTTACTATTATCTTAAATAATGATGATAAAAATTTCTCTCCGTTAATCTTCTTTTAAAAGATGACCCCGATTTCTACATTTGTAAAGCAGGGCTCACAAAAGAGGCAGTGAGTGTTCAAAAGATGTGACGACAATGGTGGCTGAGCGTAACATAAAGAAGTATTCTTGGAATGAAAGATAGCCGGACTTAACGAGACTGACTCAAACAAAATCGCGACCTATTTACGATTCAGCTCCAACTGGAAACGCTATCTAGACCTCTGACGACAAAGGTGACCTAGCACAAGACAAAGCTGCGATTACCCGGTTTGAAACACAGCCTCAGGGTATAGAGTATAAAAGGTGTCTATCCATCCGAGACCCAAATAAGTCCTTTTCCTTTTAGGTCGTGACGTCAGCTCTGCCTCAAGGCTTTGGTCGTAGTCAAATCTCTTCGGCCCGACCTAGCTAAGGCAGGAAGAAAAGATATAGGCTACAGGGCTTGCAAAGCCTAGTCTAACACAGCTTATTCTAACCAAATCCAATATTAACCATGAAATGTCACCCACTGATCGTCTGCATTTCCCGGCAAATTCACCCACTGATCGTCTGCATTTCCCGGCAAATTCACCCACTCATCGTCTGCATTTCCCGGCAAATTCACCCACTCATCGTCTGCATTTCCCGGCAAATTCACCCACTCATCGTCTGCATTTCCCGGCAAATTCACCCACTCATCGTCTGCATTTCCGTGCAAATTCACCCATTGATCCACTGCATTTGCCGGCAAATTCACCCACTGATCGTCTGCATTTGCCGGCATATTCACCCACTCATCGTCTGCATTTCCCGGCAAATTCACCCACTCATCGTCTGCATTCCCCGGCAAATTCACCCACTCATCGTCTGCATTTCCCAGCAAATTCACCCACTCATCGTCTGCATTTCCCGGCAAATTCACCCACTCATCGTCTGCATTTCCCGGCAAATTCACCCACTCATCGTCTGCATTTCCGTGCAAATTCACCCACTGATCCACTGCATTTGCCGGCAAATTCACCCACTGATCGTCTGCATTTCCCAGCAAATTCACCCACTCATCGTCTGCATTTCCCGGCAAATTCACCCACTCATCGTCTGTATTTCCCGGCAAATTCACCCACTCATCGTCTGCATTTCCCGGCAAATTCACCCACTCATCGTCTGCATTTTCCGGCAAATTCACCCACTCATCGTCTGCATTTCCCGGCAAATTCACCCACTGATCGTCTGCATTTCCCGGCAAATTCACCCATTCATCGTCTGCATTTCCCGGCAAATTCACCCACTCATCGTCTGCATTTCCCGGCAAATTCACCCACTCATCGTCTGCATTTCCCGGCAAATTCACCCACTGATCGTCTGCATTTCCCGGCAAATTCACCCACTCATCGTCTGCATTTCCCGGCAAATTCACCCACTCATCGTCTGCATTTCCCGGCAAATTCACCCACTGATCGTCTACATTTCCCGGCAAATTCACCCACTGATCGTCTGCATTTCCCGGCAAATTCACCCGCTGATCGTCTGCATTTCCCGGCAAATTTACCCACTGATCGTCTGCATTTCCCGACATATTCACCCACTGATCGTCTGCATTTCCCGGCAAGTTCACGAGTGCCCAAGACTGTCGTGTTCATGTACCGATCGTGAATGATCGCGGTTCGTTTCAGTCGTGCTTCTCCCATGAAAAGTCAATAACTGCCGTGAACGAAGTTTGGCATTGAAAGTCAGGGACCTGGTTTAGAAAAGATAGGATCCTTTGTATAATTTTCGCTGGGCCCAAGTCATCCTGACCGAGCAAGATAAATCCAGACATAAACACGGTCATTGCCGATGCGTCACGACCGAACTGAACTCGTCTGTGACCAATTCGCGATCGAGTTTTACGACAGTAGTTTCATGACTTTAATGCAGGATTACTGCGGCCTTTAGTCACGCTAAGTCACAAACATACATATACGCACACAAACGCTCGCGTGCACACACACACATATACTGTACATACAGCCTAATGTGGTTCGGATTCCACAATAAGCTGTAGGTCCCGTTGCTAGGTAACCAACTGGTTCTTACCCAAGTAAAATAAATCTAATCCTTCGGGCCAGCCCTAGAGAGCTGTTAATCAGCTCAGTGGTCTGGTTAAACTAAGGTATACTTAACTTTATTTATATATATAAATTTTTGTCAAGGCTTGGTAGAACATTTCATTATGCAAACTTTCCAGGTAGATCATCAGACTGAAACTAACGACAAAAACTGAAACTCATTCAAAATACAGTTCTGGTGGTATTTGTATTGTTGCATTTTTGATAAGTTTTATTGTTTTTGTTATCAATTTCAGCCTGATGATGAGGTTATCTATCTCGAAAGTTTGCATATTAAAATGTTCTACCTAGTCACAGTAATACCATTATATACATACAAACATATATATATATATATATATATATATATATATATATATATATATATATATATATATAGATATATTATATAATTCACACACATATATATACATACAAATAAATATATATATATATATATATATATATATATATATATATATATATATATATATATATATATATATATATATATATATATATATATATATCACATTACCACTGATGAACACAATGGGAAATTGTGATGAACTTATTTTGCTTCCTGAAATTAGTGAAACACACACACACACACACACACACACACACACACATATATATATATATATATATATATATATATATATATATATATATATATATATATATATATATATATATATATATGATGATTGTAATCACTTTTGTACGTGGTTCATTTATCACACATTACCACAGGTGAAAAATAAGATCCTGACCGGTTTCGACTTTATTTCCAAGCTTTTGACGAAGGACTGATACAGAGTATTAGAAGTCACAAATATATATACTACAGGAACAGCACTGACGAACATACACAACCATTAGAGACTACATAACCACCCACAGTTAGTCTCTAACGTTTGTGTATGTTCGTCAATACTGTTCTATAATATATATATATATATATATATATATATATATATATATATATATATATATATATATATATATATATATATGTGTGTGTGTGTGTGTGTGTGTGGCTTCTAATACTCTGCATCAGTCCTTCGCCAATGGCTTGGAAATAAAGTCGAAACCGGTCAGGATCTACACCCCGTCTCTTATTTTTCACCTGTGGTAATGTGTGATAAATGAACCACGTACAAAAGTGATTACAATCATCATATATATATATATATATATATATATATATATATATATATATATATATATATATATATATCTATATATATATATATCTATATATATATATATATATATATATATATATATATATATATATATATATATATATATATGTGTGTGTGTGTGTGTGTGTGTGTGTGTGTGTGTGTGTTTCACTAATTTCCGGGAAGCAAAATAAGTTCATCACAATTTCCCATTCGTGTTCATCGAATTTTATGGAGGCAAATGAAACATGATCGCGCGGAATACAAATATCCCCTCATATATTCTTGAAAGGTTAAAAACTGTAAAACAATTGTGTACTGCCTATGGCATTGTGCTGGAACTGTGTTATTTTTGCGGCCTGTTACAAAAACCAGGCCTGAACACACAAAAGAAAGGGGAAAAGGGATGTTTGTTCAATATACTTGAATTCAAAGTATGTATGTGTGTATGTGTGCATGTATGTGTTTGTTCAATAAATTTCAATTCGTGTATGTATGTCTTTGTTCAATATAATTCAATTCATATGTATGTATGTATGTATGTATGTATGTATGTATGTATGTATGTATGTATGTATGTATGTATGTATGTGTTTGTTCAATATACTTCAATTCATATGTATGTATGTATGTATGTATGTATGTATGTGTGTGTTTGTTCAATATACTTCAATTCATATGTATGTATGTATGTGTTTGTTCAATATACTTCAATTCATGTGTATGTATCTATGTATGTATGTATGTATGTATGTATGTTCAATATACTTCAATTCGTATGTATGTACAGTATGTTTGTGTTTGTTCAATATACTTCAATTCATATGACTGTATGTATTATGTTTGTTCAATATACTTCAATTCATGTGTATGTATGTATGTATATATGTTCAATATACTTCAATTCGTATGTATGTACAGTATGTTTGTGTTTGTTCAATATACTTCAATTCATATGTATGTATGTATGTGTTTGTTCAATATACTTCAATTCATGTGTATGTATGTATGTACGTATGTATGTATGTTCAATATACTTCAATTCGTATGTATGTATTATGAATGTGTTACGAAACCAGAGAGAGCTATACCGTTCCATATTTTAGAACGGATTGATACGTATATTCATGTATATATTTACGAAAGTATGTATGAGAAATGTGTGAAAGCACGTATGAGAAATGACTGATATGTATATCTGTACGCACATATTTACGAAGGTATGTATGAGAAATGATTGATATGTATGTATCATTTCTCATACATACCTTCGTAAATATATACATACAATTACGAAGGTATGTATGAGAAATGATTGATATGTATGTTTGTGTGTATATATTTATGAAGTACGTATGAGAAATATATTAAAGTATGTGTGAGAAATAGCTATGTATATTTGTATGTATTTACCTTGGTATATATGAAAAATACATGAAAGTATGCATGAGAAATTACTGATATGCATGTAAGTATATATGTATGAAAGTATGCATATATGTAGGTGCACAAACTGAATAAACTCCTAACATCCAGACAATGGAGAACAACACAGTCCTTTTCATAACAACAACGTCCGGAACAACATCCCCTAACATCAAACAAAAGCTAATAACGCAGAGTTTTTCTCGGGTTAAACAGAAAAGTAAAAATTAAAACCCTCTCTTACACCGGTTATGCGAGATGTTGAATTCAAAACATCATTTTACTTCCCCTAATCAGTTCCACGAATTTTTCGATATTTTCTAAAAAAAAAAAAAAAGTTAATAGAAAAATCTTCTAAACAAATTGAGAGCGACAGCACATCCTGCCCGTGCACCTTTAATGGAAACACACACACACACACATAAAGCCCGAACACGGAAATAGATGATGCAAACATCGACAGAAAAAGGGACTATTTATATCAAACTGGCATTCGTAGTTTCATCATTTCCAAACGGAAAGGTTCAAGGATAGTGAAGAGGGGGGGCAGGGGAAAAAAAAAAGGGGTAACAAAAAACGATTCGATGTCAAACAGAAGAGGTCACGCTTCTTGATAAAAGGGAAAATTTGTGACGGATTTTCTTAATTCTATTGTACGGGAAACATGAATTCATCCCTGGTTAAACAAGAATAATGATCATATATGTTAGATCTCTTCTCTCCGCATTTCTCTTTACCTCCTCCTGCTTCTTCTTAATGAACACCATATTCTTTGGGTGCTTGAATTTCAAGTCGATGGCCACTCTTGTGGGCTTGTTCCATACGAACAGGGTTTATCTTCTGGATAATAATAATAATATCAACATCATTATTATCAAAACCACGAATGCTTGCTTTTCTCCTTTAAGGGAGGGCTTAAACACAAGGAACAGTTCAAGAATGTTTTTTTACCATTACCTTTGAACTGACTGACCATGACAACTACATGAATTATGCCCTATATTTCACCGGTACCTTCAATTCTGACCACAAAGAGTTTCCGCACTGTCCTTAAATTAAGTATTATTTATGACTGTTACTTATGACTGTTCGGCAGAATTTGTCGGAAGTTTAAACGAAAACAGAGAAAAGCAATTCGACATTTTAGAATTAAGAAAAATTGTACTAGAAAAATGTTCCCATTAGACAAGTCCAGAGGCTCACGGTAATTCTGTTGTTAAAATAAGGTGCTCTTTTACAGCACATCTCTTGCTTCTAGGAGCAGATCGTCAACACCTTCTGCAGGTTTTACAATCCATAATATACAGTATATATATATATATATATATATATATATATATATATATATATATATATATATATATATATATATATATATATATATATATATATATATATATATATATGTAAATATATTTATATATATATATATGTAAATATATTTATATATATATAATTTTATATTTATATATATATAATGGACGGACGTACAAGGGGATAAAAACTGTCATAATGCACTGATTCTTGCACTGATAAAGCTTATCTACTTGTGTACGAGTTCCCATGGCTTTCATTAACACAATTAGCTCTATTTCGTATCAAGGTAAAAGGACATAAAAAAAAATTAAAGCGTCAAATCAATACATCTCACTTACTACTTGCATCCCTCGCATTACTTGGGGGAAGTTAAGAAGATACAAAGAGGAACAAAGAAGAAACACACCTCCGACAGGTCAGAAAATACGTGAAGTGGGACTGGAAATCACTCCTCATCTCTCCTCTCCTACAGTGCCTAATTACCTTTGACTCTCTTACTTGCTAAGTGGCACTCATCCCCCAACGAGGCTCAGGAGCCTTTCCAAAGGCACGTCATTCAGCTCTTAATCTGTTAGAACAACTTTGTGAATACGTTTTCAATGCGTCTTCCTTTCCATTCCTAACGAGCAGGAATGCGTTAATAAAAATTATTACCATTAGAAGCATATCTGACATCCCACATTATCGACTGGAACGTAACTAACACGGCAATTTAGGAATTGAATGGAATACAGGATTTAGGTCAAAAGCCAGGCGCTGGGACCTATGAGTTCATTCAGCGCTGAAAGGGAAATGGAGAGTAGAAAGGTTTGAAAGGTATAAAAGGAGGAAAACCTAGCATTTGCACTATAAAACAATTATCAGAAGAGGGAGGACAAAGTTAAGTATATCTTAGTTTAACCAGACCACTGAGCTGGTTAACAGCTCTCCTAGGGCTGGCCAGAAGGATTAGACTTATTTTTACGTGGCTAAGAACCAACTGGTTACCCAGCAACGGGACCTACAGCTTACTGTGGAATCCGAACCACATTATGACGAGAAATGAATTTCTATCACCAGAAATAAATTCCTCTAATTCTTCATTGGCGGTTCGGAGAGTCGAACGTTGGGCCAACAGCGTGCCAGTCGAAAGCTCTACCACCCCTCCAAAGAAGAACTAGAAGAAGAGGGAGGAAAGCATGATGGAAGACAGAGAATATGATAGAAGGTACAGTAAAAGGAACGAAAAAGGTTGCAGCTAGGGGCTGAAGGCACGCTGCAAAGAACCTTAAGTAATGCCTACAGTACACCGCGAGAGGTGCACTGATGGCACTGCCCCTACGGATACGACGCCAATGAAAGTGTAGATACCAAGTCCATCATTCATTTTCTATACATATTTGGTGACCCAAAACAGAATACAATTAATATCACCTAATTCAATACAGTACTTAATGTTGTTTAGGTAGAAAAATTGTTTTCCTTTAATTAAACCTAAATACTTCTAAATGATGAAAAAATGCATACCTATCAAGCATCACTGAATAACATACGTTTCTCCAGTTCCAATTATCAGTAAGTGAAGTTTTATCTGTAGGAAATTTTTTTATTTTACTTTACTAAAATCTATTACTCTCAAATAATGTTAAAATACTTACCTATTTATTACTGAAAAACTTATATTTCTCAAGACTCAAATATCAGTAACTGAAGCATTTTCAGTAAGAAAATTTTTATTTTAGTTTCCAAAAATATAATATTCTCAAACGATGTAAAAAATACATACCTATTTTGCATTACTGAAAAACATACCTCTGACAAAAAAATTCATAAAAACACAGATTTCACTGACAATGTTGAAATAAAATACAAGTTTTAAATAATCACAGGAATAAACCTCAAAACGTGTCGGCTGAAAGGTGGCCAATCGATCGTGATTTCCTAGACACGATCTCCACTTGTCAATTGAGAGCACTATGATGATGATGCTTCTCTTTTTATTCGAGAGAGAGAGAGAGAGAGAGAGAGAGAGAGAGAGAGAGAGAGAGAGAGAGAGAGCATCATCGTCCATACATGTACGATACATTATAAAACATACCAATAGCTACCTATTCACTTTCAACGTCAATGAAAAATATAATTTCATGGAAAAAATTGCTATAATAAATATATATAGATTATATTGCACGTGCTTTGTCAGCACCATCCCCGACTCTCTCTCTCTCTCTCTCTCTCTCTCTCTCTCTCTCTCTCTCTCTCTCTCTCTCTCTCTCTCTCACACACAAACACGAAAATAT
>NC_089788.1:11543001-11558001 GCF_040412425.1 Macrobrachium rosenbergii | reverse complement strand
TATATATATATATATATATAATGTACATATACATACATACATACACAAAGCAAAGAACAATACAAGCCATATAAAATTTTGTAATTACGATTTGACAAACAAAGATTGACTGAAAAAAAAAAAACCTTCCAACAACCAACGAGAATTTTACCCCAAATAAATATTCTCGAAAATAAACAAATAAAAGACTAACGTATAAGCGGTAACATTCTTCTGAAAACCAGATAAAACTGAGAACCCTATAACGAGGAAATATTAAAAGTCCCAGCGTCCAATAAACAGACGGAATGAAGAAATCATTCTAATAGCTTACAAACTACCCAAACGAAATAAAAAAAAAAATGGAAATAAATAACGGAGGCCGAAAGAACTGAACAAATGAAGATTTAGGGGCAAACGCCGCCACTAATGGCCTAGAATGCCTACCACACACAAACTCGCACAAAGAAAGAGGGAGATTAAAGAGCTCCGTAAAAACACTGCGATGAACAAAGGCTTCTTTCGTTGTACACGGCTGTATAATCACACACACACACACACATACACACACGTGGGCGAACACGCGTCCACACACGTACATATAAATATATATATATATATATATATATATATATATATATATATATATATATATATATATATATATATATATATATATATATATATATATATAATCAACACACAATCACGTGTGGAATAGATATAAATTTCTGACCCGCATCAGGATTCGAACCCAGGTCTTTCAATTGAATGACAAGACTGCTGCCAACTAAGCCACACAAGGCTTGTGTGGCTTTCAGCGGTCTTGCCTTTCAACTGAAAGACCTGGGTTCGATCCTGATGTGATTCAAAAACTTTACTGCTTTTAGGTCACATTTCCTCTCTCATGCAGAATCCATCTTTTATTTAGACTTTGAATCTGTTTATATATAGAGTATAATATATATATATATATATATATATATATATATATATATATATATATATATATATATATATATATATGTGTGTGTGTGTGTGTGTGTGTGTGTGTGTGTGTGTGTGTGTGTGTGTGTATAAACTTCTTTTTCTCTTCAGGTAAGCTTCTCAGGAATAAAGAAAAATCACTCACGTTTGCTCTCACAGTAGCCGGACCGTTTCGTCGCCTATCGGAGACGTCTTCAGGATTAATTAAGTCCTGAAGACGTCTCCGGTAGGCGACGAATCGGTCCGTCGACTGCAAGAAGTAAATGGGATCAAACGTAAATCAGATTCTAAATAAAAAGATAATAATAAAGATGCTTTAGAACAGTGGTTCTTAACCTCTTCATTACCACGCCCCCTCTAAGAGTTGGTCCTTCCTTCCACGGCCCCCTTGGATCTAAGAGTAAAATTCCCTCCCAGATTTAAAGGCAATGGAAAAAATAAAAGAGAGAAAGAGAAGGGTGTTTTTATTCTTTTGGGAAGGTATTAGTGAGATACTTGACACTGTTTCTTAGCGACTCTTGTTAAGAGAATAAAGAATATAATTGGAGAATTTTTAATTTTTCCCTAGGGCTCCCCTCCCCCCAGGTTGAGAACCACTGCCTTAGAAGGAAAATTCAGACGGCAGTCACTGTTACATTTATCCTTTTTATCTGCTGATCACAAGATGAACCCCATGAGGAGAGAACTTCCCCAAAATTAGCAGCTACACATAGCTACACAATGAGCTCACCAGCAACTCGACGAACACTGCAGCACAAACACTATGCTCCTCACCTCTGTTTGCCAGCATAAGTAGCCCTCCCTGGGTAATGAGGTACTTCTGTTATAATATACCTTCCACTCCATCTATCCGTACTATATATATATATATATATATATATATATATATATATATATATATATATATATATATATAGACACATATACATATATATACATACATACATACATATTCTTATATGTATAACTGAATCACAAAAATATGGAACATGATGAATATATAAATACACAAAATCTGCTAAGTAAAGGACTATAGATCGAAAGGCCTTGCAGCACTCCATTGCTTCTCTTTCCTTCGTGGATTTTGTCTTTCTTTATATAATTTTATATATATAATATATATATATATATATATATATATATATATATATTACTGTTGGTCGACTGTGGTGGGTCACAGTTAGGTAGAGAATGCAGCGGATCTAGTATCTTTATCCTAAAAGACTTGCTGAAATGATGTCATAAGGCGAGTCAATTAATAATCACTTTAGGCCGTCCTGGATGGGTAACCACCAAGACATACTAGAGACAACTGCACAATCCCCCTGAATAACCTGGGGCAAGGTGTGAAGCTAGCAACCTCATCCCACACATACTTGCTGGAAAACCATAAATATGGCAGATTCCTTCTAAAACAGACTGACTGGCCTGACCTGACTTTTAAGCAATATATACATGATATACATACATATTTATATATATATATATATATATATATATATATATATATATATATATATATATATATATATATATACATACAGACATACATATATACATATATATATCACACATTTATGTACATATATATATACTGTATATATATTAAAAACAAAACAAAATGCCCGAGTACAAACGAGATATGATAAAAACGTTCACGTGCATAATTAACTGTCTACTACGGTGCACGTAAGAACGCACGGCGCGCGCACGTGGGGGAACAAAGCACGGCACCGCAACTTCAAGACAGCACCTTTAACGCACGTAATCTTCACCATCACAGCCTCTCTCCTCTAATCAGATTAAGCAAGATCTTCCTCCGCCCCTTGGTAATGAACTACACCGTCACACGCCATGTCTATATACCCAATAAGTGTCGCGTATCAAAAGGCCAATTTAAACCCCAGCCTCCCTCTCCTCAACCTAACCCCACCAAAACCCCCCCAGCCTCCACACCCCTCCCAATCAAAGGTCTTGGGTCTTGGCCCGGTCAGTGATTTCGTCAATCCGTGGTGGGTGTCAGGACTTGCCAATTAGTCCCAGAGAGGCGGAGGAGGAGGAGGGCTCTCGATACGTCGAGCCTTGTCGATCCTTGTCTCATACGAGTTTCAAACATGTTTCTTGGACCCGTCAACAGTCTGCTGATTGAATTCTCCCTCTCCAGACGACAAGCACCGTGGTCAATCAATCAATTACTCCCGAGATTCAATCAATAATCAATCAATAACCTTGAGATTTAAGCTAATACCCAAGGCTCTTAATTTGCATGTCACATATTCTAGTTACATTCGCATATAGAACAGAATACAGAATTCAGGCCACAGGCCAAGCGCTGGGAGCTATGGGGTCATTCAGCGCCGAAAGCCAAATTGACAGTGAAAAGTTCAGAGGTGTAACAACAATTGTTAGAGACGGTGGAAAGTCAGATGGAAGAAAGAGAACGTGAACGGAGGTACAGCAAAAGGAATGAAAGGGGCAGCAGCTAGGGGCCGAAGGGACGCTGCAAAAGACCCCCAAGTAAAGCCTACGGTGCACCACGTGAGCTGCACTGGCGGCACTAAACCCCCCCCCCCCCCCGGGGCATGTAGAAGCAATGCCCCCTCCTGCAATTTTCCCAATTCCCTCGGCCCTTTTCCACTGCCTCCTCTGCTGCCTCCTCACACTCTCCTTGGCCCTAATTTCAATACTAAATGGACTTTCAAATCACTCGCTCGTGTTGTAACACGACTCCCAATAAGGTGGGTGTGCGAGCGCGGGTTCCTGTAAGTATGCTGGGAATCCGATTCCCATGCGATTCCAAAACGTATTTTCGATATGCAAATGCCCCCGTGAAGCGGCTGTTTACTTGCAAAATCTATGTATCACTTCTGGCGTTTCTCTAGGTTTTGAGAGAGAGAGAGAGAGAGAGAGAGAGAGAGAGAGAGAGAAGATCGGTTGGAAACTGGAATGACAAGAGAGAGAGAGAGAGAGAGAGAGAGAGAGAGAGAGAGAGAGAGAGAGGTGTGGATCGGTCGGAGGCTGGAATGACATAGAGAGAGAGAGAGAGAGAGAGAGAGAGAGAGAGAGAGAGAGAGAGAGAGAGAGAGATGTGGATCAGTCGGAAACTGGAATGACATTTTCAATGGAACTATATGTCTCCTGCAATATATCTGTTGTTTGAATTTTCTTATCAATAATCAACAACAAAAAAATCAAATACGTTATGTTACTCTGATTTTTAAACAAAATATGAACCAAGAAAGGCTGAATTTCAACTTTATCTCTGCGCTATAAACAAGTAAAAAATTCGCCGAAGTTTCTTTGGCGCAATCGAGTTTTCTGCACAGCGTATAATGGTGTATAAAACTCTCAGCCTCAGCCCTTAAACTTTCAGCCACGGCCCATGAAACTGTCTGCCGCGGCCCATGAAACTCTCAGCAGTGGCCCATGAAACTTTCGGCCGCGGCCGGTGGGGGCCGGTACTGTTGGCACCTATAGCGGTGCCAGACGCACGATCATGGCTAACTTTAACCTAAAATAAAATAACAACTACTGAGGCTAGAGGGCTGCAATTTGGTATGTTTGCTGATTGGAGGGTGGATGATCAACATTCCAATTTGCAGCCCTCTGGCCTCAGTAGTTTTTAAGATCTGAGGACGGACAGAAAAGTGCGGACAGAAAAAAAGTGCGGACAGACAGACAAACAGCCATCTCAGTAGTTTTCTCTTAGAGAAAACTACGAGAAAAACTGTTCAAGTCTCTCTCTCTCTCTCTCTCTCTCTCTCTCTCTCTCTCTCTCTCTCTCTCTCTCTCTCTCTACGTGATTACAAATTCTCTTCAATACAGGTAACATCATAATAGTCAAGGAACTTATCGATAAAGACATCCCGGTGTTTCAAAGCGCTGAGTTGATATACAGAACAGCTCTAGAAAGCACTACCTTTGTCAAAAAGCATATATGAATTATACTTTGAAATAAAATATCCTCTGCAGACAATAAGGTTTTTTTTATTCCAGACAAGTTATCAATAGGGAGAACCCCTGATGACGGAAACAATACTCAAATCATTAAGAAAACAATCTTCATAAAAGAAACACAGTAGTCCCTAAGTATCACCCCCATGCTGTGTAATGTAAACCTAATATATATGATAATTCGGAGACATAAACCTAACGTCTGTTTATATTATTGAAAGAATTCAGTATGAAAAGTTTTCAGTAGTGTAAAGGAAATCTTAAAAGCACACTGGCAACAAGAGCCACATTCCTCAAAACCACTTTTAACTATCAGAACGCCTCTCGTATCTCGGGTACCTTGCCATATCATAGGTCTCAACCCCCGTAGGGAGGCTAGTGCCGTCAGTGCACCTCATGCGGCGCACTGTAAGCATTACTTAAGGTTCTTGGCAGCGTCCCTTCAGGCCCTAGTTGCAACCCCGTCCATTCATTTTACAATATCCGCTTTCAGACTCTTTCTTCCATCTTACTTTCCACCCTCTCCTAACAATATTGTTTCAGAGTGCAACTGCGAGGTTTTCCTTCTTTTGCACATTTAAGACCTTTTTTATTCTCAGTATACCTTTCAGCGTTGAATGACCTTACAGGCCCCAAAGCTTGTCCCTTGGCCTAATTTTATATTCCGTTTCATTCCATAAGGTCTCAACCAACAAAACTACAATTATGATACTGGTATAGGTGTGAGTACTTATACCTGTATTAACAAAAGCAAAAGATGAAAACATTTTTCTCAATCACTTACTGTGTTAACAAAACACTTCTGACATCACACCTCCACAGGAATGACGAAACTAGCCAATTAATAAGTAAATTACTACCTTTCCAAGGCTTTTTAATAAACTGTAACGATGATGAAACAATGAAAGAATGGAATAAAACAGAACATAGAATTTAGGCCAAAGGCCAAGCGCTGGAACCTATGAGGTCACTCAGCGCTGCATGAGAAACTGACAATAAGAAGGTTTGAAAAGTGTAACAGGAGCTAAACCTCTCAGTTGCAATATGAAGCAGTTTTTAGAGAGGGTGGAAAGATGGAAGAAAGAGAATATGAACGGAGGTTCAGTAAAAAGAATGAAAGGGGTTACAGCTAGGGGCCCAAGATACGTTGTAAAAGTCAAGTATGCCTTAGTTTAACCAGACCACTGAGCTGATTAACAGCTCTCCTAGAGAGGGCTGGCCCAAAGGATTAGATTTATTTTACGTGGCTAAGAACCAACTGGTTGCCTAGCAACGGGACCTACAGCTTATTGTGGAATCCGGACCACATTATGACGAGAAATGAGTTTCTATCACCTGAAATAAATTCCTCTAATTCTTCATTGGCCGGTCGGAGAGTCGAACGCTGGGCCAACAGCGCGCTAGCCGAGAGCTCTACCCACCCCTCCAATGAAGAACGGATACGTTGCAAAGAACATAAGCTATGCTCACAGTGCGCCGCGTGAGGTGCAAAGAGGCCACCAACCCCCTCGACAGAGATGACGAAACTAGACTATTAAGTCAATTGCTGACTTTCCAAGGCTTTCCTAATAAACTGTAATGGCGATGATATATCAGCAATGAGAGAGAGAGAATTTGTAATAGGAAAAATTGTCCGATAAGAAATAAACTGAAGCCACACAAAAATGAAATGACAGCCGAGTGAGTTCCGAGCACGAATTCAATCAGAACTGACGGCCAATCACAATTGATCGAGAATTATTTCAAGGGAATTACTGGGCATTAACCCTGACCTCCTTCTCTCATTCTTTCTCATCTTTACCCTTCCCGCGTCGGAAGTGGCAAAAGAGGATATTTTCTTTAATACAAAATACTGCATATTGGTTCTTTTGGACTTTTATTGATGCAAACTAACCTCTGATACATTATGTATTACATAATATATATATATATATATATATATATATATATATATATATATATATATATATATATATATATATATATATATATATATATATATGTATATATGTATATATATGTATATATATACATATACATACATATACATACATATATATATATATATATATATATATATATATATATATATATATATATATATATATATATATATATATATATATATATATTATATATATATAAACACATATAAGCTCTCTCTCCTAGAAGGTACACGCATATGCACACACCCACATACAGACGCACATACACACAAACACACACACACACACATATATATATATATATATATATATATATATATATATATATATATATGTATATATATGTATATATATATTATATATATATATATATAAATTGCATTTGTGTACAATATGACTACAATTGGCAGTCACCATAGCGTTTATTTTCCTGGAACCATCCCTATTGCGGGTGTGTGTGTGTGTGTGTGTAAAATATATATATATATATATATATATATATATATATATATATATATATATATATATATATATATATATATATATATATATATATATATAATATATATATATATATATATATATATATATATACATACACACACACACACACATACATACATATATAATTTCAAAAAAGTCAGATGAAGAAATAACCCAACGAAAGGCGACTGAAATGTAAAAACTACTACAATGAACAACATAAATTAATGAGCAATCCAAATTTTTAAAAGTGCGGACAGCCAACGTAATAAAATGAATGAAAATAAATTTCTAAAAAAAATGAATGATGAAAGAGGAGCACCCGCTACCCAACTCCGCCAACTCAATAATCTGAACCTTTTGACACTTGACAGGTAAACACATAAACCGCATTTTTGCAGATGTCACTCGCAATGCCTGTCACATGCACATACCCAGTCCCCGACCACCCGCCTCCCACACGCCACTCTCTCTCTCTCTCTCTCTCTCTCTCTCTCTCTCTCTCTCTCTCTCTCTCTCTCTCTCACACACACAACATACGGCGGGAGAAGACAGAAGACTAAAATATCAATAAAACACAATGGACAGAGCTTTCTCTCTCTCGTATGTATTAAACGATCCTCTCTCTCTCTCTCTCTCTCTCTCTCTCTCTCTCTCTCTCTCTCTCTCTCTCTCTCTCTCTCTCATAAACTGGGAGAAAAGAGAAAAGAAGACTAAAATACCAATAAAAAACGATGGACAAAGATTTCTGTCATATGTTTTAAATGATCCCCTTTCTCTCTCTCTCTCTCTCTCTCTCTCTCTCTCTCTCTCTCTCTCTCTCTCTCTCTCTCTCTCTCATAAACTGAGAGAAAAGAGAAAAGAAGACTAAAATACCAATAAAAACGATGGACAAAGATCTGCCATATGTTTTAAATGATCCCCCCACCCCACCCTCTCTCTCTCTCTCTCTCTCTCTCTCTCTCTCTCTCTCTCTCTCTCTCTCTCTCTCTCTCTCATAAACTGAGAGAAAAGAGAAAAGAAGACTAAAATACCAATAAAAAAACGATGGACAAAGATCTGCAATATGTTTTAAATGATCCCCCACCCTCTCTCTCTCTCTCTCTCTCTCTCTCTCTCTCTCTCTCTCTCTCTCTCTCTCTCTCTCATAATCTGGGAGAAAAGAGAAAAGAAGACTAAACTACCAATAAAAAACGATGGACACTGGTTTCTCTGTCATGTGTTTTAAATAATCCCCTTCTCCCCGCTCCCCTATACACTCTCTCTCTCTCTCTCTCATAAACTGGAAGAAAAAATACAGGACTGAAATACTGAAATATCTAAAAAAAAAAAAAAGAAATTAAAAATAATGAACAAACCTCAATCTGTCTCATGTTTTAAATGATTCTCTTCCCCGTCTCATCTCATATCTCTCTCTCTCTCTCTCTCTCTCTCTCTCTCTCTCTCTCTCTCTCTCTCTCTCTCTCTCTCATAAAGCGGAGGAGGAGAAAATGGCGGACTAAAATATCAATGAAAAGCAATGGTCAAAGCTTCCTCTCTCATGCGTTTTAAATGGTCCTCTTCCCCCTCCCATTTCTCTCTCTCTCTCTCTCTCTCTCTCTCTCTCTCTCTCTCTCTCTCTCTCTCTCTTTCTCTCTCAAACAAGGCGGCCCCCCCCCCCTCTGTTAACGATCAATTCACGAGCAAATGTGAACCTCGTTACAGAGAGCTATTTCACACATTACCCCCCTATGGTATGATGTAGCATTTTTACGGGGCCGGCCGAAATATCGGACGTCCCATCGATTGCTATTCCATTTAGGTAGATACTCTCTCTCTCTCTCTCTCTCTCTCTCTCTCTCTCATCAACTGTAAAATAAGACTAAAATATCATAAACAATGGACAAAGCTTTCTATCTCATATATTTTAAATTATACCTCTCTCTCTCTCTCTCTCTCTCTCTCTCTCTCTCTCTCTCTCTCTCTCATCAACTGTAAAAAAAGAAGACTAAAATATCATAAACAATGGACAAAGCTTTCTCTCTCATATATTTTAAATTATACCTTTTATCTCTCTCTCTCTCTCTCTCTCTCTCTCTCTCTCTCTCTCTCTCTCTCTCTCTCTCATCAACTGTAAAAAAAAGACTAAAATATCATAAACAATGGACAAAACATTCTCTCATATATTTCAAATTATCTCTCTCTCTCTCTCTCTCTCTCTCTCTCTCTCTCTCTCTCTCTCTCTCTCTCTCTCTCTCTCATCAACTGTAAAAAATGAAGACTAAAATATCATAAACAATGGACAAAGCTTTCTCTCTCATGTATTTTAAATTATCTCTCTCTCTCTCTCTCTCTCTCTCTCTCTCTCTCTCTCTCTCTCTCTCTCTTCTTTCGTAAACTGGGAGAAAACAAAGATTAAATGATCAATAAAAAACAATGAACACAGCTCTCTCTCTCTTAAACTGGGAGAAAAAAAGACTAAAATATCAATTAAAAAAACAATGGACAAAGATTTCTCTATCATATGTTTTAAATGATCCTTTTCTCCTCCCCCCACCCATCTCTCTCTCTCTCTCTCTCTCTCTCTCTCTCTCTCTCTCTCTCTCTCTCTCTCTCTCTCTCTCTCTCTCTCATTTTTAAGCTATTCTAATCCATTTTTGTTTATTACAAACAATCTACAGGAACACACCAACAGTATAACAACAAAAACGAAAGGAATTTCAAATTGTGCAACAGCATCTCAGATGTTCAGGACTTGACACCAAAATGAAATCAAAACTTTTTTTGTTCTAATTTAATGAAGTTCCTTCTTCTTGATAAGCTGAAACGCTGAAATGAAAACTAAAGCAGTCGTAAGGATTCAAGATGACAAACCAGAGGAAAAGCGGAATCAAAGCAATTAAATCAAATTCTTATATGAAATGTCACATCAAGAAACAGCTGTGCAAAATATGAGCAAAACTGAAAACACGCAGAGGCCCATACACGCCCTATGCCCCTGTGGTACAGCGGTTATCATCCATACCTTTACAGAGAGGACTAAGAACGATCCTACATGGGAAGTAACAAGTTATACCCGTTTCCATAAAAAAAAAAGTAAAGCAAGTGAAAAATGAGCCGAAGTTTCTTCGGCGCAATCGAGTTTTCTGTACATCGTATAATCAAGGCCACCGAAAATAGATCTATCTTTCGGTGGTCTCTGTATAATGTTGTCTGAGCCGCGGCCCATGAAACTTGACCCACGGTCCGGTGGTGGCCTATCCTACATCGTTGCCAGATGCACGATTACGGCTAAATTTAACCTTAAATAAAATGAAAACTACTGAGGCTACAGGGCTGCAATTTGGTACGTTTCATGACTGAAGGGTGGATGATCAACATACCAATTAGCAGCCCTCTACAGTAGCCTCTACAGTTTGTAAGATCTGAGAGCGGACAGAAAAAGTGCGGAGGGACAGACAAAACCGGCACAATAGTTTTCTTTTACAGAAATCTAAAAACTGCATCTCTGTTGGCCTAAGCAGTAAATATGTACCTGGTAGTATGCCAACTGCGGTGCGTTGCAGCCTTGGGTAGCGTAGGCCATGTGGCTGGCAAGTTGACCCCAAAATACCTCCTGAGAACTCAAAGGTCAACACTCAAACAAGTCTTATGGAGCGAGGTTGCCAGCCAATGCTCTTCCGCCTTTATTGCAGCTATTTCAGTCGTCTATCTACCAGGTGCCGAATTCACTCACTGCTTAGGTCATCAGAAGCACAACGGGCATCAACTAAATGTACCAATCCGCCCGTCTTACCTTAAGAGTAAAACTTTGGACTTCTTGCTGGAATACGACCTATTACGCCACGAGAATGGTTCAACATGTGTGTGTGTGTGTATATATGTGTGTGTGTGTGTATATATATATATATATATATATATATATATATATATATATATATATATATATATATATATATATATATATGATTATAGTCATGATACGTGATTTACATATCTAACAACCACAAGAAAATGAAGCAGGGTTGTGAACCTTAGTATTTACAACCCTGTCTCATTCTCATGTAGTTGGTACACATCCACACACACACATACATATATTCACATAATTTTATACAAACACACACATATATACATATATATATATAAACACAAATATATGAGTGCATGTTTGCTTATGCATGAAGGCATAACAAAACCTACAAAGCTACAACCTACATACATATTAACATAACAAGAAAAGAAAAAACTACCCTCACCCCCCCCCCCACAAAAGCTCAGCCACCTTCCAGCCAGTGGGCAGAAACAATGTCGGAAGCAGCTTTATCGGAATCCGAGCGACTTCCCAACGTGAATTCGATATGCAAATGTCCCCCGGAAAACGCGTTATTCATTTGCGCCCTGTTAAAATAACGCCAGCTTTTGTGCCGTGTCCAACACCAAAATAAATTCAGGGTTTTTTTTTTTTTTTTACAAAGCGTAGCTTCCTTTGGAATTTACTCTTTTTTCGCCTATTACGTGCCAAATAATAACAGTAATAAGTACTATTAGAATTATTATTATTATTATTATTATTTTATTATTATAATCTTCAACGTGTTCGTCATGATCATACTTTTGAAATAAGGCGTGTATTCTCCTTAGAGTTTGTATATTTTCTTTTCCTTTGCGTTAATGTATCTCCAAAACGAAGAAGATATTATTGTTCAAAGTCTTATCATTACTACTACTGTCTTTGCTTTAGTTAACACCATTATTGGTAGTAATTCTCTCAAAATTGAATTACTATGATCACATAATCCGAATTAATCAAAGAATCTTGTACACCAACAAAGGTGGTAATAATAACAAAGTAAAGTATTTGACAACAATATTATAAGAATAAGTGAGGCAATGGAATGTGAACAAACAAATCCGAAAACAAACTTTAAGCGACGCCAGTCTAAATAATACGATAAATCAACAGAATTACCTTCAACAGTGAAAACACCAACCAAACTAGACCTAGCACTTTATTACTTATTTAAAATATTTCATGCAACTGAATTTTCCTCGAAATTTTCGTAATATGCGTACACTACTAACTGAACAATATGTAACTACACGTGGACATAATTCCATCTTGTTCCCTAAAATTTCGTTTCTAAAAATTCGAGCAACTCCTAGGTCATTCATCCTAAGACCGGCTGATATTCGAGTCCAGGGCATTTTCCATTAAAATGACGATAATTAAACGGCATTTAGTCTCCTCAGACAAATAAAGACAACTAATTTGCATAACTACAGAACAAAATATTTGCATAAGTCAATATGTATTAGTTTTAAGAACATTCAGTCACAATCCGCGATACCTAGAAGGTACATCAACGGCCCATGATTATTATTCTCAATCTATCTGAAAGTGTTCGAGACAGCATAGTTATTCCACTTCAATTAACCATCTATAATAATGAAATCTGAGTGGATCTTGTTTGTCCTTCTAGGGGAGACATGATACAGCCACCCACGCCCTGCACACCGGTTTATCCGCCCCGGATGGGGGAAGGGTAGGGGAGACATCCACCCTCCTCCTGCAAATCTGTTTGTCCGCCCGGTGGGGACGGGGTAGGTAGGGGATCGGAAGGGTAGGGGGAGAGAGCAGTTCCAACGCACGTAGCGCTCGCCAACAAGCTCGTCTTTAATATAACTCAGGCTTGAAAAACAAAACTGCCATTACCCAAGTCACACCGACTTCAAAAGACATGGTCAGCATCACTTTCTAAATTAAGTGTTGCATATCTGATAGGGTAGACATGTGCTGCCATCTATGGGCGGCTGCTGCGTCATTTTAGGAACCGCAGTAAGATGTGTTGACCACGTACAACCAATGTTTCCTAACACAGGGTCGCGTCTTGGCCTCTTTCACAAATCTGATATGAGTTCTATTGCCTGAACTATACTTGACTGAACCTTCCATAGCTTTTTTTTTTCATTCGCTTATATTTACGAGTATATATTAGTTTTTTTAATAACATACAGTACATCGTTTTGTTTATCATTATCTGACACGTTCGTATATATAGCCATATTTACCAGTGTTATTAATCATATGCATTAATATGTCTTCATTACTATAATATTCAATGCAGTTCTACCTTTTCCGTCCTATTTTTATAAAAAAAAAAAAAAGAGTAATTGCAATCATTGGAAGCTTGCCAGGCAAGGCTATGGCCTTCTTGTTGTCCACAAGAATGTAAATGAATAATAATAATAATAATAATAATAATAATAATAATAATAATAATAATAATAATAATAATACTGTTGAAAGTTATTGCTGCATCAGCTTCATTCAGTTTATATAGAGTTTTCTCTATTTTTCTAATAACTGATTTCTTTGGGCTACTGCACCGGGCCAGTAACGTACCGATGTTCATCATCTTAGGGAGAAAAATTGTCACAGATCAGGGTGTGACTTTATTCAATAAGTAAACGCCAAGAGAAGTCAGTAATTAGAAAAATGGAGAAAACTCTATACAAACTGAATGCAACTGAAGCAGCAATAACTTTCAACAGTACATGTTTGAAAGAGGGTCTATTAACCAAATATAATAGTAATAATAATAATAATAATAATAATAATAATAATAATAATAATAACAATAATAATAATAATAATGATAATTAATAATAATAATAATAATAATAATACTATTTTGTTGAATAAAATGGCTGCATTTTGCGAAGTGATTTTATGCTGAGTTTTCTCAGTTCTTCTAATAATTCGCTGTTCCTGCACATCAATATTAGTCAATAATTATCAATGTTCATATTTCGATGGATGAAACTGCGTATTTCTTCCATCAGAAATTTAAAATAAAGAATTTCTGGTGTAAGAAACATGCTGTTTCATCCATCCAAATATGAACACTGGACAATTACTGACTAATATTGATGTGTAGGAAAAGCGAAGTACTTGAAAAATTGAGAAAATTCAGTATAAAATCACTTCACAAAATGCAGCCATTTTATTCAACAAAACTTACCTCAAAGAGGGTCTTCTTCCTTCGCAATAATAATAATAATAATAATAATAATAATAATAATAATAATAATCCTAAATAAATCTTGAGACCAAATACCTTAAACCCTCACTTGACGCATATCGTGAGGCACATCCCACTCATTCAAATGAAACAACATAACACGTTACTAAAAATAGGAAAGTATTTCAACTACAAATACGAAAAAAAAAAAAACTTTAATTAAGTTCTCCAAGGATGCAGACGGAGACTTCTCAATGGACTGCTTTTTATTCCAAGAAATAAAAAAAAACCGCTTGCAAGCGTTCCCCGTTTGCAATCTCCCGGACCTTAGGAAGCTGTTGCAATATCTTCGCTCTTTTGACAAAGAACGGTCTTGCGAGGCTTTAGCCCGGCCATTTAAACGTCTTTGCAAAGGCTGCAACAAAGCGGTAAACAACAAACACGAGAGAGAGAGAGAGAGAGAGAGAGAGAGAGAGAGAGAGAGAGAGAGAGAGAGATTCTCTTACAGCAGAGAGCGAATGAACGGAGGGATGAAATTTTCTGGAATTTTCTGCGAGAAATAAAATTGTTTGTATGTATGTATGTATGTATGTATGTATGTATGTATGTATATACATATAAAATGTTTTATGCCTATATTTATGTAT
>NC_089788.1:11493001-11535501 GCF_040412425.1 Macrobrachium rosenbergii | reverse complement strand
GTCCAACTTCTTCAACGTTACTTCGCTTCAGTTCTTTATTCTCTTCACATTTAGCTGTCCACCTTCTTCAACGTTACTTCGCTTAAGCTTTCATCTCTCCCTTTCAGGACATATCTATCGAAGGACTCCGTTGAGAGTCTAGAACTGCTCAAATGAAAAATAATACTTATAAAAATAAAGCAGAATGACATAAAACGTAACATTTAGGAGGAAAGAGCCAAGGGAAGTGTGCATCAAAAAGCTTCACAAAGAGAGAGAGAGAGAGAGAGAGAGAGAGAGAGAGAGAGAGAGAGAGAGAGAGAGAGAGAGATTTCAAAGGGTTGGAGAGGACGGGACCTGTTGCGCCTTCCCACCGACCATAACAAGAAGAGTTGGACCGAGAGGTTGAGAGGGTGGGGGAAAGGGAAGTGGGGGAGTAGGAGCGACTTGGGGGGAAGGGGAACACTCAAGTGAATGAGATAAAAAGACGAATGGAGGAAGAAGAGAGACGACAACAAAAACAAAAGCGAATTAAGAATAATGAAGGAGGGACAAAATTCGAAAAACATAGGAAACAAGAACAAAAAACACGAAATGGGAAAGCTGATAACATTAAGGAAGAAATGGAAACTGACGTAGAGATTACGAAGGAGAAACAAAGAATTTTAAATTTCTAAAGGAAATAACTATCACTACAAAAAAGAAAGTTGGTGACCAAAAAAAAGATATCTTTATCAAAAGGATATTTTGAAAAATGCACAATTACATATGACATAAACAAGTGGTCTGTGTAACAATACTACCTTTAGTTACATTAAAAATACGGGATGACAGAGGAAGGAAATGTTAAAAAGAATGAAATGGAATACTATAAAACAAACGATAAACATTTCTAGTGAAATTAAATACAGGACGACGAGATGGAAATGAAAAAAAAAAACATAAAGACAATATTAAAATATACAATAACACAACTCCGTATGGCGCCCCCACCCAAAATTTATGATCTTGTTATTTTTATCCTAATACAAGAAAATAAATACACATTGTTCATTAGCATTCATGGATGTATAAATGTATGGAGTAGACACGTGATTACAATCAATCACCTCATACTTCTATGCAACTAATATAAATAAGGATATACCCACTGCATCGAAAAACCAATCTCTCTCTCTCTCTCTCTCTCTCTCTCTCTCTCTCTCTCTCTCTCTCTCTCTCTCTCTCTCTCAGCCAGGGCGCTGGCTGTATACAATATATGATTAAGGATATACTCATAGTATCCAACAAATCTCTCTGTCTCTCTCTCTCTCAGCCAGGGCGCTAGCTGTATACAGTATAAGATTAAGGTTATACTCATAGCATCCAATAAACATCTCTCTCTCTCTCAACCAGGGCGCTAATTGCGTACAATATATAATTAAGGATATACTCGTAGCATCAAATAAATCAATTTCTCTCTCTCTCTCTTAATTAGGCCGCTAACTGTGTACAATATATAATTAAGGAAATACTTATATATGGCTTCAAATCTCTCTCTCTCTATCAACCAGGGCGCTAACAGTATACAATATATAAATGAGGATATACTCGTGGCATCAAAGAAATCAATTTCTCTCTCTCTCTCTCTCTCTCTCTCTCTCTCTCTCTCTCTCTCTCTCTCTCTCTCTCTCTCTCTCAACCAGGGCGCTAATTGCGTGCGTGTCCTCTGAAAGGGTCCCCGGGTGCTTTTGAGCGGACGGAAGAGGCTTCGAGAGCGCCTACCTCGGCGAGTCACAAGAGGTCAAGAGAGGAATTAAACCGCTTCTCTCTCTCTCTCTCTCTCTCTCTCTCTCTCTCTCTCTCTCTCTCTCTCTCTCTCAAGAAGGGAAGAAGTGATAACGAAGAGGAGAGAGCGATAATGAACGGGAGGGGAAAAAAGTGGGAGGGGTGATTCTTGGTGAGGGGTGGGGTTGGGAGGGGGCGGGGACTTTTTTATTTACCAATATCATACGGGCAGTGAGGACCATTTTTTTTTTTGAAGACCGTAAGATTTTAAAAAATGGTATGAAAATCTTTTTCCTTTGATATGAATTGGATGGAAATCTAATACACCCACACAATAATAATAATAATAATAATAATAATAATAATAATAATAATAATAATAATAATAATAATAATAATAGTGATGGTCACAACACTAAATAAAACGGAGCGGTGGGGGAGATGGGAGGGGAGTGGGAGAGGGAGGAGGGGGTTTACCAACATCATAGAGACTGTCAGGACCTCAAGGTTTGCAAAATGGTACCAAAATCTTCCACCTTCTCTATGAATTAGATGGAATCAACAACAATAATAATAATAATAATAATAATAATAATAATAATAATAATAATAATAATATAAAAGGGTCTCAGGTCGCTTGTTGGAGAGGTGAGGAGCTGAATTTTGATTGGCTGTTAGGGGAGAAGGTTTTGCTCCTCTCCCCACATTGACCTGTAACCCTTTATATACTTAATAATAATAATAATAATAATAATAATAATAATAATAATAATAATAATAATAATAATAATAATAATAAAAACCATTTTGTCGACAACAAAATAAAAAATAACATGACTTTGAGGCAACTTCCACAATAATAACAAAAATGACTGCAAAACTGAATATCCCTCACTTTCAGCCAAAAGTTATTCATTCCGAGCTATTTGCTTTTGAATGAAATGCAAATTATTCTCATAATTACATATAAATGAAACAGCTAACAGGCCTCGCATGCACTGTGAAAGGTCAAGTGGCGAATTTGCAAGGGAAAAACATGACTAACCGGCATATATATATATATATATATATATATATATATATATATATATATATATATATATATATATATATATACATATATACAACGTTACGCCATTTTTCATAACTGGAGGTGACTCTATAGAATGAACAAAACAACAGGTACTGCCATATTCATATTTCAACTTCCAAGTCATGGATGAACCCCATAAAGAGAGAAATGACTTCATTAACTTCCGCCAAAAGCTCTGAGAGACATGTCGAACATCTCTACACAATATGCACCAGTATCCTGCAATCAATTTTTTTCTTATAAGCACTTGAACCTCCATTCTTTCCACATGACCAAGCCATCTCAAGGAAAACTGATCCATCCTTTCACTAATGCTAACCTTTTTCCCACTCTGGATGCAATTCCACATTTCTCACCTTATCAATTTTCCTACCATCGCATACTCTATCCAGGCAGTTCATCTCAACAGCTGTACGCCCTTTCTTACTATTCAAAATCATCACTTCGCTTCCACACAGAAGCGTTGGCTCAACAATCCCATTAGACATTCAGACCTTGGCTACAATAGACTCTCCAAATGCCTCCTAAATCTTTAGCACATAGCATGTTACCCTTTTCGTTTTGCCTAATTGGGATTCATCTCTTCTCTTATTCTTCTTCTATTATATTTAATCCCAAACACCTATACAACTCAAATGCTTCCGATCTACTATCATATCAGCTTTCAATGCTCCATTTGTTGTTTTACGATTTCCCTCATAACCATTTTCTCGTTAACATTTACCATGATCTTTCTCCTCATGCAAGCCATAGACTGAGATGCTCAAGAAGTTGCTGCCCTTCCAGCCTGATTTAGTTTTGCATTATTCGAGAGGACAGGTTGACTCTTTGGGAGTGTAAATGCGTGGGATTGAAGTATGACGCAGCAAACATGGAGAAAAATGACATACTCGCTTCTTATCTGAGTCTTTTAATTTCACTACAATTAAAACTCATCCGGGTTTGATATTAAAACACACACACATACATACATACACACACATTACATACACACACACACACACACACATATATATATATATATATATATATATATATATATATATATATATATATATATATATATGCATATATATGAATGAAATTTTATCACATCACCGTGATTCATATACAAGCATTAAGCTACAAACGTCTTTAATATCAATTCGCTCTACCTCGGAAATAATATATTTTCATATATGTTACCGAAGGTGAATTTTTAGTTGATAATAAGTTCATCGTGTATATATATATATATATATATATATATATATATATATATATATATATATATATATATATATATATATATATATATATATATATATACACACTATATGTGTCTGTGTAGCCAGAAGCTCTTCCATTCCATATCCACCAATTCTACATGAAAAGAAGGTGGCTGGCGAAATAAATAAATAAATAAATAAATAAATAAATAAATAAATAAATATATATATATATATATATATATATATATATATATATATATATATATAATCCTTATAAACGTATAAACTAAACATGCGAATTACCAAACTGAGCAAATCTATAAACGCACTAATCCATGTCTCGGAAACAGCCCCACACACACACACACACACACACACAAGCACACACACACTCGCACACTAATCTCAAATCACCCCCTTACCTAAATCTCACAAAATCGTGCTGACGAGCAAAATAAAAACCTTAATTGGACGCCGCCATGCTGATGCTGCTGCTGCTGCTGCACAGCTCCGCAGCAACAAATACAACACCAATACAATATCACAGCACCCGAAATAATACAATGCCTGGCTGACTACCTACTTTACTTGGGACATGGGCAGCCAATAGAAAGGTATAGAGCTCCATTATTCCCATAAACTCGAATGTAATTACACTAACGCAAATGGCCGCCACTGGGAGGGGACACGATGGAGAGATAGCAATGCCTCCGAGGGGATAGGAGTCCGGTGAGGGGAATTTGGAGTGAAGTCCGGTGAGGGGAATTCGGAGTGAAAACTGGTGAAGGGAATTTGGAGTGAAGCCCGGTGAGGGGAATTTGGAGCGAAGCCCGGTGTGGGAAATTTGGAGTGAAGTCCGGTGAGGGGAATTTGGAGTGAAGCCCGGTGAGGGGAATTTGGAGTGGAGTCCGGTTATGGGAATTTGGAGTGAAGCCCGGTGAGGGGAAATTTGGAGCGAAGTCCGGTGAGGGGAATTTGGAGTGAAGCCCGGTGAAGGGAATTTGGAGTGAAGCCCGGTGAGGGGAATTTGGAGTGGAGTCCGGTTATGGGAATTTGGAGTGAAGCCCGGTGAGGGGAATTTGGAGCGAAGTCCGGTGAGGGGAATTTGGAGTGAAGTCCGGTGAGGGGAATTCGGAGTGAAGCCCGGTGTGGGAAATTTGGAGTGAAGTCCGGTGAGGGGAATTTGGAGTGAAGCCCGGTGAGGGGAATTTGGAGTGAAGCCCGGTGTGGGAAATTTGGAGTGAAGTTCGGTGCGGGGAATTTGGAGTGAAGCCCGGTGATGGGAATTTGGAGTGAAGCCCGGTGAGGGGAATTTGGAGTGAAGCCCGGTGAGGGGAATTTGGAGTGAAGCCGTGAGGGGAATTTGGAGTGAAGCCCGGTGAGGGGAATTTGGAGTGAAGTCCGGTGAGGGGAATGTTGATGGAAGCCTGGGGAGGAGGGCGAGGGAGGGGGAATGTTCAGGGTAGTTCAGGGAGGGGAATGGCAAGGATGAATTGGTAGGGATTTTGGGGGAAGGGAGGGAGGGGAGGGGCAAGGGGGGGATTTATCAGTGAGGGAAATTTTCAGTGAAGTCTGGTGAGCGGAATGTTGATGGAAGTCTGGGGAAGAGGGCGGGGGAGGGGAATGGCAAGGAGGAATTGGTGGGGATTTATGGGGGAAGGGGAGTTGGGTGGGGGATTTATCAGTGAGGGGAATGTTGATGGAAGTCTGGGGAAGAAGGTGAGGAAAGAGAAGGGGGAGATTTAGGAGTGAAGGGAGGAAATGTTAAGTAGCTCAGGGAGGGGAATGACAAGGAGGAATGGGCGGGAGTTTAGGGGAGGAGAGGGCCGAGGGGGGATTTACCAGTGAGGGGAATTTCAAGTGTGGCGAGGGGAATGTTGGTGGAAGGAAAGGGTAGAAGGCGAGGGAGGGGAAGGGGGATTTATCGGTAAAGGGAGGAAATGTTCAGAGTAGCTCAGGGTGGGGAATGATTGCAAGAGGAATGGGGCAGGGGGTTTAGGGGAGGGGACGAGGTAGGGGGAGATTTATCAGTAACGGGAATGATGATGGAAGTCAGGGGAGGAGGGAGCGGGAGTGGGGATATTTATCAGCGAAGAGGGGGAATGTTCAGGGTAACTAAAGGAGAGGAATGGTAAGGAGAAATGGGAGGGGGTTTGGGGGAGGGGGATATTTATAAAAGCAAGGAGGAATGGGCTGGGGTTTAGGAGGAGGGGGAGGGTGGCAATTAGGTCCTCGTTAGGTGAAACTACGTGTGATTCAGCGTCGAAATGCTTATGGGGAATTAAAGAGGTCCCTCAGACCCGGGGACCCGACCCAGCAGTGGCGACCCTCCAACCCCAAATTGAGACTTACAGGTTGGTTAACACAAATTTCTAAATATAAACTTTGATGATAAACAGAATAGAATAGAATAGAAGAGAAGAGAACAGAATAAAGAATTTAGGCCAAAAGCCAAGCGCTGGGACCTATGAGGTCACTCAGCGCTGAAAGGGAAACTGAGAGTGAAAAGGTTTGAAAGGTGTAACAGGGGGGAAATCCTCGCAGTTGCACAATGAAACAATTGCTAAAAGAGGGTGGAAAGTAAGAGGGAAGAAAGAGAATATGACCGGAGGTATAGTAAAAGGAATGAAAGGGGTTGAAGCCAGGGTCTGAAGGGACGCTGCAAAGAACCGTAAGTAATGCCTACAGTGCACCGCATAAGGTGCACAGAAGGCTCCACCACTAACCCCACCCCCCCGTGGGAAACAGAAAGAATAACAATAATTTCGGAGAGAACAAAATCAAACAAAGTTTATTCACAAAATAATAATAATAACCCACAATCTTACATAGCAACAACGATCAAATATACAAAATAATAAAGCAAAATCGTATAGTAATGATGATGATAATGATGATGGTACCACAACAGCAACGATAACACGATAATATGCAAAAACAGAGCACAATGCAGCCTATCCAGCAAATCCTAAACAATTACGAAATATAACCAGCACACTACCGGCTTCCCATGGACTTCATCACTTGACAATTAAATCAAATGGACTATGACATCAGCTTTTGTATACACTAAAATACAGTTAATGACGAATGCAGAAAAACAATGGATTACACAAGGGCGGTTCCCCAACTCTCTCTCTCTCTCTCTCTCTCTCTCTCTCTCTCTCTCTCTCTCTCTCTCTCTCTCTCTCTCTCTCTCTCTCTCTGTGTGTAAGGTTTACAATACGCTGATTCTGTTTTGCTTTCAATACTATTGCTTAACATTGCTTTCAAATTTATAATGACAATATTACTGCTACTTTAAATTCTACATTTCCCATTTGAGGAGACACCTCTAGAGCTGTGAACAACTTCCGGTCACAACAAGACTTTTTAGGAGTGAAGTCCACAGTCCCTTGCCCTTCTTCACACTGGCTACATCCCACAACAATCTACTAACTACCAGGCACATAATTCAGTACTTGAATCTAACAGGACCTGTTTTTGCTTGAGAAATCGGTCTTGCATTATTCTCACAGTAATCGCAGGAATTACTATCATTTATGACACAACGACGATGTTCTTCAACCTCTTGGCAAGAAACTTTGAAGAAACACAAAGAAAATAAATAGAAATACGTCATAATAAAACAAGAAACTTGAAAGAAACGCATAGAAAAAATAAATGAAAATAGGTCATAATGAAAAAAGAAACCTTGAAGAAACAAATAGAGAAAATAAATGAAAGTAAGTCATAATAAAACAAGAAACTTTGAAGAAACACCAAAAGAAAACAAATAAAAATAAGTCACAATAAAACAAGAAACCTTGAAGAAACAAAGAAGAAAACAAACGAAAATATAAATCAAAATAAAACAGAGAGAAAACTTGAAGCGGAGATGGCAAGGATTCACCGGAACGACGGGAAACCTTGCAACAAAAGCCTCATTACCAGAACCCATCCTATTACACAATGCGAAGAGACAAGAAAGAAAGGAAGACGGTGCCAAAGGCAGTAGACACAAAGGATTCGTCAGAGAGAGAGAGAGAGAGAGAGAGAGAGAGAGAGAGAGAGAGAGAGAGAGAGAGAGAGTTGTAATCTTTCCCCATTTTCTTTTTTTTTTACAAGACTGGTTTGAGGAGGCAGAAGAAATACTTCGGGTCGCTTCTTTGATGCAAGTTTGGACTAATCTCTGTGTGTGTATGTGAGAGAGAGAGAGAGAGAGAGAGAGAGAGAGAGAGAGAGAGAGAGAGAGAGAGAGAGAGAGAGAGAATCTACTCCTTTTGTCCTTTGATACAAGACTTGTTTAAACGGAAACGCGAGGACACATGAAATAAAGATTTGATAAATGGTTCTAACCTGGTAGGATGCTGATCACCTATCTGAGGCTCTATTTAAGACATAATGGAATTTTGGTGGAGTAGTGATCACTCACGTTCGTTATTTTTCTCTCTTTGCCCTCGGCGTCGACCCATAACAGTCGACTACCCACAAGGTTCTTAATTCACCGCTTAAGTCAACAGAGAAACCATGACTTTATTTTCGTGAAATTTGCCTAAATCACTTACCCTACAACTGAACTCGGTAAATGAGGCTGGTACCATTTAATGGAATGGTAAATAAAATTTAGACCAAAGACCAAGCGCTGGGACCTATAAAGTCATTCAGCAATGAAAGGGAAATTGACTGTAGAAAGATTTTTCTTAAGTTGTAAAAAAAAAACAAATCGCAGTTGCACCATGAAACAATTATTAGGAGCGAGTGGAAAGTAAGATGGAAGAAACAGACTATCAACGGAAGTACAGTAAACGGAATGAAAGGGGATGCAGCTAGGGGCCGAAGTGACGCTGCACAGAACCTTCAATAATGCCTACAGTGCACCGCGTGAGGTGCACTGACGTCACTACGACCCAACAAAAGGCAGTTTTCAAAGACGGAGACCCAGAATGAGAAAAATAAGTGCTTGTGACTTTTTTCACACAAAACTAGTTTGTGTGTGTGTGTGTGTGTGAGAGAGAGAGAGAGAGAGAGAGAGAGAGAGAGAGAGAGAGAGAGAGAGAGAGAGAGAGAGAGAGAGAGCAACGATCCTAAACGAGCATATAAAGAGAGAGATAGCGGGAAGTATATCCCTACTTCAAGACATAAATCCTCAACTTTCCCCAATTCAGCATGATCCTACTCCCCCTCCTCCTCCTCCTCTCCCCCCCTTCCCCAATACCTCCCCACCTCCACCTCCGTGCCCGAGGAGAAATCCCCCAAATACTTGAGAGCCGGGGATTTCTTCTAAATGACGTCAGGTAATCCCGGGTTCCAATCCCGAAGGGTGGCTGGGAAACACGTATCATATTTTGATGTGTAGCTTAAATCAAATTAATACTTTTTCCCCGCTGCCGATACATTAGAGGCAGCCGTTAGGGGAAGTTTAATTAAAAGATAATTCTCAATTGCACCTTGCGATATCAATATATGCAAGGACAGCTAAGCAAAGCATTAGATGTTATCTCGTTGCATTAAACTAACACAATCACAATTATTAAACTGTTATGGATGCGTACTTCCATAATTCATTGTTCAATTCAAATTGTGAGTAACGCTTTCAACACTGACACGGAAACCATCAGAAATTTCATTAATTTCAATGTAGATAATCAAACCTATTAACCTACTACGAATATAGTCATAAATAATAAATACATCAGTCATGATTAAATGGAAAATTGTAACGGAAACAGATATAAGATTAGTCTACTCTCTTTGATGTTACGTTGAAAAAAGTCACTTTTAGATAAACTTACGCTTTTATACTAATAAATATTGTTTTATCAACAACCTAAGAATCTTAAAAAGTGTACTCCAGATATCAAAGGAATATTAATGACTAGGAGCTACAAATCTTTTATAAAGAAACTGTTGCCTATTCACGATTTTAATGAAAAAATGAGAAAAAGTAAAATCCAAAAATGAGGAAGTGAAAATTAAGCAAAATTTTACCCTGAATTCCGAAAAAATTTTTTTTATATAAGCACGCTTCCCTTCCGCTCCGTAACGTTCTACCCATTTTACAACAAAAGCCTTTTTTTCAATAATGAAGCAATTGTGATCTGGAATTTAATCCCGTAATTTAGAGGCGAATATAGGTAATTGGAGAGGGAGCTGGAGGTGGGTTTGCACGCTCCAAGTGTTCCTCTCCAAATACTCCTTTGTATTTCTTCATAAAATTTTTTTTATTAAAATGGAAAATGATCTCATTGTGGATAATATAGTATCCTTAAATAATGCAATGTACCTTTATAAGTATGGAAGACCTATGAGCAACAATATCCTCAAAAATTACATAATAATGAGTCTCCTCACCACAGTATCTTGCAATGAAAGCTACGTCATTCAGTTATGTAGTGCCAAAAATCTGGAATAACCAATGATCGTTTTGAATTCTCTCTCTCTCTCTCTCTCTCTCTCTCTCTCTCTCTCTCTCTCTCTCTCTCTCTCTGTGACATACACTCTCACAAACACCCACAAAAAGACAGCCACACCGACCACTCCGAAGAAAACTAAAAAAGAAGCCCAGCAATAAAATGACAATAAATTTTTCAGTGGTGAACAATTTTCCCTTTTCCATTATGTTCGGCCACCTTCCTTTGAGGGCAGGCTATAAATACAGTACACTTTCATAGTTTCACTTGACAGTAAGGGAGAACGACGAGGAAAATACAGCCCATATATATATATATATATATATATATATATATATATATATATATATATATATATATATATATATATATATATACATATACACACACACACATATATATATATATATATATATATATATATATATATATAGAGAGAGAGAGAGAGAGAGAGAGAGAGAGAGAGAGAGAGAGAGAGAGAGAGAAAGGAATATAGAATTTAGGCCAAAGGCCAAGCGCTGGGACCTATGACGTCATTCAGCGCTGAAAGGGAAATTGGTAGTCTTACGGTCTGAAAGGTGTAACAGGAGGAAAACCTCTCAGTTGTACTATGAAACAATTGTCAAGAAATTGTGAAAAATAAGAGGGAAGAAAGACAATATGAACGGGGGTACAGTAAAAGAAATGAAAGGGGTTGCAGCTAGGGGCCGAGGGGATGCCGCAAAGAACCTTACGTAACGCCTACAGTGCACCGCGTGAGGTGCACTTACGAAACTACCCCCTACGGCGAGAGAGAGAGAGAGAGAGAGAGAGAGAGAGAGAGAGAGAGAGAGAATACCTCCTAACCTAGCATAATGAGATTTCATTAATGGGATTAAAAAACTCGGCAGTCTTTGCCCACTTTTAATAGACAAGGCGAAGACTTGGAGCTCCCTATTCACTGCGCAATTTGACCACTCAAAAACAAAGCCTTGCAATGGAGGAGGTGGACAAAAATAGTTCCTTCTGTAATAAGAATCAAGGGCGCAAAACAGGGACGAGGAAGGACATCTCTGCATGCCAAGAGGGTATGTGACGCAGCAAAATTGAGATTTCTGTACTGTTAGAACTATACAGGGTAGACCATGGCACCTACCCGTCTCCGCTGACCTGGCCTCAGTGTGGCAGTCGTCGGTTTGGAAGAAAGACAGCACTAACCATTCGAGCCAGCTGAGATGGCCAAGTTGCATGCACATCATGAGCAGCAAAGATCAATACACCCATTCATTCATTCACTGGCCAAGCTGCAAGCAAATCACGAGCAGTAAAGATCAATAAAATCAATCATTCAGACATTGACCAAGTTGCAACCACATCATGAGCAGTAAAGACCAATACAGTTATTCATTCACTCACTGAAGTTGCAAGCACATTATGAGCAGTAAAGATCAATACAGTTATTCATTCACTCACTGAAGTTGCAAGCACATCATGAGCAGTAAAGATCAATAAAGCCATTCATTCATTCACTGGCCAAGTTGCAAACACATCAAGAGCAGTGAAGATCAATAAAGCCAATCATTCATTCATGGCCAAGTTCCAAGCACATCATGAGCAGTAATGATCAATAAGGCCACTCAATCATTCACTGGCCAAGTTACAAGCACATCATGACCAGTAAAGATCAATAAAGCCATTCATTCATTCACTGGCCAAGTTGCAAACACATCATGAGCAGTGAAGATCAATAAAGCCAATCATTCATTCATGACCAAGTTCCAAGCACATCATGAGCAGTAATGATCAATAAGGCCACTCAATCATTCACTGGCCAAGTTACAAGCACATCATGACCAGTAAAGATCAATAAAACCATTCATTCATTCACTGGCCAAGTTGCAAACACATCATGAGCAGTGAAGATCAATAAAGCCAATCATTCATTCATGACCAAGTTCCAAGCACATCATGAGCAGTAATGATCAATAAGGCCACTCAATCATTCACTGGCCAAGTTACAAGCACATCATGAGCAGTAAAGATCAATAAAGCCATTCATTCATTCACTGGCCAAGTTCCAGCTATATCATAAGCAATAAAGATCAATAAAGCCAGTCAAAGATCAATAAAGCTATTCATTCATTCATTCACTGGGCAAGTTGCAAGCACATCTTGAGCAGTAATGATCAACAAAGCCATTCATTCATTCACTGGCCAAGTTCCAACCACACCATGAGCAGTAACGATCAATAAAGCCATTCAATCCTTCACTGGCCAAGTTCCAGCCACATTATGAGCATTAAAGATCAATAAAGCCAGTCAAAGATCAATAAAGCCATTCATTCATTCACTGGCCAGGTTCCAACCACATCATGAGCAGTCAAGATCAATACAGCCATTCATTCATTCACTGGCCAAGCTCCAACCACATCATGAGCATTAAAATCAATAAAGCCAGTCAAAGATCAATAAAGCCATTCATTCTTTCATTCACTGGCCAAGTTCCAGGCACATCATGAGCATTAAAGATCAATAAATCCATTCATTCATTCATTCACTGGCCAAGTTCCAACCACATCATGAGCAGTAAAGATCAATACAGCCATACATTCTTTCACTTTATGTACAGAATCTTTATATGAACATCAACAATTTTTTATATGAACATGAAATGCCACAAAAATGGATCATAAAACTACATATTAACAAACTTTGCACGCACCACTGTATGTAGTTATAAATGCAACAACGTAACCAGTAGCCTACATCACTCACACAGCTGTCACGACGTTATGACAATGCACTGAAAGCCCATTACCTAAATTATGAAAAATGCAACCAGTAACGAAACAAATACAACCGACTTCAGATATTAACGACGGCTGATATCAGACTTGCATAAACAAACGTAAAAAAAACTCAGAGACCCAAAAAGGTAAACACAGAAAAACGGGAACCAATACTCGAAGATAATTATGAATAGATCCTTAATGAACTTTGGTTCATGGCGTCATATATCGCGCAATTATTTTTCACCCCTAATTAGAACGGCGCTGTTACAGCTAAATGGGTCAGGCCAAGCGGTAAACAAACACATTCGTTATGACTTTTCCTTCCTTTAAAAGTACACACACCACTCTCTCTCTCTCTCTCTCTCTCTCTCTCTCTCTCTCTCTCTCTCTCTCTCTCTCTCTCTGGACAGGCAACAGTTTGTACCATTTTTTTTATTACTCTGCATTTCCAAGGAATAGATTACCCGTAAAAATACTCTCTCTCTCTCTCTCTCTCTCTCTCTCTCTCTCTCTCTCTCTCTCTCTCTCTCTCTCTCTCTCTCTCTCTGGTCAGGCAACAGTTTGTACCATCTTTTGTTTTTGTTTCTTAATTACTCTGCATTTCCAAGGAATAGATTACTCGTAAAAATACTCTCTCTCTCTCTCTCTCTCTCTCTCTCGTCAGGCAACAGTTTGTACAGTTTTTTTTTGTTCTTTTGTTTTTTAATTACTCTGCATTTCCAAGGAATAGATTACTCGTAAAAATACTAACTCTCTCTCTCTCTCTCTCTCTCTCTCTCTCTCTCTCTCTCTCTCTCTCTCTCTCTCTCGTCAGGCAACAGTTTGTACAGTTTTTTCGTTCTTTTGTTTTTTTAATTACTCTGCATTTCCAAGGAATAGATTACTCGTAAAAATACTAACTCTCTCTCTCTCTCTCTCTCTCTCTCTCTCTCTCTCTCTCTCTCTCTCTCTCTCTCTCTCTCTCGTCAGGCAAAAGTTTGTACAGTTTTTTCGTTCTTTTGTTTTTTTAATTACTCTGCATTTCCAAGGAATAGATTACTCGTAATAATACTAACTCTCTCTCTCTCGTCAGGCAACAGTTTGCACAGTTTTTTTTGTTCTTTTGTTTTTTAATTACTCTGCATTTCCAAGGAATAGATTTCTCGTAAAAATACTCTCTCTCTCTCTCTCTCTCTCTCTCTCTCTCTCTCTCTCTCTCTCTCTCTCTCTCTCTCTCTCTCTCTCTCGTCAGGCAACAGTTTGTACAGTGTTATTGTTCTTTTGTTTTTTAATTACTCTGCATTTCCAAGGAATAGATTACTCGTAAAACTACTCTCCCTCTCTCTCTCTCTCTCTCTCTCTCTCTCTGTCTCTCTCTCTCTCTCTCTCTCTCTCTCTCTCTCTCTCGTCAGGCAACAGTTTGTACAGTGTTATTGTTTTGTTATTTAATTACTCTGCATTTCCAAGGAATAGATTACTCGTAAAAATATTCTCGCTCTCGCTCTCTCTCTCTCTCTCTCTCTCTCTCTCTCTCTCTCTCTCTCTCTCTCTCTCTCTGGTCAGGCAACAGTTTGTACAGTTTTATTGTTCTTTTGTTAGTAATTACTAGGCATTTCCAAGGGAAGGGTTACACACAACTCCGCTGTTGAAGCTAAATCATGTGACAAATAGCATATCGCTTAAGAGAGCGGAAAAGGAAATGGTAAACATGGCAATGGCACGCACAAATATAAAAAAAAAATGTGTGTGGATAAAAGACGAGAGAGAGAGAGAGAGAGAGAGAGAGAGAGAGAGAGAGAGAGAGAGAGAGAGAGAGAGATTTTGAGTTTCATCGAGACGTGATTGTTCTTGTTTGTTATTGCTTTTCTCTCTTCTTTTCTTCCTCTTTCCAATCCAACCTCTGACTTATTAAAGAGTCGCGTAACTACCAGGTACCGAAGTCACTGTTGGGGTCAACAAGGACCATATGGAATGATACAAGTCTGAACCTATGAGTGATTTTATTCTCACTGCATCAAAATACAGTATCTGGCTACTCTTTTACACTGACGATTCCACCAGTAACCTTTACAAGGAAAAATCGGACGGATAAAGACCAGAGAGAGAGAGAGAGAGAGAGAGAGAGAGAGAGAGAGAGAGAGAGAGAGAGAGAGAGAGAGAGAGGTACATTCCCATTACATACATACATTATATATATATATATATATATATATATATATATATATATATATATATATATATATATATATATATATATATATATATATATATATATATATATATATATATTTTCAAACATATATATACACACATACACACACAAACACACATTATATATATATATATATATATATATATATATATATATATATAGAATGAAAAAGCGAAAGAAGGAAAAATGAGAGAAATGAGATTAACAGAGGACACATTTCATCCTCCTTAAGGACTGAAAAGACACTTCAAGAGATGAATCACTCCTTTTCGGCTAGAGAAAGAAAGAAAGCGACGGGGGGCAGGCTGGGGTGCGGGGTGGGGGCTTTCCCCCTACAGAGCGCCTGCGCACGCGCAAGAGTGCGTGCCAAGTGCGTTCTTTCCCCGCCATCGTGTAACAAGAAAGAGACGAGAAAATGGATTCAATCCCAGACCTGTCAGAAGTCCGACGTTTCTATCTGATGTCACAAAATCGGTTTTTGTTTGAAAGGAAACGAAAGGATTTCAGCAGAACTTGGCAGTCTCTCCATCTGAGGTCTCGCACAGCACAGCACAGCACAGCACAGCACAGCCACACACAGTACAGCAGAAGACGCAGCAGGCTTTGTTTGTGTGTATGTTCATATTGGTATATACATACACAAAGATTATAATATATATATATATATATATATATATATATATATATATATATATATATATATATATATATATATATATATATATACAGTATATATATATATATATATATATATATATATATGAGTCTGTGTATATGCACTGGTTTACAATGCCCTCTGCTTCACAGACAATGATCTGTTTACACAGGATTATCTTGCAATACTAACACTTGCTGATATCACAGCTATAAATACAAAATTCTCTTGATGCATTGAACACTTAAGAAACTAAAAACCCGTTTTCCTGACTCCAAGACAGTGACACCCCACAGACCATTAAACCGAGATGCCGTGTTATCAGTTTTACTACACAGTCAACATTAAGAAGAGACACACTCATGAACATGTTCTTTCGCACGCAAATAGCCCCTGCGGGCTGGTCCCTTATCAATAGGGTTCATGTTCTGAATAATAATAATAATAATAATAATAATAATAATAATAATAATAATAATAATAATAATAATAATAATAATAATAATAATAATAATATGTCTTATTGAAGCATGGCCGTATTATGCAAATTCATCTTATAAAAGGTCACTTCTATTTTCCTTATAATTCGCTTTTCAGGCTCAGCGATGTTGGTCAGCAACTGGCCAATATTCATATTGGAAAAAGGATGTTGCTGACAAACATCGCTGAGCCTGAGAAGCGAATCGAAATGAAAATAGAAAAGACTCTTTATAAGATAAATTCGCATGACACAGCCATCCTTGTCGATAAGACCTGTTTAATAGGGGGGTCTATTTCCTTCAAATAATGATAATAATAAATTGTACTCTGAAGGGAAACTACAAAACGAACCATATAATATCCAAACGTACATCACGAAAATTCAAAATAAATCTTTTCAACCCAAAGTACATACGAGACGTTAAAATATTCCCAAGTAATTCATTTAATATGCCTTAAAATAACGTACACAAACTTACACGACAGAGGAAAACTCCACAACACTAGAATGGGAAAAAAAATCAAACTTTAAAGTGTTCAGGAAAACTCACAGTAAACGTCGTAACACTAAAATGGAAAAACAAAAATCAAACTTTAAAGTGTTCAGGAAAACTCACAGTAAACGTCGTAACACTAAAATGGAAAAACAAAAATCAAACTTTAAAGTGTTCAGGAAAACTCACAGTTTTTCGAGGATGTGAAGGTGGGAAAGAACTCCCGCCGGCAGCCGAGTGATCCCGTTCCCTGATAAATCCCTGAAACGAGGAAGAAGACAGTGTTAGTTGATTAATAACTTTACTAGAACAAATGATGAAGCTGTAAATCTAACAATCTAAAATATATGTATCACATGTAACTACTGAATTACAGTATAGTATGGTCCACCAATAATACACTTACACTTCATTCTTATATATATATATATATATATATATATATATATATATATATATATATATATATATATATATATATATATATATATATATATATATATATATTATATATATATATATATTATATATATATATATAACATATATAATTATATATTATATATATAATATATATAGTAAATATTATATATATATATATATATATATATATAAATATATATATATATATATATATATATATATATATATAAATATACAGTATAAATATATATAGTATATGAAGAAAAATGAGCCTTTTTATCTTTATATTTATACTGGTGTATTACATTAAATTACATTCATATATGCTGTGTGTATATATATATATATATATATATATATATATATATATATATATATATATATATATGTATGTATGTATAGCTCTTGGTAACTGATTTTGCTTGGTTAGCTGGGTCCAGATGTCCACACCAAGCATCTTATACATTGCTAACTTACGATGTAAACTCTGGAACGGGTCTCGCGCTGGTATCAAGACAGCTTAATCTAAACCAAACAATCTCGGTAACCCCTCACAATTTTATATTATGTGTGAAAGCCAATGAGACATGTCACCTAATACGTTTTTTAGTTTTCTGTAAAAGAAAACTATTGTGCCGGCTTTGCCTGTCCGTCCGCCCTCATATCTTAAAAACTACTAAGGCTAGAGGGCTGCAAATTGGTATGTTGATCATCTACCCTCCAATCATCAAATATACCAAATTGCAGCCCTCTAGCCTCGGTAGTTTTATTGTATTTAAAGTTAAAGTTAGCCATAATCGTGCATCTGGCAACTATCTAGGACAGGCCACCACAGGGCCGTGGTTAAAGATTCATGGGCCGTGGCTCATACAGCATTATACCGAGCCACCTAACGATAGATCTATTTTCGGTGGCCTTGATCATACGCTGTACAGAAAACTCTACTGCTTGCGCTAAAGAAACTTCGGAGCATTTTTTACTTTTTTTTTCAGGCCATGCTCAGAGAAACAAAAAAGTAAATAAATAAATAAAAAGGAGAAAAGAATGCCACGGCTTAACCCTGGTACAACCACGTCCATCCCACCCCTTTGGAAATATCTCCACTCTAATAAGGGAAACGGGAAAGGAAGCAATTAGTAAATAAGTGGCAGAGGCAGTTGCGATGTTTCATTTTAACCGTCCCACAAAATAAGTTTCTGTAAATGGCAAAGTTGCCAAAAGGTACCGTTCTGGGTTCGGTCTGTGAGTGCATTTACAGACTGAAAGGAGTTGCTGTTATCTTTTATTTGGGCTGGCAGACGAATTCACAATAATACCCTGTGTTTCATTACTATGAACAAATTATGATTTCTAAAATATATACAAGCCGTGTACTTTTTTAAATAAATGCGTCAAGTAACTGGGGCGAGATTATACACAAACAAACACACACATTTATATATATATATATATATGTGTGTGTGTGTGTGTGTGTGTGTGTGTGCGCATGTATATATATATATATATATATATATATATATATATATATATATATATATATATATATATGTATATATATTAATTATATATATATATATATGTATATATATTAATTATATATATATATATATATATATATATATATATATATATATATATATATATATATATATATATATATATATATAATTTATATGTGTGTTTGTGTGACTTTTTTTACACAGTATTCATTTAGAAACAAATATAACTTACTACTAAATTCATTTTACCTTGTTAACAATTGACTCTGAAGGGTATTATAACTAGCAAGAGCATCTGCCCAACCAGGGTTCGATACCGGGCTTGGTTTAGATGCCGTAGTAACCAGTCGACTTGATCCATTTGGCTCTCAAGAGAGATGCAAGTTCATTTTGACCCTGCTGTACATGTTCATGTCGAGTTCAGATTTTGGGCTTTATAATCGAAATCAATCCATCACCAAGATAGGTGATTGGAGTTTTGTAACACTGGTCTGATTAGGAAGTTTCATTCCTTACACAAACGTGGTTTTGTTATACTTACATATTAAGGTACACGAACATGCAAACGCCCATGTGCATATATAGCACACACACGAATATATATATATATATATATATATATATATATATATATATATATATATATATATATATGTGTGTGTGTGTGTGTGTGTGTGTGTGTGTGTGTGTGTGTGTGTATATTAACATTAGACTGGAATATAGAGTTCTGGCCAAATGCCAAGCACTGGGACCTATGAGGTCATTCAGGGCTGAAAGGAAAATTGAGAGTCGAAAGGTCTGAAAGGTGTAACAAGAGAAAAACCTCGCGGTCGCACTATGAATCAATCGTTAGGAGAGGGTGGAAAGTAAGATGGAAGAAAGAATATGAATGGAGGTACAGTAAGAGGAATGAAAGGGGTCGCAGCTAGGGGCCGAGGGGACGTTGCAAAGAACCTTAAGTAATGCTTACAGTGCACCACTTGAGGTGCACTGACAGCACAGCCCCCCCCCTACGGGAATATATGCATTAGAGAAAGAGAGAGAGAAGACAAACAGACTGTATAATTAAAAGCACTTTGACAAAATATGATGAATATTTTGGTCTTCCCGGAATAACATAACAAAAAAAAAACATATTAATAAATAAATAAAACACACTTAAGTAAAAGTAAGAACTTTTCACAACCTTTTTGTTCATATCACTAACAAATAAACCCCGACTCTCGCACAATGAAAAATGGATTCCAGCAGGAAATTCGCTCTGGAATCCAGTACAGTTAATTGAACCATACAAGACTGTAACATGTACCACGAAAAATGAACATATCTCCGATACATGTTACAAAAAAGTAAAAAAAAAAAAAAAATTTGCTAAACATTTCCACCTTAATTAACGAACTTCCAATAGCTTTCAAGCACTCACGATCAAAATCTGCATTAAAAGTAAAAATTAAAAAAGTGAAAAAAAAAAAAAAAATTTTTCTTTCACATTCGATAAATCCTTACGTCCCAACATGCATATGTATGAGTCTCGGCGGTTTTTCCCAGGCAAACATTCATAGCACGACCGACCAACATTTTCCCCTCCCAAATATGCGAACATTCGTAAAATGTGATATTGTCCGGTTTATAATTACGATAAGTTAGCTCCAGCATACTAATAGCTTTAGTAAAAAAAAAAATTTTTTTTTTTTTTTTTTTTTTTTTTTTTTTGTCCTCTAGTGGTGGTGTTGGTAGTGCCGATGATAGATACAGAAAAATCATATATTTCTTTTTATCTTTTCTCTCTCCTTTGAGGGGGAGTTTGGTTTATTCCTTAATTTAATTTGTTCAGAAGTTACACCTCTATTCATGTGGAACAAGGCTACAGGGGCCACTGACTTGAAATGCAAGTTTCGTGGTCTGACCTTAAATACGAGCAAAATTATTATTATTATTTTTATTTCTATCTCAGTCATCCTATTCGACTGGGTGGTATTTGTAATGTGGGGTTCCGGGTTGCATCCTGCCTCCTTAGGAGTTCTTAGGAGTCCATATTATTATTATTATTATTATTATTATTATTATTATTATTATTATTATTATTATTATTATTATTATTATTATTATATTCTATCTCAGTCATCCTATTCGACTGTGTGGTATTTACAGTGTGGGGTTCCGGGTTGCATCCTGCCTTCTTAGAAGTCCTTAGGAGTTCATATTATTATTATTATTATTATTATTATTATTATTATTATTATTATTATTATTATTATTATTTATTTATTTATTTGAAGGGAGCAGGCCTTCTTTTAAGAATTGCAGCACCGGTGAATTGATTTTAGAAGAGACCTCGTATAAAATCAATTCCACTGATGCTGCCATTCCTTTTAGCAGAGCATATTATTTTTATTGTTAGCAGTAATACTATTAGTAGTTGTAGTCACTGCAAGAATTATTTGCTTTCGGTTCGTCTCTTATGAAGTTCTGCCAGGTTGTAATATTATCCTTGAAATAATAACTCCGACGGCGCTTGTCCTGATCCGTTCAGTCATTACTTTTTATTCATTCTGATGTATAAGCATCCTTTGAAAAACACAAATCTCTCTCTCTCTCTCTCTCTCTCTCTCTCTCTCTCTCTCTCTCTCTCTCTCTCTCTCTCTCTCTCTCTCTCTCTCTCTTCTCTCTTAGAGGAATTTATTTCTGGTGATAGAAATTAATTTCTCGCTATAATGTGGTTCATATTCCACAATAAGCCGTAGGTCACGTTGCTAGGTAAGTTAAGTAGGTAACCAACTGGTTCTTAGCCACGTAAAATAAGTCTAATCCTTCGGGCCAGCCCTAGGAGAGCTGTTAATCAGCTCAGTGGTCTGGTTAAACTAAGGTATACTTAACTTCTCTCTCTCTCTCTCTCTCTCTCTCTCTCTCTCTCTCTCTCTCTCTCTCTCTCTAACACACACACGCACACACAAAGCAACAGCTACATACCCATTTCATTAGCCAGCCACAAAATTTCAAACGAAAGTATTTGGAGACCAAAAACATTAAACCCCCCAACAAAAATTTTTTGGAAAACCATTCACAGAAAATTAATCAACTTCCATTACTTCCATTAGTTTTCAAGCACTTTAGACTCCCGATCTACATTTAAATAAAGGGAAAATGGGAATAGTGCTCTCTTTTATCATGCTATGGAAAAGGAAAAAGTGGAAACAGCGCTGTTTTATCATAATATGACAAATGAAAGAGTGGAAACAGCGCTGTTTTATCATAATATGAAAAATGAAAGAGTGGAAACAGCGCTGTTTTATCACGCTATGAAAAATGAAAAAGTGGAAACAGCGCTGTTTTATCATGCTATGAAAAATGAAAAAGTGGAAACAGCGCTGTTTCATCATGCTATGAAAATGAAAAAGTGGAAACAGCGCTGTTTTATCATGCTATGAAAATGAAAAAGTGGAAACAGCGCTGTTTTATCATGCTATGAAAATGAAAAAGTGGAAACAGTTCTGTTTTACCATGCTATAAAAAAAGGAAAAAGTGGAAACATCGCTGTTTTATCATGCTATGAAAAATGAAAAAGTGGAAACAGCGATGTTTTATCATGCTATGAAAAAGGAAAAAAGGGAAACAGGAAAAAGGGAAATTATATTATCTATGCAAGCAATAACAAAAGAAATAAGGGAAAAGGGTTGTTTTATTTTGCAATATACACTGGGAAAAGGGGAAACAGGGCTGTTTTATCGCGCAAGGAATATGAAAAAAGGAAACTGTTGCCCAAACACGGAATAATAAAGGAAATACGAAAAATGGGAAACAGCGTTGTTATATTGTGCAGGAAACACAAGTAAAAGGGAAATTATGTTGTCTATACGCTCAATAATAAAGGAGATACGGAAAAAAGGGTTTTTTTTATCATGCATTTTAACAGAAACCAAAGAAAAGTTAAGTATACCTTAGTTTAACCAGACCACTGAGCTCATTAACAGCTCTCCTAGGGCTGGCTCGAAGGATTTGATTTATTTTACACGGCTAAGAACCAACTGGTTACCTAGCAACGGGACCTACAGCTTATTGTGGAATCCGAACTACATTATAACGAGAAATGAATTTCTATCACCGGAAATAAATTTCTCTAATTCTTCATTGGCCGCTCGGAGAATCGAACGCGGGGCCAGCAGAGTGCTAGCCGAGAACGATACCAACCCGCCCAAAGAAGTGATATAAACCAAAGAAAATACCACTGTTTTATAACACAATAAAAACAAAAATAAAAAAAGCAAAAAAGGATTTTAAATTTTTTTCATGCATTAAAAATAGTCATTTTTGCTGTTTTTTTTAATGCTAAACAAAAGGGAAAATGCAATAACGCTCTTTATCAGCACTGTTTTGTAATGGAAGGAAAAACAGAAAAAATAATGTATCTTAGTTTGAAAATGGAATCAAAACGGAAAACGGAAGCGGCGTTATTTTATCTCCCCTTAAACAAAGGGAAACAAGGCTATTTTATCATGCAATCAAAAAAGTAAAAAGGGAAAATAACGCTGTTTTACTAAGCAATAAAAGAGCCCTTTGTTGGCCGAGTCGGTTGAGCTTCAGACCGTCATTCGATGGGCCGGAGTTCAATTCCCGCCGCCGGCTGATGAAGAGTTAGAGGAATTTATTTCTGGTGATAGAAATTCATTTCTCGCTATAATGTGGTTCGGATTCCACAATAAGCTGTAGGTCCTGTTGCTAAGTAACCAATTGGTTCTTAGCCACGTAAAATAAGTCTAATCCTTCGGGCCAGCCCTAGGAGAGCTGTTAATCAGCTCAGTGGTCTGGTAAAACTAAGGTATACTTAACTTAACTAAGCAATAAAGAAAAAAATTGGAAAACACAAAAAAGGGATAGTGTTATTTATCATGCGATATAAAAATTTAAATAATGCTGATTTAAAATGCAATAAGAGGACAGAACAGTTTTATCATGCAATAACGAAGGAAATAATGGAAATAACATTGTTTTGTCATTTAATAACACCGTAAAAACATGAAACAGCATTGTTTTGTCAAACGATAAAAAAAGGAAAAAGGGAAACAATGCTGTTTTCATATGCCATAGAAAAGTGAAATAACGTGTTTCATCTTGTAATAAAAAAGTGTAATAAGGATGTTTTATCCTGCAATAAAAAAAAGGGCGAAATAACGCTCTTTATCAAAAAATAAAAAAGGAAAATTATATTTTCTCATGCAACAAAACGGCGAAATAACAGTTTTATCTTGCAATAAAAAAGATAAATAACGCTGTTTCATCATACAATAAAAATGGGAAATAACGCTGTTTTATGATAAAATAATAAAGTAAAATAATGATGTTCTATCTTCCAATAAAAAATGGAAATAATACTGTTTCACCAGGCAATGAACAAACTCATGTTTTATCACGCAATCAAAAAAGTGAAATAACGCTGTTTATCAAAAATTAAACAGGAAAATTATATTTTCTCATGCATCAAAAAGGCAATATAACGGTTTTATCTTGTAATAAACAAGTTAAATAAAGATGTTTCATCATACAATAAAAAGTGAAATAACGCTGTTTTATGAGAAAATAATAAAGTTCAATAATGTTGTTCTATCTTCCAATAAAAATTGGAAATAATACTGTTTCACCATGCAATAAAAAAAAAAACTCATACATATGCAAAATGCATATGTATGAGATTTCCACGACTTAGCGAAGCACCATTCGTATCAAGGAAGATAACATTATTCGTGTTCTCACGAAAATACGAAAAGTTCGTAAAAACGCAATTCCATCCGGTCTATAATTACGATAAGTTATCACCGCCTGCTAATAGCTTCAGTACAAAAAATGCATGAAATTGCTTCATTTTTTTTCCTTTTTGTTTTTCTTTTTGTTTAATTTTTTTTTTTTTTGGCATGGAGGTGCGTTGGCTAGACTGCCAATAATCAGTATTGAAAAACTATATTTCAGGATTATTTTTATCGCCTTCTGCATTCGTTTCCGCGAAGTAATTTCTTGCTGTGCCTGGGATCTTTTGCATTCTAATTTGATTCGCTGGAATTACTATACATCTCTTTCACTGGCTTTTTTTTTTATATTTCGGACGGGTCTGACTTTCTCTCTCTCTCTCTCTCTCTCTCTCTCTCTCTCTCTCTCTCTCTCTCTCTCTCTCTATTTCTCTCTCTCTCTTTTTTATCTATTTCATTTTTTCTCATTTCGGGCTGTCGATTTTTCCATAATTTTTTCTAATATTGCCTAAACATGAGTTTGGCTTAAACATTCTTCACTACGCCAGAGTATTGAAATTCTCTCTCACTATATATATATATATATATATATATATATATATATATATATATATATATATATATATATATGTGTATGTATATATATATATATAATATATATACTGCATATATATATATATATATATATATATATATATATATATATATATATATATATATATATATATATATATATATATATATATACATTTCTGGCTCACATCAGGATCGAACCCAGTTCAAGTGAAAGACCTGGGTTCGATGCTGATGTGAGTCAGAAATTTATTTCTGTTCCACACGTGATTGTGTGCTGATTATTTCTAATATATGTATATATATGTATGTATCTGTACACACATGTGTATGTATGTACATTCACCCTCATCTCATGGAGTAGAGGATTACAGGTGGTACCCTTCTGGTTAACAGGAACTTCAACTTGGAGATGGGGCTGTTAGCCTGACACCATTCTCCAATTCGCTACTGTCCACCACATTCTACACTAACTACCAAGATTATGATTCACAAATAAGGTCAACATCATTCTACCTCATTCAGGCATGGAACCTGGGCTGTCTGGCTAATAAGGTGAACACTTAGCCAATGCAATTGTCGGATTAATCTTGATCCTAACATTATTACTGATCTGTTTGTGAGGCACTGCTTTCAAATAATTTTTCCTACTTCACTTACTCAAAAAGAAAAATTGTTCAAAATTATCTACTTCACTTACCTATAAAAAGAAAAAAAAAATCGTTCGATATAATCTGTGACACTCTTTCCACATTCCTCTCCGTCGTTTCTCCAAGTTTATAAACTTTCGACATTAGGCCATCAATGTCCGATCAAACCGAAGTAAACAAGAACTTCACAAAAATGTGGGCGACACTGAAGCCTCAAAGGCTGAAGGCAACAGTCGCTTGTCATAATTCTGCTTTTGCTGGATGCATTCAGATTTTGTGGAGTGTAGGGCAATGATTTTGAGAGTAAAGATATCTGAGCCAACTTGGAAATTATTTCAGTGAAATTATTGTGCCTCTTTTGGATAGAAGAACATCAGGGAATGGAATGGAATATAGAATTTAGGCCAAAGGCCAAGCGCTGGGACCCCGAGGTCATTCTGAGCCGAAAGAATAAAAACGTTTGAAAGGTGTAACTAGGGGAAAGCCTCGCAGTTGCACTGTGAAACAACTGTTAGGAGAGGGTGAAAATAAGATGGAAGGAAGAGAATATGAACGGAGGTATAGTAAAAGGAATGAAATGTGTCGCAGTTTGGGGCCAAAGGGCGATGCAACGAGCCCTAAGTAATACCTACACAGCGCACCGCATGAGGTGCACTGACGCACTAGCGGATCAAGGGGGTGGCACCTGGGCACGTGCCCCCCCCCCCAACGGAAAATAGTGACAAAATAATAATATTGAAAATTTAGATGATAATAATAACATAAATGAGAAATATAAAAATACGACAAAAATAAAAAATCTATTACAGAAATAATATATATATACAGTAATATATACTGTATATATACTGTATATATATGTATGTATGCATGTATGCATAATATGAAAGTTGGTGACGTACCCCCAATGAAATTTTTCTGGATCCGCTAGTGTCCCCACGAGGGAGAACATCAGGGGGAAACAGTCTTCATGTGAAATTTCACTAATCAGTTACCCACATAACTCACCACTCCAAAAAAAATTTTTTTTCAAATTATACGAAAAAAAATCACTCTCCAATAAATGCACTTCACGCAAAGCATTCTTCATTTCCTTTCCCTGACCCTTTCCTATTTCATTCACTCCCAAATACTTTCCCATTTCTCTGCCGAACTTCGACGCGCGGAAATCTGCCCCTTAAACCCCCCCGTTCTAAGGTCGCAAATCCCTTCCTTTGTTTCTTTTCCTGCTCTCACTGAAGCTCTTCATAAAAACGAAGGTGATAAAATACCGCTTTAAGCCAACAGCCCGCAAGACCTAAGCCCCCTCCCAAATCCTTGGCTCCGGGGTTAAATAATCTAAATCTCTCATTTCACGGACTGCGCCACGGCAGATCCGTTGCTGGCATCTACCGTAAAATGGAGAATTTTGGGGTTTGAAAACATGAATTGCAAAATACGGGTTCTGCGTTAAAGCGGTACTCCCTTTACGACAATAACAACAACCACAATAATATAAATAACAACAACCACAATAATAAAAATAACAACAGCAATAATAATAATAATAATAATAATAATAATAATAATAATAATAATAATAATAATAATAATAATAATTCATAGCATTTTGTAATTTTTATCAAAAACGGGGAAATAACAGGAAGCGGAGCGCTTTATAATAATAATAATAAAATAATAATAATATAATAATAATAATTTTTGGCATTTTGTAATTTTTATAAAAAAAGGCGAAATAACATGAAGCGGAATGGTTTAATAATAATAATAATAATAATAATAATAATAATAATAATAATAATAATAATAATAATAATAATAATAATAATAAAATAACTATTGGACAGATGGGAGTCTGAACCGGGTGTATAGCAACTAAGCTCGAAATATTCTGACCGCCCGCCCCCCCCCCAAAAAAAAAAACCACAGTTGTTTTTGCTGCGTCAAAATGTAATCACTTTTCCCGCAATGACATACGAGTACGGGGGCACTCTGAAGCTTTGGTTCATCAACTTGTTCTAGCTGAATTCTTTTTTTTTTTATATCGAAGATCTGCATTCCAAATTAAGTTACTTCATGCCAATTTCTGATAATAGTTTAACACTAGGCTAAAATAAAGTACAAAAGAGAATCCTCACTGTATAGAATAAGTTGAATTGGATTGAATAAAGAATTTAGGCCAAGGTCTCTGAGGTCATTCAGCGCTGAAACGGATATTGACATGAGAAGGTTTGAAAGGTGTAACAGGAGGAAAACCTCGCAGTTGCACTAAGAATCAACTGTTAGGAGAGGGTGGAAAGTAAAATGGAAGAAAGAGAATATGAAAGGAGGCACAGGAATAGGAATAGAATAAGGGGAAGACTACAACAATATAAAACTGAATATGGAACGAGAAGAATAATAATCTTTATAAATTCTAGAATCTTTACCCAGCAAAATGTATTCAGGTATTTTTTTCCGTAACAACTATAGTCTACATTCGCCACTAGCCCGTAACGTAAGTCTCGACCCTCTCTTATACTACCGTTATTTCTGACGTTCAGGGTACCTAGTAAAAACATAAAACAAAAAGAAAATTTAAATAAAACAAAAAATTAAAATCAAATATTATCACTAACATATTAACAGTTCCCTAAATACTACAATATAACATCTGATCTCGCTGAACTCGACCTCTGTTACAAAGGGGCGGATAAACAGCTGCACAGGTGTGGGCGAGGACAGGTGTGAAGCCCTACAATGCACATATGAGGTAACATCTGTGTCCATAAACAGCTGCTTTACAAGAGGGATACTGTTCGCCGACAAAAGGAATAATGTAGCCGATGTTGTTGTTGTTGCTGTTGTAATTTTTGTTGTTGTTCCGAGGAATATCACCAAAGGTTGCTGCTAACACATACTCCTGATTAATAATAATAATAATAATAATAATAATAATAATAATAATAATAATAATAATAATAATAATAATAACAATAAAATTTTAAAGACAGAAAAATGCAATGCGTACCCACGTCACACACACATTACATATATATATATATATATACATATATATATATATATATATATATATATATATATATATATATATATATATATATACACACATACATACAGTATGCGTGTATGTGTGCGCGTACCACCAATGGTCTACAGCTAATGAACTATACGTCTAACCTCCCATAGTCCAGCCTTTGCCAGCCTCTCTCACCAATAGCCCTAACATAATCATGCATAGTGACTGTAACTTGCCATAATCTTTGAGATCGTACGTATCGCCTCGACCTGCTCATGTACTACCGTTATTACTGACAGTATGAAAACAATAACGTTAATAGTAATCCACGTAGCACATTTTTTTTCGGGCTCATAAACACTAACAATGATAATGATTCACGTAGCATTTTTTAGTTTTCTGAAAAGAAAACTATTGTGCCGGCTTTGTCTGTCTGTCGGCACTTTTTCTGTCCGCCCTCAGATCTTAAAAACTACTGAGGTTAGAGGGCTGCAAATTGGTATGTTGATCAACCACCCTACAAACATCAAACATACCAAATTGCAGCCCTCTAGCCTCAGTAGTTTATATTTTATTTAAAGGTAAAGTTAGCCATAATCGTGCGTCTGGCAGCGATATAAGCCATGCCACCACCGGCCGTGGTTAAAGCTTCATGGGCAGCGGCTCATAAAGCATTATACCGAGACCACCGAAAAGTAGATCTATTTTCGGTGGCCTCGATTATACGATGTACAGAAAACTCGACTGCGCTGAAGAAACTTCAGCGGAAATTTTTTTTTTTTTTTAGGTTCGTGACTGCAACTGTAACTCTCTCATACCCTTTCAAGGCAAAGTCACGTAAATACAGCCTATTCATACAAACATGCCCTCACTCGGTGAGGGTAATGTATGCCCTAATTTGCAGGGGGGGTTGGGGGGGGGCGATAGCGAGGTATTTGCGGCCTCAAGACCTACCGACTGCAAGGAGGAACAAAGGTCAAAGGTCAACTTTACCGTGACGCAGTTCAATTCTCATATTCAAACAGAAATGAATTATTCGTCGGCGAACACATCTCTGCGCGGTTATGTATAAATACGCAGAGGTCACGAATGTCCCTCCAGGCTGAATTGCGCTGAAGTTGTTTCTCGATTACAAAACAAACAAAGTTTGAATAGTTAATGTTTTTTTTTTTTTTTTTTTTGCTAATCTAGAGTAAGTGGGAGGTGCTGCGTGTCATTTAATGTCATTTACTGTTAATTGTATTTCACTGGTTGGTTGTTAATTATATATATATATATATATATATATATATATATATATATATATATATATATATATATATATATATATACATACATACATATGTGTGTGTGTAATATACATATATGTATATATATGTACATATTTACACACAAGTGTGTCTATACACACACACACATGTATATATAATACATATATATATATGTATGTATATACATTTATTATATATATATACTATACATATATGCACACTTGTGGATATATATATACATATATATATATATATATATATATATATATATATATATATATATATATATATATATATATATATATATATATATATATATATATATATATATATATATATATATATATATATATATATATATATATATATATATATATATATATATAAATGAGATTAAGAGTAAGTCAGAAAAAAATAATGGCGGGTAACACCACGTCCTAGGATCCTAAATTAGCAAAACATATAAGAAAAAACATTCACAGTTTAAAATTTGCCTTCGTTTCATTATCGGGCAAAAGTTCCAGAGCAATTCTACTTGCAGGTTATTCGTAACCTCTGTGTACTTATACATACATGCAAGCACTATGTATACAAGGCAAAAGAAAGGAAGGAATTGGCGCAATAAACAAGTGTCTGGAGGTAAAAAAAAATTAGGAGAGCATTACGAGATTGGCGAAGCCATGTTTCTTGAAAAGTGCAGCTATTATAAGCGTTAAAAAGGCAACACAAGGAACTAATGCATCGAATTTTTCTTTACAGAGTACGTTTAGAACAATAAAATAAAATAAAAAAAAAGGTTGAAAGAGCGAGAAATGCAGCAATGCCACGATGCGGCAAAAAAAAAAAAATAAATAAATAAAAAGACGTACTGGTCTTAAAAAAACCTACATGATTCTTCTACGTTCTGAGTGGTAAAAGAAGTGGAGGTTTACGAAAACATTGGAATGATAAGTAGCAATGTTAAGCCAACGGGACCCTTAATCTCCAGTAAGTGAGAAAGTGGACGCGAGACAACAATGATTGTGTTATCACATGTAAATAGGTTTGAGTCACTCCTTATGACTCAACACGTGTCAGGAGGTGTACTTCTGTTTGTGACGCTCCTGCGTAGATGTACGTACACAGTGGTTGTGAAGATATGATTTTTCTGAATAAGTGGCAGAAGTTTTTTTATTAAAAAATACACCCATAAACACACACACACATAAACAGCCTATTTTAAAACTTCCATGGTCGTTACATGATCATCTATAGTGATTCCACATCATCTTATTTCTAGGTAATTGTATATACAATATTTTAATTAACAAAAAACTGCTTTGGGTTTTTATTTCTGCTTCCTGAGTAAAGGATTTGTTCTCATACTTCGAAAAAACATTGTTATTAGCTTCGTAAATCACTGCTATCTCTTATCAATTTTCCAAGGGATTGGCCCTCTCTTGCCAAGTAATTGATTCACGAATTAGTTACTTATAAGGATTGGCTCTATATTTTTCAAGTAGCTGATTCACGAATACGTTACTTACAGGGATTGGCACCGCATCGTTTCATGTAACTGATTCACGAAAAGTTACTTGCAAAGATACAGGGATTAGCTCTACATTTTTCAAGTAACAGATACACGAATAAGTTACAAGGACTGGCCCCACATCGTTTCAAGTAAATGATTCACGAAAAGTTACTTGCACAGATATAGGGATTGGCTCTATGTTTTTCAAATAACAGATACACGAATAAGTTACAGGGACTGGCCCCACATCGTTTCATGTAATGATTCACGAAAAGTTACTTGCAAAGATATAGGGATTGGCTCTATATTTTTCAAGGAACAGATTCACGAATAAGTTACCTAAAGGGACTGGCCCTATAACTTTTCAAGTAACTGATTCATGAATTAGTTACTTATACGGATTGGCCCTATAGTTTTCAAGTAACTGATTCACGAATAAGTTACTTACAGGGATTGGCCCTACAACTTTTCAAGTAACTGATTCACTAATAAGTTACTTACAGGGATTACTCGTATAACTTTTCAAGTACCTGGTTCCAGAATAAGTTACTTACAGAGATTGGCACTATAACTTTTCAAGTAACCGATTCACGAATAAGTTACTTACAGGGGTTGGCCCTATAACTTTTCAAGTAACTGATTCACGAATTAGTTACTTACAGGGATTGGCCCTATATTTTTCAAGTAACTGATCCACGAATAAGTCACTTACAGGGACTGGCCCTATAACTTTTCAAGTAACTGATTCATGAATAAGTTACTTACAGGGATTGCCGAAAACTTTTCAAGTAACTGGTTCCCGAATAAGTTACTTACAGAGATTGGCCCTATAACTTTTCAAGTGACTGATTCACGAATAAGTTACTTACAGGGATTGGCCCTATAACTTTTCAAGTAACTGGTTCCCGAATAAGTTACTTAAAGAGATTGGCACTATAACTTTTCAAGTAACTGATTCACGAATAAGTTACTTACAGGGATTGGCCCTATAACTTTTCAAGTAGCTGATTCACGAATAAGTTACTTACAGGGATTGGCCCTATAACTTTTCAAGTAACTGGTTCCCGAATAAGTTACTTACAGAGATTGGCCCTATAACTTTTCAAGTAGCCGATTCACGAATAAGTTACTTACAGGGATTGGCCCTAAAACTTTTCAAGTAACTGATTCACGAATTAGTTACTTATAAGGATTGGCCCTATATTTTTCAAGTAACTGATTCACGAATAAGTTACTAACAGGGATTGGCCGTATAACTTTTCAAGTAACTGATTAACGAATAAGTTACTTACAGGGATTGCCCGTTTAACTTTTTAAGTAACTGGTCCACGAATAAGTTACTTACAGAGATTGGCACTATAACTTTTCAAGTAACTGATTCACGAATAAGTTACTTACAGGGATTGGCCCCACATCGTTTCAAGTAACTGATTCACGAAAAGTTAGTTGCAAGGATATAGGATTGGCCCTATATTTTTAAGTAGCTGATTCACGAATAAGTTACTTACAGGGATTGGCACTATAACTTTTCAAGTAACTGATTCACAAAAAGTTACTTGCAAAGATATAGGGACTGGCCCTATATTTTTTAAGTAACTGATTCACGAATAAGTTACTTACAGGGATTGCCCGTTTAACTTTTTAAGTAATTGGTTCACGAATAAGTTACTTACAGAGATTGGCACTATTACTTTTCAAGTAACTGATTCACGAATAAGTTACTTACAGGGATTGGCCCCACATCGTTTCAAGTAACTGATTCACGAAAAGTTAGTTGCAAGGATATAGGGATTGGCCCTATATTTTTTAAGTAGCTGATTCACGAATAAGTTACTTACAGGGATTGGCACTATAACTTTTCAAGTAACTGATTCACAAAAAGTTACTTGCAAAGATATAGGGACTGGCCCTATATTTTTTAAGTAACTGATTCACGAATAAGTTACTTACAGGGATTGGCCCTATAACTTTTCAAGTAACTGATTCACGAATAAGTTACTTGGAGGGATTGGCCCTATAACTTTTCAAGTAACTGATTCACGAATACTTGAAAAGATATAGGATTTGGCCTTATATATTTTCAGGTAACTGATTCACGAATAAGTTACTTGAAAAGAGATAGGACCCATCCTATATCTTTTCAAGTACCTGATTCACGAATATTCAAAGTATGAATTATTCATCTCTCCAAATAAGCGCATAATACAAACTATTTTTATTATTTGACGCAGTGATGCCTTTGTATTGCCTTAACAGTGTGAAACCAAAATCCGCGAAGGGAAAAGAATAGGGTTGGGAAGGACATACAGTGAATTGTGACTGGGATAGCTGAAAACCACAGGTAAAGGGAAGGACCAGTTTTCATGTCAGGAAGGGTGTGAGGACAGGTGGAAGAGTACAATTACTCAATACCAACGCTTTCCCATGAATGTATGCGTAGGAAATTATTCAACTTTAAAATGAAATGTATAATTTTAAAATGAAGAAATGTATACCTTTAAAATGAAGAAACGTATACCTTTAAAATGAAGTGTATAACTTTAAATAAAGAAACATATAACTTTAAAATGAAGAAATATATAACTTTAAAATGAAATGTATAAATTTAAAATGGGAAGAAATGTACTATCTATAAACTATTCCTCTGCAGTTCTAACTCCTACCTGACATTCACGACAGAAACCCCCAGTAAGATGGGTAGTGCCGTCAGTGCACCTCACGCGATGCACTGTAAGCATCACCTAAGGTTTTTTGCAGCGTCACTTTGGCATCTAACTGCAACCCATTCCATTCCTCTTGCTTTCCCTCCGTTCATATTCTCTTTCTTCTAACTTACTTTCCACCCTCTCCTAGCAATTGTTTCATAATACATCTGAAAGGCTTTCCTCCTGTTACACCTTTCAAATCTCCTTTTCTCCCAGTTTCCCTTTCAGCGCTGAATGACCTTACGGGTCACAGTGCTCGGACAGTAAACGACTAGAGATACTGAATACCATTTTACTTTCTTCATATTTAGAAACAGATTGGCTTTTATTAATGTTAGACCCAGATTCCAATATGATTGATTCAAAATCAAATCCTCTTTACGTAGGAAAATGCAACTTGAACATAAACAACAATCACAATAAAATGAATAATAATTAATAATAATGAGATATCAGACGTACACTCATTAATCCAGTTTCCAGGTGCAATGCTTACTCTCTCTCTCTCTCTCTCTCTCTCTCTCTCTCTCTCTCTCTCTCTCTCTCTCTCTCTCTCTCTCAGTTTTGTAGTGATGTCCACAATTAAAAACAATCGTTTTCTCTCTCTCTCTCTCTCTCTCTCTCTCTCTCTCTCTCTCTCTCTCTCTCTCTCTCTCTCTTTTTGCAGTGAAGATCTCCACATTTTTCAACAATCATTTCTCTCTCTCTCTCTCTCTCTCTCTCTCTCTCTCTCTCTCTCTCTCTCTCTCTCTCTCTCTCTCTCAGTTTTGCAGTGAAGATTTCTACATTTATAAACAATCCTCTCTCTCTCTCTCTCTCAGTTTTGCAGTGAAGATGTCCACATTTATAAACAATCCTCTCTCTCTCTCTCTCTCAGTTTTGCAGTGAAGATGTCCACATTTATAAACAATCTCTCTCTCTCTCTCTCTCTCTCTCTCTCTCTCTCTCTCTCTCTCTCTCTCTCTCTCTCTCTCTCTCTCTCCACGTCACAAGCACCAAATTTTTCCGGGATTACACGTGATTATTAATCAGAAGTGAGCTTGGTAACACAGGTGGTTCTATCGACGTGAAAAGGTCACCGTGGGTAAAATACTAATGAACGCGCATCAGTAAAGGCAATAACGGTTTAATGCTTTCATTATACCACTATTCCTGTCAAGCAATTCAAATGTTTTATCCTATCAATCAGCCGTAAATGGAGGGTTTATTATAACTCGAACAACAGTGCAACGATATTTCACAAGTCATTTTAATATTTTTCCATATTTTTCACTCAGAAACGGAGGGTTAATAATATAATGAACGATCACAATAATTTCGTAATTGAAATATGATCCATAAAATTATTCCATAACTGAAACATGACCATTATCTATTATAATAATTTCAACACTGAAATATGTTTCATATCTATGACTCGGAAGATTGTTCATTATATCAACCACCCGTTTCCGAGTGAAACGAGTGAAAAATGCGTCAAAGTTTCTTCGGCGCAATCGAGTTTTCTGTACAGCCACTACAGCGTATAATCAAGGCCACCGAAAATAGATCTACCTTTCGGTATTCTCGGTATCATGAGCCAGGGCCCATGAAACTGTAACCACGGCCCCGTGGTGGCCTATCCCCTATATCGTTGCCAGAGGCACGATTATGGCTAGCTTTAACTTTAAATAAAATAAAAACTACAGAGGCTAGAGGGCTGCAATCTGGTATGTTTGATAATTCGAAGGTGGATGATCAACCTACCAATTTGCAGCCCTCCGAGGGTGGACAGAATAAAGTGCGGACGGACAGACAAAGCCGGCGCAATAGTTTTCTTTTACAGAAAACTAAAATACGAAAAAATATTAAAACAACTTACAATCAAAACTGCACTGCTCCTAGAAATATTACAAACCCACAATATGCACGTGACAGATATGAAAAAATATTAAAATACAAACAACAACAGCAGCAACAATAATAATAATAATAATAATAATAATAATAATAATAATAATAATAATAATAATAATAATAATAATAATAATAATCTATTCAAATATTCTATAACTCTTTCACTCGGAGGGCTAATCCATACAACAAAAATTTTAAAAATGTGAATAATAGCAACTAAAAGAATGATGATAACGTCAATAATAAGCAATATAAAATCAATGCAAATAATCCGATATCATCATGTGCAAACGAAAAAGATATGACACTGAACCATATAATACCACAGGCTTCAGCCAGTGTGCAGAGCTCTAACTGACAATACCTAGAAACATATCCATATTAGATTGCTAATTAGACAAACAAAATTAATATTATCGTGCAATTTGTTGCACGACGCTGGCACAAATATTAATGTCACACATAACTCGACAATAGCCACGAATGTATCGTCCTTGTTATAAAATTATTATTATTATTATTATTATTATTATTATTATTATTATTATTATTATTATTATTATTATTATTATTAATGAGAAGATGAACCCTATTCATTGGGAGCAAGCCCGCAGGGGTCACTGACCTAAAATTCAAGCTTCCAAAGAATATGATGTTCATTTGAAAGAAGTAACAGGAGGTAATGGGAAATAGAATAAGAAGACATCACCTATTAAAAAAAATAATAATAATAAACAGAAAAAAATGTAAGTAAATTGTTAAAATACAAGAATTGTATTAGCGTAGTATTGCACTGCATCTTCGCTAATATTATTGATGAAGAGAGAGAGAGAGAGAGAGAGAGAGAGAGAGAGAGAGAGAGAGAGAGAGAGAGAGAGAGAGAGAGAGAGAGAGAGAGAGAGAGCAAACAATATATAAATGTCGCATTAAATTCACGAGTAATTAAAACGAAATCATCATTGTTACAATCACCATTACAATGACAGGTAGTACATACAACAACATTATTATTCATAATAATATTTAAATAACCATATCACCCATAACTCAAAATAATCAATGGAATTTCCTCATCAGTAGCAATTACAGCAACAGTATTAACTGACACATGAGAGAGAGAGAGAGAGAGAGAGAGAGAGAGAGAGAGAGAGAGAGAGAGAGAGAGAGAGAGAGAGAGGGTAGGGGAATTATCATTGTATTTTGTAAAAAAAAAGTCGATACCGTACTAGTAATGACAAAAAGAGAGAGAGAGAGAGAGAGAGAGAGAGAGAGAGAGAGAGAGAGAGAGAGAGAGAGAGAGAGAGAGAGGGGAGTAGGGGAATTATCATTACTATATTTTATAAAAAAAAAAAGTCGATACCGTACTAGTAATGACAAATTAGAGAGAGAGAGAGAGAGAGAGAGAGAGAGAGAGAGAGAGAGCTGGCTGTGTTGGTGAGATTAACATTAACGTCTGTGTAAAAATGAGGGAGAGAGAGAGAGAGAGAGAGAGAGAGAGAGAGAGAGAGAGAGAGAGAGAGAGAGAGAGAGAGAGAGAGAGGGGGCTGATTGTGTTGGAGAGATTAGCGGCTGTGTAAAGAGAGAGAGAGAGAGAGAGAGAGAGAGAGAGAGAGAGAGAGAGAGAGAGAGAGAGTCGAAACGGCGCCACTTAAATTCCTATTTCTTATCTGGTCCAACCCGGGGATGGTTCCTTATTTTTCATGGGGTTCAGCCCGCGACCCTTAACCCTAACACATCACATCACGAGGCCAGACAACCGAATCATTTCCTCGATAAGCGAGAGAGACTCGAAAACCCAGTTCTCTCGTGATTCAGCAAGATTCATGAATCGAGCAGTGGCGTCTCAGACGTTTGAAGATTACAAGCGCATAAGAAATTGAGCCTGAAAACATCATCACGTTTCTCAGTATTAATCTATGTATGTATTGCATTAACATGCGCGCGCGTGAACACGAACACAGACACACACACACACACACATATATATATATATATATATATATATATATATATATATATATATATATATATATATATATATATATATATATATATATACATAACATCCGAGTGTATCTGTTTGTCCTCCCCCGGGTGGCAGTAGGGGAGACATGACAGCCACCGACCCCCTGCAAACCAGTTTGTCCAACCCGGGTGGAGGCCGGGGTGGTAGGAGAAACCGCAACCCAGAGTTCCAGTGCACGTAGCGTACGCCAACAAGCTCGTATATAATATATATATAAATATTATATAATTGTATAGGCATATATACATACACACAATATACTGTATATACACATATATATGTGTGTATACCTAACCTGTTGAGTTTCTGATAAGTGTGGGCCCCAAATTGTATCATGAGAAAAAATATATATAAAAGGTTTCTTTCTCTTCAGCCTTTACTGTGTTAACTGAGATTCGAATGCAGCACATCCTAATGGATAAGTAAATTCACTTTTATTTCATAGTAGCATTGCTACGACAAGCTGTAAATATACAGTAATCTACCGAGACAGGAAGACTCGACAAAAACAAACATACTCGCTAGGCTGATTTATACATACACTGCACCGTGCGTTACAATGTTGTTTAGATAATTTCAGAATGACAGCCGACAGTATGTTAAAGTGTCACATTCAACCCCATTCCTTTGCCTTGTCATATAAGTATGAGCATATGACGTGACAGAAATTAATTTCTCAGCATCCCCTTCATAAATCGTTTTAGAAATATGGAACTGATATGTTTTGGTAATCTGGGGTCAGACCCTGATAATATGAAAGTATGAAATATTTAGGGACTGACTCTGAAATGGACATAGTACATACAAGAGCGGTGGGAAAATTTAGATTCTAAAAACGGACATGGTACAACACAAGTGGTGCAAAAATTTAGAATTTAAACAGACATGCTGCAACACAAGCGGTACAAAAATTCAGACCTTACAAACGGACATGGTACAACACAAGCGGTACACAAATTCAGTCTTACAAACGGACATGGTACAACACAAGCGTGCACAAATTCAGATCTTACAAACGGACATGGTACAACACAAGCGGTACACAAATTCAGATCTTAAAAACGGACATGGTACAACACAAGCGTACACAAATTCATTCTTACAAACGGACATGGTACAACACATGCGGTACACAAATTCAATCTTACAAACGGACATGGTATGACACAAGCGGTACACAAAATTCAGGTCTTACAATTGGACATGGTACAACACAAGCGGTGCATAAATTTAATCTTAAAAAAGGACATGGTACAACACAAGCGGTACACAAATTCAGATCTTGCAAACGGACATGGTACAACACAAGCGGTACACAAATTGGAAAAAACATTAGTCTTACACATTTCTGGATAACATATTAACATTTCTCCTTAACAAATAAATCATACACACTTGCCTGACATGGTGATCATGTGGTGGGACGCATTAATTAAAAGTAATTACTGATGACAGTTTTACTTTTGGTTTTTGTTTTCACAAATAACAAAAGAAGTGGCAAATATGCAGTGGTACCAGAACTGGCATAGTGAGGCAGCATTCCTTCAAAATCCAATGCTTTTATTTATTTTAAACTTGAATTATTATTAATATTATTATTATTATTCAGAAAATGAACCCTATTCATATGGAACATGCCCATATGGGCCACTGACTTGAAATTCAACCTTCCAAAGAACACGTTGTTCCTTAGAAGGCAGAAGAGACAGAAGGTAACAGGAAATACGGAAAGAGAATAAAAATAAATTAAAGAACTAAAAAAAAACAAACAGATAAAGCTGTAAGTAAAATCCAAGGAGAAATGTATTGAAATACAATACTACGGTTCTCCCTTTTTCTGTGATCAGAAAAAATTAAACGAACAGACGCCGAGAAATGGCATGACCGAAAGTCAGTCTCTCTCTCTCTCTCTCTCTCTCTCTCTCTCGAATAAACACTTCCATACAAATAAACGCAAAAGGAAGCTCAAACAAACAAGGATATAAAAGCCGCATCAGCACGAGCTTTATTATCCAAAAACAAACCAAGGAAAGATGTCTTGGAGGAGGAGGAGGAGGAGGAGGAGGAGGAGGAGGAGGAGGAGGAGGAGGAGGAGGAGGAGGAGGAGGAGGAGGGTCTTCAGAGGTCAACGCACATAACGGACAAACGAACTCATAAACGAAACGCCCTTGATGGGATGAGCACATGTCCGGTGTCGGAGAAAAGGGGCGGAGGAGGAGGAGGAGGAGGAGGAGGAGGAGGAGGAGGAGGAGGAGGAGGAGGAGGAGGAGGAGGAGAGAGAGAGAGAGAGAGAGAGTACAGGCTAGAGACGAGGAAGAGTAGGATCTCCTCATCCTCGACCCCCGCCCCCTCTTCCCTTTCCTTCCTTCTATTCCTCACCCGCCTTCTGAATCTCATAATCTAATTCCTATCTCTGTCGCTCATCGCACTTGTGAGCCCGTTAAACCGGTAAGAAAACACGTTTGTGTTTGGGGATTGCTGCCACATATGAGAGAGAGAGAGAGAGAGAGAGAGAGAGAGAGAGAGAGAGAGAGAGAGAGAGAGAGAGAGACTTAGCAGTATTATAATCTCATATAACAGGCCATGCTGAAAACTAAACCTTGGCCAATAATAATAACAATAACAACAACAACAATAATAATAATAATAATAATAATAATAATAATAATAATAATAATAATAACAACAAAGTATATTCATTTAGACAAAATCATAAATAGATCGAACAGCCTCCATTCAAATGCCCCGAGATCTTCTCTCCAGCCTTATAAATAATTCAACATCACCATATTCTTCCCGAGCTTAAATCCGGCTAAAATTAGACATTAAACCTTGATATTTTTGTTGAAGCATAACTGGTATTAAAACGGGGCTTTCACCCGCCACTGGAGGCCTCATCAGACTGTTTTTAATGACAATTACGAGTGACAAAAATACCTAAGTGGATTTATATTCATTTCATAACGGCTGCCATAATACGGTGAAAGAACTTCTGGTTATTTATTCATTTGCGCTTTGCCCATTATTTTTCTTTCTTGATAAGAGCAACTTCTGCCAACTTCTCTTCTATTCTCTCAACTCGGATCTTCTTCTTCAGTCAACCTCTCCGTCCATCAGTGGGTTTTAGGATGACTCAACGCTATACATCATGTTTTGGTCATCCCGCGCAGCCTCCAAAGATTTTTTCTTTATCAACTTCAATCACGAGAGCAAATTGAGCAGTTCCTCTGCTACAGTTTGTGTTTATTTCGATGTTTACCCTCTTATCCAACGCCATACTGTTATATGAGTCTTTAAACTTTCAAGTAGAACCATATATTGGACGTTTAACTGAATTCAAACCTGTACTTTAAATATATAACCCGTTTAACTGAATTCAAACTAGTATTAAATATATGACATACTTCAAACTACTAAATCTGCTCAAAAAGAGCTTAGGGCGTGCTATGTTAATCTCAACCAGAACACGGTAATGACGTTTTTACTCACTGAATTCTCAACTAAATAATCAGCGAGTTCTATTCAGTGATAGCAGTAATAAAATTAAAGTCATTACAATAACAGTCACTATTTCGTAAGTTTTGTCCTTCACGAGTTCCTCGTTAGGCGAGTCGATAGAGTTGTGGGCTAGCACTCGCTAGGCCCGAGTTCGAGTCTCCGGCCGGCTAATGAAGAATTAGAGGAATTTATTTCTGGAGATGGAAATTCATTTCTCGGTATAATGTGGTTCGGATTCCACAATAAGCTGTAGGTCCCGTTGCTAAGTAACCAATTGGTTCTTAGCCACGTAATATAAGTCTAATCCTTCGGGCCAGCCCTAGGAGAGCTGTAAATCAGCTCAGTGGTCTGGTAAAACTAAGGTATACTCAACTTTTTTTCTGTCCTTTATGACAACTAATAAAACCTGATACCAATGTTGCCCTTTTTTTCGGAATACTTCTTTCAGTTCTTTCAATGGGACTTCTTCAGCAGTGCCTCTCGGCCGTAAGGTGTCCTCTCTGTCTTTTCTACAGGTACTGTTGTGGCTAGTGTACCATTTAAGATGTGAGTTCTTCCTACTGTGAAGTGGCCTTGGAACACCCATCAGACCACTACTTCTCGCAATTTCTCTAAGGAAATTTGCAATCCGAGAACTTGTTTTACGACTTCCTTTCCGTC
>NC_089788.1:11463001-11478001 GCF_040412425.1 Macrobrachium rosenbergii | reverse complement strand
ATTGACAAGGAACAATGCCGATAAAAACGGCTCTGAAAGGCGATACTTAACGACATTATATTATTCGAAGCTCCTACCGTTATTCGAGACGACGCAGAGGAAAGTGGAACTAGTGTGTGAATGTGTGAAAGAAAAATAAAAATACTCATGAGTGTAATAAAATACAATATATATTTTATATATACAGTATATACACACAGTATATACTGTGTGTATATGTATATATATATATATATATATATATATATATATATATATATATATATATATACATACGCATGAGTGTGTGTGCTCAAATAGTAATATAAGCTATACTGTATACCACAGAGATGTTACAAGGATGATTCTCTTACATTTGTTCTTCCTGTCAATCACAACCACTACATAAAGAAAACAAATTATCATGTCTCCAATTACTGATCCTTAGATATGTAAAATGGTGTCCTTAAGTAGTACTCTTCAAAATCTTCAACTTTTGTCTCATACACTTGCGAAGTCTCATACGATGAGCAGCAATTCCTCTTCGAATAAAAACATTATTCGTTTCTTTCGCACTTTCTTATGATGGAAAAGCTACTGTACTGCAAAAATATTAATTCCTTCAGGATACTCAACATTTTCCATGGAGGATAATATAAAATTCCATTCACCATGCAAACCTTTAGCATTATTCTATTCTCTAACACCTTCAATATCATTTCAGGTCAAACCCTAGGATTTTTCATTACATAAATGCTACGCTTATGACGCCCATTCAAGCCGAGCCATTTTCTTTCGTGACCTGTCACTCATTACTACAGCACAGACGTGACTTGACATTTCCGGCATAAATTTCTAATTTGCCTCAGAGGAGGCCCCTGTGAGGCTGGTTGCCTTATCAGGTCTATAACCGTAAGTGTAAACAATTCTCGATATTTCAAAATTTCAAAGCGGGAGACTGAGTGTGTGGTCACGTCCATCTGAAGCTGGTGTGAAGAACCACAAACAAGCACTCCTACACTAGCATCCCCAAAGTACTTCAACAGTTTTCGCAATTTTTCCTCACTTTCAACATCCAACACAGCATCAGTTTCAATCGTGAGTCACTCGAACTTTAAACTCCATATCAACAAGTAAAAATTGCGCCTAAGTTTCTTCGGCGCAATCGAGTTTTCTGTACAGCCGCTACAGCGTATAATCGAGGCCACTGAAAATAGATCTATCTTTTGATGGTCTCGGTATAATGCTGTATGAGCCGCGGCCCATGAAAATTTAACCACAGCCCGGTGGTGACATATCCTACATCGCTGCCAGGAGCACGATTATGGCTAACTTTAACCTTAAATCAAATAAAAACTACTGAGGCTAGAGGGCTGCTATTTGGATGTTTGATGATTGGAGGATGGATGATCAACGTACCAATTTGCAGCCCTCTAGACTCAGTAGTTATTAAGGTCTGAGGGCGGACAGAATAAAGTGCAGACAGAAAAAGTGCGGACAGAATAAAGTGCGGACTGACACACAAAGCCGGCACAATAGTTATCTTTTACAGAAGACTAAAACCTTTGTCCATACCAATCCACTTAATTTAGGATTCAATTACTCGATTATAAGAATTCCTCCAATAAAGTTATGATATGTAACCACACATTTCCCGTGTTCAATTTGGTTAGTGGGTAAGTAAATTTTGTACATTTTTCTAATAATTCCCGTTCCATTTCTTAAAGGATACCACACATCGGAATGAATGAATAATCAACGAGTTGGTTTCCATGGTGACATGGTAAAATTTGTATCGATACCTATCAAGAGTTCTGGAGTTATCCTGCAAATGGACACAGAGAGAGAGAGAGAGAGAGGGAGAGATGTAACTCCTTCCAACTTCGATTCGCCTCAGAATAAAATAACTTGACTGCTCTTACGAGATCCCTATACATTGTCAGAACTGCTCAACATTCACTGAATGCTGCCTCACGGTATGATAAGATCCACATGGCCTTCTCACTTGACTCCTCTGCTACTACGCCTCAGACTCGATCTAAAATCCATTTATCTTTCTCAACGCCGCGATGCGCCTTCTCACTGCCATACATTCGTGGACAGAGAGAGAGAGAGAGAGAGAGAGAGAGAGAGAGAGAGAGAGAGAGAGAGAGAGAGAGAGATACACACACATAAAAGCAAGAGACTAAGCCTAGGTTTTTCGAGCATTGGACAATCACATACATTCGTGTAGGGTGTGTGTGTGTGTGTGTGTGTGTGTGTGTGTGTGTGTGTGTGTGTGTGTGTGTGTGTGTGTGTGTGTGTGAGAGAGAGAGAGAGAGAGAGAGAGAGAGAAAAATAAACACACATAAAAGCAAAAGACTATTCTTAGGTTTTTCGAGCACTGAATAATATCAAACATTCGTGTACTGAGAGAGAGAGAGAGAGAGAGAGAGAGAGAGAGAGAGAGAGAGAGAGAGAGAGATACACACAAAAAAAGCAAAAGTATACCATCAAGTTTTTCGATCAGTGAATAATCTCACAGCGCATAATGTTCAATATATGAGAAGTTCCATCAGTATCCCCTTACCCGTTCTAGAAGGAGATGGGTGAGGGGAGGGAAGTGAGAGGAGGGAGGGAGGAAGAAAGGGGGGAGAATATAAGAGAGAGGGGGGGGACACCCAACCCGCAGAGAGTACAATATTTAGCAGCGTCTATTTCACCTCACAGCTACGGACTACATACCTTGATAAAAAAAAATCTCTTAGAACCTATTTCAAATTTTCGTAAACAGGTTATGTATCATAAATTTATGCGAGAAATTCTTATAAATGAGTAACTGAATCTTGAATTAAAAGGATTGGTATGGTCGTAAGTCTTAGTTTTCTGTAAAAGAAAACTACTCTGCCGGCTTTTTCTGTCCGCCCTCAGATCTTAAAAACTACTGAGGCTAGAGGGCTGCAAACTGGTATGTTGATCATCCACCCTCCAATCATCAAACATACCAAATTGCAGTCCTCTCGCCTCAGTAATTTTTATTTTATGTAAGGCTAAATTTAGCCATAATCGTGCTTCTGGCAACGATAAAGGATAGGCCAGCCATGAGCCGTGGTTAAAGTTTCATGGGCCGCGGCTCATACAGCATTAAACCGAGACCACCGAAAGATAGATCTATTTTCGGTGGCCTTGATTATACGCTGTAGCGGCTTTACAGAAAACTCGATTGCGCCGAAGAAACTTCGGCGCATTTTTTACTTGTTTACTTGTGATATTCACCTCTGCTTCAGATTTCATTAATATTACAATTTCGCTTATATGAATGAATAACTTACTTCAGGACCTTAAGGGTTCACAACTTCCAAAACATTTTCTGCAATACATTAGTACATCATACGTCTTGGATCTGGTTACTGGAATTGGAACTGGAATTTAAAATTTAGTCCAAAGGCCAAACTCTAAGATTTATGAGGTCATTCAACGCTGAAAGGGAAACTGAGAGTGAAAAGGTTTGAACGGTGTAACAGCAAGAAAACCTCGCAATTGCACTTTGAAACAATTGTTAGGAGAGGATAGGAAGTAGGATGGTAGAAAAGGAATATGAAAGTTAGTACAGTAAAAGGAACGAAAGGGGTTACAGCCAGGGGCCGAAGGAACACCGCAAAGAACCTTAATTAATGCCTACAGCGCACCGCGTGAGGTGCACTGATGACACTACCTCCTTAAGGGTTAAACTGATTATTTTCCATTTCAATTTTTGAGGGACTGGTCATTTTCTCTTAAGTTAACCTAAGTGACTGTCAAGATTTGAAACTATGTCTTAAAAGTATGTCATTAAACTCCTCCCATTATTTCTAGGCCTGTTTATCCCCAGATGCAACATGCACTGACTCCTGAATCCATTCTAATTAGGTGCATGCAATATTCTTGCACCTCGCCACTTGCATTAGAGTTTACAAGAAGCATTTATCTCCCTTTCCTTCAAGTGGAGAGAGAGAGAGAGAGAGAGAGAGAGAGAGAGAGAGAGAGAGAGAGAGAGAGAGAGAGAGAGAGAGAGAGAGAAAACTGTCCTTAGAGGATCTTTGTTAAATATCGGTACTGAAAACTATATCCTCAGAAGCAAGATTCAGAAATTCCTACACCATTTTATGTCATTCTTTTCTAGTTCAATAAAAAAAAACCCTAAAAGTCAATTGTCTTGTTCACAACGATCACTTCTCTATCTACAAAGGAACAACTTCCTCTCGTCTGATGACCTTACTCGCATTCCCAATGACCTCCTTAACTCAAAACAACTCGGCATTCCAACCCAATTCCAGCCGCAATGAGCATTCAGGAACGCGCAATTCCAGATCTATGCAATGGACTGAATCGAATGCAATGCAGCGCAGTTGCAATTCCGAAACAGGCAGCCACATCAGGGAAATGACCTGAGATGTCATTCCGGGTCTTGGCACATCTCCAAAGCGCAGGAACCGACGTAATGAGTTTCATACATCTCTCCCGGCCGAGAGCGATTTGTGGCCAAAGTCGGCGACATTCACTTCACCTCGATCCTGCTCCTCGACGATTGCTCAGGGATATTCGCCCATGAATTCCATGGCCGCGCTTCGTCCCGTCTCGGGTTCAGAACAGAAGAATAGAATATAAAATTTAGGCCAAAGGGGCCAAGAGCTGGGACCTAGAAGGTCATTCAGCGCTGAAACGGAAACTGACAGTAAGGAGGTTTGAAAGGTGTAGCAGGAGGAAAACCTCGCAGTTGCACTATGAACCAATTGTTAGGCCAGGGTGGAAACTAAGATGGAAGAGAATATGAAAGGAGGTACAGTAAAAGGAATGAAAGGGGTTGTAGCTAGGGGGCGAAGGGACGTTGCAAATAACCCTAAGTAATGCCCACAGTGCACCGCATGAGATGCACTAACGGCACTACCCTCCTTCGGGGTATCTGAGGTTTAAGAATTCATCTGACTGGAATTTAAAATCGCTGGAGCGGTGTACTCCAGCCTGGACGTCAAACAGCTTCTCAGGATCTGAACTTTTTAGAATAAATTGCTTAAAGCAGTGGCTACCTCCTTCTTACTTTAGATGGTCGCCTTTAATACTGTACGTTCGCCCCATGAACATGTGCGTGCTACTCACTTTGCTGAGCATCAGCAATCAAATTGATACCACTCTGGCAAATAACAAAGGTCCTTTTTTTTTTTTTACCTTCAAGCTGTGGAATGTTTTCCAGGCAAAAATAATCATATATAAGTTTAAAGGTCGCCAATGAATAGCAGAGGCAACGGGCAAGTCATTGCCAGAACGCACAATGCCCCAAGGGCAAAATTTATATGATAGGCATGAACATTGCCCAACGACTTTTCACCCACGCAAGACCTGGGAAAGCAAGGCAATGGCTACTGATGAATCAGCAGGTGGACCTTTACTACTGCTATTCATGAAGTTAAGGCTGTCACTATACTGTATCCATATAAACTAACAACTGCCTTGGTTTTCAGACTTGTACTGGCTTATATGAAGACATTTAACTGATTGTCAACTTATAGTTGATACTTTTTTTACTATGTTTTTTTACGCATAGGCATTCTTTTCTACGGAAGTTGCTTTGAATATCAATGACCATATGTTGTTCCACGTGACTGTTCGCTAATTTCAAATAATAATAATAATAATAATAATAATAATAATAATAATAATAATAATAATAATAATAATAATAATAATAATAATAATAATAATAATAGTCCAAGAAAGTTTTCCTCGCAAATACAGCCAAAGCGCACTACTATTGTCCTTAGCCACTTATCTAGATGAAAGTTGTCAGAATAATGGAAACGGGCAGATAGATGGAACGGTAAGATCGTATCCCCTTTAAGGGGAATTAGAATCCCTAATGTTCACGCTCACACACGGACACACACACACACACACACGAAACATCCCATAAACACAGCAGCCACTTTAAAAACATATTCTGGCTCTTTCCAGCCTTTTTCCCATCGACTCCTCTCCATCTTTACCTCACCCACTTCCTCCAACGCCACCACCCTCAAAAAAAGGAAAAAAAACAGGGCGGGAAACAAATTCCCTCCTCTCGGCTACATGGCGACGCTGCCGTCGGGAGAAATTCTTAAACGACTCCAATCAAATCCTCTTATAGGTGTTGGCGGCGACAGAAGCGGCAATTGAAGTTTTCTTAGAGGGGAGGGAGGGGGTTACGAGGGGAGCAGAAAGTGGGGGTTGGGGGGAATTAGGAAAGGGGATTAGGAGGGGGGTAGAAAAAGCCGTGGAAGAGGAGAGGCGTCCAAAGGCAGCAAGGCTCAGTGCGATAAAAATACCTTTGCTGAGGGAAAAGATGATGGAGACGAAGGCACTTAGGAAAGAAAGGGGAGTTGGGGGAGGAGAGAGAGGGGGGAGGGGGGATGGATTTGAGGATGGGAGGGATGAAAGAGAAAGAAATAGAAGGGGGGGGGGATTGAAAGTAGGGTTGAACGCGGGAAGTCGAGCAGGGAACAGAACCGAAAGAAAGAGACGACTCGACTTGAAAAACAAACGGAAGGCACAGACTGAGAATGAAAACAAAAGAGAGAAAAGATCTTGTAATTAGACACAGACAAAGGATAGATAAAAAGGTGGCTGGTGCAGGGGACAAACAAAACTGTCAAAATATTTGTGCCACAATAAAGAGCAAAGACAGTTATTCGAAATGAAACCAACTTTTCCCAAAAGAATGGAGACAACGCCTTTCGATGCGTGTATCCGTACTCGAATTTGCTAAATATCTATATAAACCTCTTTCCTTTCTTTTCTATCTGTTTTCATCTCCTTTCTCGTCTTCCAGCTTCTTCAGAGGAGGTTACAAGAAGACTCAACAAAGGAGAGAGAGAGAGAGAGAGAGAGAGAGAGAGAGAGAGAGATAGAGAGAGAGAGAGAGCGCGTGTGTACGCAATCTTCTCGGAGATCAATACGTGACACAGACAGATACTTAGCAATGTATGAAACACAACTTCCGAGGCCAAACCTCTCCTTTTTAGCTTCAAAGCTGGTTTTGGCTTCTTCACTTTTTCTTGGTTCCTTCAATTTTTCTTGGCTTCTTCAAAGTTGATCTTGGTTTCTTCAAAGGTGGCTTAGTTTCTACAAAGCTGATCTCGGTTTCTTCAAAGTTTTTTTTTGCTTTCCTCAACTTTTTTTTTTCTTGTTTCTTCAAAGCTGATCTTGGTTTCCTCAAGGCTGATCTTGGCTTCTTTAATTTTTCTTCCTTTCTTCAAAGCTGTTCTTCCTTTATTCAAAGCTGGGCTTGGTTTCTTCAAATCTGATCTTGGTTTCTTCAAAGCTCGTCCTGGTTTCTTCAAACCTGATCTTGGTTTCTTCATAGTTTTTTCTTGCTTTCTTCAACTCTTTTTTCGGCTTCTTCAAAGCTGAGCTTGGTTTCTCCAGTTTTACTTTCTTTCTTCAAAGCTGATCTTGGTTTCTTCAAAGCTGTGTCTTCGTTTCTTCAAAGTTTTTCTTAGTTTCTTCAAAACTGATCTTGGTTTCTACTGAGCTGGTCTTGGTTTCTTCAAAGCTCTTCTTTGTTTCTTTCAAGCTTTTCTTGGTTTCTTCAAAGCTGTGTCTTTGTTTCTTCAAAGTTTTTCGTAGTTTCTTCAAAGCTGGTCTTGGTTTCTTCAAAGGTCTTCGTTTCTTTAAAACCTTTCTTGATTTCTCCAAATTTCTTTGTTTCTTTAAAGCCTTTCTTGGTTTCTTCAAAGCTCTTTGTTTCTTTAAAGCCTTTCTTGGTTTCTTCAAAGCTCTTCTTTGTTTCTTTAAAGCCTTTCTTGGTTTCTTCAAAGCTCTTCTTTGTTTCTTTAAAGCCTTTCTTGGTTTCTTCAAAGCTCTTCTTTGTTTCTTTAAAGCCTTTCTTGGTTTCTTCAAAGCTCTTCTTTGTTTCTTTAAAGCCTTTCTTGGTTTCTTCAAAGCTCTTTGTTTCTTTAAGGCCTTTCTTGGTTTCTTCAAAGTTTTTCTTAGTTTCTTCAAAGCTGGTCTTGGTTTCTTCAAAGCTCTTCTTTGTCTCTTTAAAGCCTTTCTTGGTTTCTTCAAAGCTCTTTGTTTCTTTAAAGCATTTCCTGGTTTCTTCAAAGCTCTTCTTTGTTTCTTTAAAGCCTTTCTTGGTTTCTTCAAAGCTCTTCTTTGTTTCTTTAAAGCCTTTCTTGGTTTCTTCAAAGCTCTTCTTTGTTTCTTTAAAGCCTTTCTTGGTTTCACAAAGCTCTTCTTTGTTTCTTTAAAGCCTTTCTTGGTTTCTTCAAAGCTCTTCTTTGTTTCTTTAAAGCCTTTCTTGGTTTCTTCAAAGCTCTTCCTTGTTTCTTTAACGCCTTTCTTGGTTTCGTCAAAGCTCTTCCTTGTTACTTTAAAGCCTTTCTTGGTTTCTTCAAAGCTCTTCCCTGTTTCTTTAAAGCCTTTCTTGGTTTCTTCAAAGCTCTTCCTTATTTCTTTAAAGCCTTTCTTGGTTTCTTCAAAGCTCTTCCTTGTTTCTTTAAAGCCTTTCTTGGTTTCGTCAAAGCTCTTCTTTGTTTCTTTAAAGCCTTTCTCGGTTTCTTCAAAGCTGAGCTTGGCTTCTGCACTGATTTCCAACACCGATTTTCTTAGCATTTTTTCTTGCCCGTTTTGATGCAATGCATTAATACCCCTACAACAATTAACATACTATTATAATATATTTATTTTGGTATCTATTTATCTATTAAATCATTAATTTACGTATTATTTTATTTTCTAATAACTGATATCTCCTGTCTGTAAAGCCTAGTATCTTCTGATACTTTCAAATAAATGCCCTACTCTTTGGAAGCATGAATTTCGAGTCATTGGCCCTGTAGGCTTGTTTCATATGAATGAGGGTTTGTTATAATAATAATAATAATAATAATAATAATAATAATAATAATAATAATAATCTTTTCTATCAATACTTATCCATATTCATATCTTCATATTCACAGTACACACACACGATTCAAAAATGTCTATATAAAAAGATCTTACTTTCTCCAGCAAACTCCTCCCGGAAATTTTCTTCTCTCAATATTTATCCACATTCATTTCATCTATCAACACTGTAAAAAGAAATACAGAAACAACATCTCTCATTTCCTCCGCCAACTCCTGCTGCGAACTTTCAATCTCGCCTTGGAATAGCCCCAAAAAATCACCCCAAGAAATCGCCCCCAAAAATCACCCCCAAATTCGAAGCCATTCTTGAACGTACCCAGCACCAGTCTAGTCTACTACTCCAAGAGTCATTTTTCATGTAACCCATAAATTTCCATCAGGAAATGTCACATAAAAAAAGAAGGAACACGTTTCTTTTGGCAATATCCGACGCATTCCTTGATTCGAAACTTTCCATCCAACCCGGGAATGCTGCTTGAGTTGTGACCGTGCACTCACTCACTCACTCACTCACTCTCTCACTCTCTCCCGACTGCGTTTCCTCTCTAAGTTTTCGCGCGAAGTAGTTCAGCGGAAGAATCCTCGCTTGAATGACTGTGACGGCGAGGTGGAAGTTGAAATTATACAATATCAATCATTCAGCAAACGAGACTTACAAAGCGCAGGCAATTTCAAATGCGCTCTCTCAGCTTCAAGATTTCTATTTACATCATATGACAGGATTGGTATTCCAGTAATGGAAAGACGGAAGTAGTTATGACTGGATTGGTATTCCAGGAATGGAAAGACGGAAGTAGTTACGATTGGATTGGTAATGCAGTAATGGAAAGAGGGAAGTAGTTATGACTGGACTGGTAATGCAGTAATGGAAAGACAGAAGTAGTTTTGACTGGACTGGTACTGCAGTAATGGAAAGAGGGAAGTAGTTATGACTGGACTGGTAATGCAGTAATGGAAAGACGGAAGTAGTTTTGACTGGACTGGTACTGCAGTAATGGAAAGAGGGAAGTAGTTATGACTGGACTGGTAATGCAGTAATGGAAAGAGGGAAGTAGTTATGACTGGACTGGTACTGCAGTAATGGAAAGAGGGAAGTAGTTATGACTGGACCGATATGGCAGTAATGGAAAGACAGAAGTAGTTATGAATGGACTGGTATTGCAGTGATGGAAAAACGGAAGTAGTTATGACTGCATGGACTGGTATTGTAGTAATGGAAAGAGGGAAGTAGTTATGACTGGACTGGTATGGCAGTAATGGAAAGACAGAAGTAGTTATGACTGGACTGGTGTTGCAGTGATGGAAAGACAGAAGTAGTTATGACTGCATGGACTGGTATTGCAGTGATGGAAAAACGGAAGTAATTATGACTACATGGACTGGTATTGTAGCAATGGACAGACAGAAGTGGCTATGACTGGATTGGTATTGCAGTAATGGAAAGACGGAAGCAGTTAATTTTTTGTTTTTATCCTTAAGTTTCTGTTGAATATCAGTGCATCAACACACATGCAAGCGCAGGCCAGATAATTGAGTAATTTCATACTTATCTGTGTGCCCTCAATTATGACAATAAATATACTTATAAAATAACAATACAAATAACCAACATTACTTGCATGATTTTTTGTTTTGCAAGAGTACTTGACTAATAACTGAGTAACTGCACATTTATTTGTGTGCTTATGGTTCTAAAGGAATTGTGTAATAAAAATAGTCAACTTTACTCACATGGCTTGGTGTTGTAAATGTACCTGTAAATTAAGTGAGCAACTTCGAACTTACCTTCGAACTGAAAAATATATATAATTAATAATTACTATCGGTGCCGCCAAGTAAGGAAAGTCTGTAATGACACCAATCAACCACCGAGTGACTTTCCATTTAACCTAAGGAACAAAATCACTGAAAAAGCAATAAACGATGCAGTAAATATAAAGAGGAAATGGAAAATCTGTACTCACATGATCTTGGTGTTGTTGGGATCCCACCAAATAAGAAAAGTCTATACAATAAAGAGGAAAATCTGTACTCACAAGATCTTGGTGTTGTTGGGGATGCACTGAGGAAACACGTCGAAGAGGGAGGTGATCCTTAGGTGGTGGTTGCGACACCAGACCTTCAAGGACAGGGGCTCCGTCCCTCGTATGGCCGACTCGCTGGCCGTCTCCTCATGGCCGCACAGGTCCTCGCACTGGAGGGACGCGGGCGTGACGTGGGCGGGGAGAGGGGGCGTCGTGGGCGGAGGAAGAGGGTCCTCCAACTCGGCTAGAGAAACGAGGTCCTCTCCGCCCACATCTCCCCATTCCTTCTCGCCCAGCTCCCCTTTGCTGACCGAGTTATCTCCCCCGCGCGCCCCGATTATCAAGAGGGCCACCCATATCCAAAAGAGGGCGCGGGCGTGGGCTGAGAAGAATCGGGCGGCGGCGACGGTGGTGGTGGTGGGTAGGAAAGGGACGGGTGTGGAAGGGCATGGGCGGAGCGCTGTTGATCTCTTCATGGCCACAGTACAGGGGCGCCGCCCACGTCACCCATAGTCACCACCTGCGAAGGAAATCGAAACATACACATAAATACGAGGATCAATGCTCTGGCAGCTGACATAACACTCAGAGTGGCATTCTTATTGTTACTGCTACTATAAACAGCTGTTCAATAATCACCGAGACCTATACGAAGAATTCTCCACTCTAGCAAATATTTATATTCCCGTAAGTACAAAAGTATGGGATACAAAAATGCCTCGTGACAAGGGACATAGAGTAGAAATTGCACAAACCAGTAAAAGATAATGAAAGTGGCTGCAAAAGGAGAAAGTACAGAAGAGAGAAATTGCAGAAACCAGAAAAAAAATAATGGAAGTGCCTGCAAAAGGAAAAAGTAAAGAGTAAATGTGAGAGTAAGGTTATGTTGGTACACTGAAAGCAACATGGTGTCATATATTTACTTGGATGGAGGGTGAATGGAAGCGGTTGATTCGTATAAGCACTTGAGAATAAATATAGAATGAAGAGGGCGGGATGAGGAAAGAAATGAGTCACAGAATATGTGAAACATGGTGGTATCAGTGAGCATGCAAAATACCGGGAAAGATAACTGGAGTGTCTACGGAAGCCAATTTTAAGATGTATATAAAGGGCCTGTTGAGCCAACTTTCCTATATGAAAGCGAAGTGTGCTGTATGAACCGCTGCCCATAAAACTTTAACCTCGGCCCGGTGGTGGCCTATCATATATCGTTGCCAGAAGCACGATTATGGCTAAATTTAACCATAAATAAAATAAAAACTACTGAGGCTCGAGGACTGCAATTTGGTATGTTTGATGATGGAGAGTGGATGACAAACATACCAATTTGCAGCCCTCCAGCCTCAGTAGTTTTAAAGATCTGAGGGCGGACAGAATAATGTGCGGACGGACAGACAAAGCCATCTCAATAGTTTTCTTTTCAGAAAACTAAAATTGACTGAAAATGTTGACATAAACTGTTTCCTTAGATAAGACGCAGAAGAACTGAGAAGGTGGGATGTGGAGATTCACGGAGGTGATAAAAAGGTCTGACATAGGCGGAAGGCTAGATCGGTGTGATGTGAAATGGTCTGTTCACGTGGAAAGAATGAAGGATTATATGTAGTTTAAGAGACTGTATAATTATTAAGTGTTATATGAGGGAGAAGAAAATGAAGACATGAAATATGAAGACAGATGGTGTGAAAGACGTAATGAAAGGAAAACCCTTAACATTCAGGAAAAGTGAGAGTACGTTCAAGACAGATGTGACTGGTGCAGTCTGCCGTAGGGGGAGTTTATTGCGCCTCTAATCAGTCTTCCGGGTGAGTGCATGAATCAATTGAATTTTCAGGGAGTTTTCTGAAAAGGGTGCTTATCCACGATTCAGCAGATAAAAGTATGAATGAGCAGTGAGCTCTGTGTTGCTTTTTGGTTATAGGGAAATAACCTGTATATGTATATATATATATATATATATATATATATATATATATATATATATATATATATATATATATATATATATATATCTGAAAAGGGAGACAGCCATGTTTCAGCAGTTCAAGTATGAATGGTCATTGGCCTTTGCCTTCTTTTTGTTTATCAGGAGCAACGTTCTATTATAGGAAAGTTATATATATATATATATATATATATATATATATATATATATATATATATATATATATATATATATATATATATATATATATATATATATACATGTACATTTATATATTATATGGTACGGAAGGTTCAAAAGAGAAGATTCTTTATCTCCAAGCTTTCTGGGGCTCGTCTGACTCCATCTTCAAAGAACCAAATAATACACAGTGAATCTGTTTTTTGGAACTGATGCACAATTATATATATATATATATATATATATATATATATATATATATATATATATATATATATATACACACATACAGGGAGAGAAAGAGAGAGCGCGCATTCATATCTTTTTACACGAAAATAAAAAAAAAACTCTCTCTCCTAGCAACACATACAAAGCGCATAACATCGTGTTTATCCAACGCCAGCACCATCCTCTATGGCCCATCTGCGAACACCCGTTCACACCAGCCTTACAAGATCACACAGCGTAAAATCCCATACGCACATGAAATAAAATGAACATTACACGCCCATCAAAAAAAAAAAGGCCCAGAGAGAGAGAGAGAGAGAGAAGAGAGAGAGAGAGAGAGAGAGAGAGAGAGAGAGAGTCCCTTCATCTAAGCCAAATAAGCATAAAATCCACCATCCCGCCCTCTTCCTTTCTCTCCATACACCCCACCCAGCAACATCAAAATCAAACAACCCCCTTCCCCCCCCCATCCCCAACCTTCCCCTTTCTTTTATTATCCCAATAGCCTATACGAGGTCCTAATTTTGCCCGGCGCGGGAGAGCAACAAGGGCGAAAATTCCGCAGCGGAACGGTGCTGCGGAAACCCCTACCGACATCCGCACACCTCTCGCGGCGCCCGATTGAAAAGGGGGTAATAATAATAAACCCTGCTCTTCGGTCACTTGATTTCCTAACAGACAAACAAACAGAGAAACAAACACACGGCGGGACTGTCAAAAGGGCCGCCGCCTTCCAAAAGGGTGCGATTCGACCAAGGCGAAGAATCCTCTCGCTTCCCCTCCTCAAAGTTTGTGTCTAGGTCGACGAACTGCCGACGGCCTTCCTCTAATTTCTTGAATGACTTCGAGTCCAATGACTTCGGCAGCTTCCCCACTTCTCGCCTCTGGTCTTCGCAGATTTCGCCTACAGGCTCCTTCTTTGTCAGTGTTCATCCTCCTATTAAAATGAACATACTTTTTTTTTTTTAATACCTTGTAAATTAGTGGTGGTTTGGAACGTCATGTCAACCACTTCCCAAAGAATCACTGAGGGCGTCTTGAACGTTTTACATATCAGTGAGTGATAGGGGACAAAATATGGATCAGTTTTCAACAAATTTCTGAAGGTTCTGAAAATACATGGATTTTCTTGCTGGCAATAAACAGAAGGAAGTGAATGAGACAACCTATGCTAATTTCAACTGGCCCCTACCCAAGAATTTCAGAGAACCGTAGCACTATATACATATATATAATATATATATATATATATAAAATATATCTCAGAGGCCAAGGAGGACTTAAACTTTAATAAATACACACACACACATACATATATATATATATATATATATATATATATATATATATATATATATATATATATATATATATATATATTATATATATATATATATATATATATATATATATATAATATATATATATATATATATACATATATGTATCACTTTTAAACGTCCTTTGAATAACGCTAAGAGATTGCCTTTGAAAATTCTACCCAAAAGTACCGAAGACTATATGAATACATTCACTTCTCCTTTTCTTCTCCTTCCTCTTTTTCAGTGAGTGTACCAACTATCCTCCCGACCACACTCACAAGAGCACACACCCCGTAATGAAATACGAAGATGGGTGAGCAAAATGACTGGTGGCTGGCTCTACTGAATAATTTATCCTTTTCTCCTGGACAACAACGGTCTCATACGTTGAACACTTTTCGGCGAATTTCCGCAG
>NC_089788.1:11453001-11458001 GCF_040412425.1 Macrobrachium rosenbergii | reverse complement strand
CCGGACTGTCCCGCAAACCATCGTGGTGGTCGAATGGTTCTGTTCTGGATTCAAATTTACACAACATCAGACGCGTCAGATGCCTGCAAAGACGACGACTCAGCAGTGCACTTGAACACCCGACACACAGTGTCTCATTTCGATCTACTTTCCTCATTTCCCTTGTATCAACTTTCAATGCAGTATTTTTCACATCTTATTTGCCCTGCCTGATCCTTCTAGCCAACCTCTCTTTCCATTTCATTACATTATCAAAATTTACAAACTTTCCACCTATCATCCTCGAGCCTTCCCACATGGCCAAACCACCTTTCTGTATACCTATGTACATACATACATACATACATGCATATATACATTATATATATATATATATATATATATATATATATATATATATATATATAAACACGAAAATGAGTAAAGTGGGAAATATTAAAACGCAATCTTTCACTAGTAACCAAAGACTGTCAGACGTAAGCCCTTCAGTGTATTTAGCAATGAACGAATGCAGTCGACCGCTAAGCAACAAAGTAAAGCTAGTTCAGGAGGGAACGAAAGTAAATAAAACTGAACTGCAAAGTAAGGGGCAGACCCATTCCCTATAACATTAACTGTGTTTTAAGACTTGATTTTTTCCCAATAAGGAATCTATCCGTAAAACTTTACGGACGTAAGCATTCATCTCTTTAAAGTAATGTTAAACTGACTTCAGAATTCTCTTCCTGCTCCCGTTTTTCCTGACTTCTAGCCTTTCTTCGAGTGGCAGAGAGGTCTGTCGCTTCCTAATTTATTATTAAGCCCCATCCTTCTTTTCTCCTTTTGCTTGTTTTCTTCGAATTGGAATTGAAACTGAAAGATACAAGTTTAGGCCAGAGGCCAAGCGCTGGGACCTATGAGGTCATCCGCTGATAGGGAAACTGAGAATAAAGACGGTCTTCAAGGTGTAACAGGAGGAAAACCTCGCAGTCGCACTATGAAACAATTGTTAGAAGAGGGTGAAAGTAAGATGGAAGAGAGAGAATATGAACGGAGGTACAGTAAAATGAGTGTGAGAGGTTGCAGCTAGGGGCCGAAGGGACGCTGCAGAGAACCTTAAGTAATGCTTACAGTGCACCGCATGAGATGCACTGACAGCAATATCCCCCTACGGGGGTAACAGGAGGAAGGCCTGGCAGTCGCACTATGAAACAATTGTTAGAAGAGGGTGGGAAGTAAGATGGGAGAGAGAAAATATGAACGGAGGTACGGTAAAATGAACGTAAGAGATTGCAGCTAAGGGCCGAAGGGACGCTGCAAGCAGTGCACCGCGTGAGGTGTAACGCGGGCACTAGCCCTGACGGGATTGTTTTCTTCAAGCCTGTTCCTACAAAGGGCATTAGGGTAACCGTCTCAATGGCCTTTGCTCCCAAATTAATGACTTTGTGTATCCAGACTTCAACCCTAAACATGCAATCCACAGAGTAGGTGACTTGAATGATCGGCAAATCAGAAACTTCAAGAAACTGACAAACTTTGACACGAGAGATTATTGATTCACATAACCTTGTATTCATTCCTGTCATGCCACGAGAACTCGGGATTTTGAGTGAGCTATGAACTTGCAACTAAAGCACCGAGTATTAATGAAGCAATATAAAATAAAGTGGGCAACTTAATGAAGCAATATAAAATAAAGTGGGCAACAGTAACTTGGCTGAAAAACTAGCAGATGAAGGAAAACTACAAACGAGAAAAAACAACTACAAATGCGCCGAAAGTTTCTTCGGCGCAATCGAGTTTTCTGTATAGCCGCTACAGCCTATGATCAAGGCCACCGAAAATAGCTCTATCTTTCGGTGGTCTCGGTGTAATGCTGAACGAGCCGCGGCCCGTGAATCTTTAACCACGGCCCAGTGGTGGCCTATCGTACTCTTATATCGTTGCCAGAAGCACGATTATGGCTAACTTTAACCTTAAGTAAAATAAAAACTACTGAGGCTAGAGGGCTGCAATTTGGTATGCATGATGATTGGAGGATGGATGATCAACATACCAATTTGCAGTCCTCTAGCCTAGGTAATTTTTAAGATCTGAGGGCGGACAGAAAAGTGCGGACGGACAGACAAAGCCGGCACAATAGTTTTCTTCTACAGAAGACTAATATTTGGAATCTGGAATAAAAATAATGATAATAAACAGTAGAGAAAGCAACTGAGAAGAGCTACTTTAAACTCAAAGAGACTGCAGAAACTTGATGAATGAAAGCAAGACATTGAAGCCCTTGAAGAACAAATGGACAGGAAATACATCTGAAGATTTACAAGTGTCTACTTGAAAGTGTTTCAGAAATAGTACAGCTACAGTAAGGAGTAAGAGAGATTGTGCGGAAAAGTTTTACCTGGTGAAATGACAGGAAATTAGAGGTTCCCATGCTACTGCCCACTACGGACTACCGATTCATTCTCTCTCTCTCTCTCTCTCTCTCTCTCTCTCTCTCTCTCTCTCTCTCTCTCTCTCTCTACATATATATATATATATATATATATATATATATATATATATATGAAAGTGTACTTTAGAAATGAAATAACAGAAAATATACCATGACTTTCAGCACAGTCAAAAGCACTTTACTCAGATCCTGTGTGATCTTTGTCATAACTGCACAAAACGACGGGAAGGGAAGAGACTGTTACCTTATATTACACACACACAATATAGAAATACTCGTATATATACTGTATGTATATGTATATATATATATATATATATATATATATATATATATATATATATAATGTGCGTCTGCGGGCGAGCACGCGCGTTTAATTTACAGTAACCATCTCTCCCCACCTCGTCGTTTTGTGCAGTTTCGACAAAAATCCACAATGATATATATATTTAAATATATATGTGTGTGTACAATGTGTGTATATATGTATGTGCGCGCGTACAGACCGCAGCATGCAACCACATCTACAAACATATCTGATTTGGGTAATTACGTCTGCATTCAAAACAATTACAGCGTTGCTTTTTATCCGAAGAACGACGACAACTAAAATTAAACTTTCCAGCTCCCAAGAAAAACTGAATGGCTTCGTCGCTGTCTACGTGCCTCTTAGACCCGAGAGAGAGAGAGAGAGAGAGAGAGAGAGAGAGAGAGAGAGAGAGAGAGAGAGAGAATATATATCCAGGTTCGACTTCTGGACAAGGACAGGCGGATGGGCACACCTGATAGTTAAACAACTATGGTGAGTTACGAAAACGAGTGAAAGAACGGTGGGGGCTTGCAATCTCATCCCACCCAAAACCTAATACTTCCTAGAGCCACACCCTCCAGGGGGAACGAATATATATATATATATATATATATATATATATATATATATATATATATATATATATATAGAGAGAGAGAGAGAGAGAGAGAGAGAGAGAGAGAGAGAGAGAGAGAGAGAGAGAGAGAGAGAGAGAGAGAGTAAAGCACTTTAATACGTGGCTTTATTGAAAACAAGAGTACATATATACGATATATATATAAAGAGAGAGAGAGAGAGAGAGAGAGAGAGAGAGAGAGAGAGAGAGAGAGAGAGAGAGAGAGAGAGAGAGAGAGAATAAAGCACTTAAATACATGGCTTTATCAAAAACAACAGAGTACATACTTACCAAATTAAAAATACATTGAGGTTCAAAGGAAGCCTGTCTACTTGCGGTAAGCAATCACTAAGCGAGTCTGGGGGGTTAAACTGTATGTATATAAGTATTTATATATATTTATATTTTCCACGACTAGACGATGCAATTCTTGGTTACGTCACCGTAACACCAACCAGAGTAATTTCCACAGTTAAATTCAAAATCAGTTTTATTTCCACTTCAAACCTTCATCCAACTTCGAATTATCACTTCATAACAAAAACGAGACAGACACTTCGTGGTTTGGTTAAACGAATCTTTTTCTTTCTTTTTTTTTACAATGATTCCAGCTTAAGCGAACTGTGAAACGCTGACAGATGAGATTTAGGAAGGTACAATGAAATTCCAATGTCACGATTGTATATAATTAATATATAATTAACATTTACAAACAAATATAAAATATATAAATACACCTTCTAGAGCCACAATCTCCAAAGGAAAAATGCGTACTGGTATGGAGAAAAGAATATAATAAAAATATATGCCTGGTTATGCGAACAAATGCGTGACGCATGCACGATCAATACGTCTTTGAACACTACACACATGGACATCCCTTCAATACAAGTTGTCAAGAAAATAACAAAAATGGATTTGCCTTCAATACAAGTCAAGAAAATAACAAAATTGGATTTTCATTTACATTACAAATTCATAAAAAATATTAATTCAATTGTGTATTATACGATTTAGTAACGATCTAAAATAAAAGAACTTAATGCAATAGTATTATGTGATTTACTAATGACCTAAAATAAAATAACAGAAAGCCGCAAGATTTCAAAAAGCAATACTGAACATCGCCAGAGAACAATCAAATAGGAGAACCAGGATACCGGAGAGGAAAAAGTAATAAATACAACAAGAACCTCATACATAACAAATTTCAAAGATTTTAATACGAAGGCAGCTCTTCCGAACCCATCTGTTACAACGCATCACGTCGCTTAAGCAAAAAAAAAAGGAAAAAAAAAATCAAAACGTTTGACGGTCCCGTGACACAGACGGCAGTATACTATGTATCTCCCCTAGTTATTTCCATCCAACCAAGTCAGCACGCACTTTTTCTGGCGTCCGTTCAAAGCCGAATATCAAGTTTGAGGATTAAACGAAAATACGAATGAAACGGGTGTTCCTTGCGTCCAATGATCGCACCGGAAGGATATACATATACATATATATATTAGATATATATACACGTATATATATATGTAATTACATATAAATATATATATATAAAAATACTAAATATATATATATATAAATATTATATATATATATATATATATTTATATATATATATATAGATATATATA
>NC_089788.1:11448001-11450501 GCF_040412425.1 Macrobrachium rosenbergii | reverse complement strand
AAAGAATACAGAGAAATCCTGGAAAATCCGATGAAAAATTCATCTTTCTTTTTCAGACATGGGGAGAAGGGCGCTCGTGCTGGTTGTTTTAAATGCGTGTGCAGCTGAACGCGCCTAAGAAGCTTGTCAGGTTACGTTAGGTTAAGGTTACGTTAGGTTAGGTTAGGTTGGGTTTGGTTTAGGTTTAGGTTTAGTGTTGGGGTTAGGGTTATGTTAAGGTTAGGTTGTTAGGTTTAGGTTAGGTTGGGCTGGGTTTAGGTTAGGTCGTCACGAGAAGTTTTACGCATGAAAAAGTTACCATAGCTTGTAATGTTTTGCTTCTAAGAATAACAAAGATTTTTCGAAGCAATTTAAAGGGTTTCACTGATCACCATCATAAATTCACCCTTTGTCTCTTTCCCACAAGATTTTCGGATACGGTATTGTTAAAAAAAAAACTGTCATTCTACCCTAGAATGGTAGCAAGAATGAACTTAAAATTAATAATCCTGCACCCATATTCCTTTATAATACTGCTTCTAAAGAGAGAGAGAGAGAGAGAGAGAGAGAGAGAGAGAGAGAGAGAGAGAGAGAGAGAGAGAGAGAGAGAGAGGGGGGCAAAATCACAAGTGAACAAATCCTAGAACAGTCGTTCACTCACAGAACAAACCCACAATCATAACAATTTGTGCTAGTCCTAAACATCAGTGCCTACAGTATATGTTATCATGTTACCTTGTGGGAAACAAATTAAAAAATCCATCCTATTCCAATATCTCTTCTAACGAAAAACAGAAACCAAAACCTTAAAATAAAGTTAAAGGCCTACGTTCTCCTTTTTATTCACACACACACACACACACACACACACAAAATTTGGAAGCAGCAGATAAAAAAAAAATGGAATACCCACCAGGTATCTTCCACATATAGCAACACGTGCAACTCATTTCTCGTTGGTAAACATACGCGGTTCATGAATTCAATTCGTACACCTTTTCGTTTTGCTCCGGAATCATACAATGCACAATGCATACACCAATTTCGCTGTCATCCCCATTCAAACCATTTATACCAGCCAAAGTTGTATTTTCAACTAGATTTTTATTTTGGCCAAAGATATATGTGACGACGCCTAATGTTATTCGAGTGTCACCTAAACAAACAATGAGAGTAACACACAAACACTCACACAATCTGTTATGTCAGAGAAAAGTGTCTTGTGTAAGGACTGAAGATACCAGGTACCTGGCCTCAATAGCTGTCTTCCAATGGCAGCTATAAAGATTCACGGTGGCAACAAAAGTGGACGAATACAATTCCTCTTGCGGGCATTCCTTTTTCACGACCGACCACATCTCTTGGCCCAGATTAAATATTCACAGCAATAACAGCAAATGTTTGACAAAAACTGCATTTTTTCTTCTGTACAAATATGTTTTTCTACAAAACTGGAATTGGAATATACAATTTAAGCCAGAAGCGAAGCGCTGGGACCTATGACGTCACTCAGCGCTGAAAGGGAAATTGAGAGTAAAGAAGGTTTGACAGGTGTAACAAGAGGAAAACCTTGCAATTGCACTATGAAACAATTGATAGGAGTGGGTGGAAAGTAAGATGAAAGTGAATATGAATGGATGTACAGTAAGAGGAATGAAATGGGTTGCAACTAGGGGCCGAAAGGACGCTGCAAAGAACCTTAAGCAATGCCTACAGTGCACCGCGTGAGATGCACTGACAGCACTATCCTCCCTACGGAATTTTCTGCAAAATTCCCCTCTTCCTGCACTTAAGGAAAACCAATTTTAATTAACAAACACAAGATGCAACATAGTTTTCAATCAATACGACTTTCCTCTCCTAAACACTCGCTCGTTTTTCATTAACTAAATAACTTGTGAAGAAAGGACTGCTTCTGGGAGAATTAGGCTACGCATACACCAAAAATAAGAGGAAACAGATTGTACCACACTCAGACATCGCTTTGGCCTTACATCTGGGCACCCTACACTTTCAGCTATACGACGAAAGACGTTCTGGGAATTTGCTCATTATAAAGGCTGGGCTGCACTGGAGCTAATCAGAAAAATGTCGTTTATTTTTCTATTTATCTTCCATTACCTTATTCCTTATCCTTTCCTCTTTACTACTTTTAAACCTGCCCGCTGTCTTTCAGAATAGACTGGACTATAGAGTTTAGGCCAAAGGCCAAGCACTGGGACCTATGAGGTCATTCAGCGCTGGAAACGAAAATGAGCGTAGGTAGGTCTGAAAGGTGTATAAGGAAGAAAACCTCGCAGTTGCACTATGAAATTGTTGTTAGGAGAGGGTGGATAGCAAGGTGGAAGAAAGATAATATGAATGAAGGTACAGTAAAAGGTATGAAAGGGGTTGCAGCTAGGGGCCGATGGCACGTTGCAAAGAACCTTCAGTAATGCCTACGGGTGCAATGGCGGCACTAACCCCTTATGGGGACTGTCTTTCAGAGGTCAATTACATTATCCTATTCCTCATCCTTTCC
>NC_089788.1:11350501-11443001 GCF_040412425.1 Macrobrachium rosenbergii | reverse complement strand
CCTAAGTCTTTGCATATATTCTTTCCCCGTCGTGTCCTTCATCTCTTGGTATTTTATATCCTCTCCTTTTATTATTCCCAGGTATTTGTATCTTGTCTCATCTATGTGTTTGATGCTATTCCCGTCTGGTAGCTTTGTCCCTTCAGTCCTTTTCACTTTGCCTTTTTGTATGTTGACCAAGGCGCATTTTTCTATTCTAAACTCCATCCTCATGTCCCCAGATACAATCCTTACAGTCTGGATTAAGGTATCTATTTCCTTGATGCTCTTACCATACAGCTTGATGTCGTCCATGGTGGTTCATTGTTACCTCCTTTCTTGAACTGGTACCCAGCAACCATCTTCTGCAGCTTTTGTCAAGGGAATCATGGCTACTACGAAGAGTAATGGGGACAGTGAGTCGCCTTGAAAGATCCCTCTCCTGATGTTAACCTCTGCTAGTCTTACCCCAGAGCTTGTAAGTACTGTATTCCAGTTGCCCACTGTATTTTTTAGGAAGCTGATGGTGTTTTCCTCTGCCCAATATATTTTCAGGCATTCTATTAGCCACGTGTGCGGTGTCATGTCGAAGGCTTTCTTGTAATCACGCCATGCCTTGCTTAGGTTGGTTCTCCTTCTCTTACTATTCCTCATTACCATTTTGTCTATCAGACACTGGTCTTTTGTGCCCTACACTTCCTTCTGCTGCCTTTCTGTTGGTGTGGGATGGTGTTTGTATCCTCTAGGTACTTGTATAGTCTTTCGCTGATGATACCTGTTAGTAACTTCCACATTATTGGTAGGCAAGTGACAGGCCTGTAGTTACTTGCTATATTTCCCTTGTTCTTTCCCCCTCTGTACCAAGGATGTTCTCCCTGTGGTCATCCATTTGGGCGCATGGTGGTTTGTGATACAATGCTGGAGTTGTTCTGCTATTTGTGGGTGTAGGGCCTTGAAGTTTTATTATTATTATTATTATTATTATTATTATTATTATTATTATTATTATTATTATTATTATTATTATTATTCAGAACATGAACCCTATTGCTAATAGATTCACAATTTCGTGAAAAACATTCTGAGTAATAAAAATCCACAATTATATAGTAAATATATTACTAAGTAAAATGAACCAAAGACTTTCAAACACCTGAACGGTTTTCCTCATCAGTGTTAACGTTAACACTGATGAGGAACACCGTTCAGGTGTTCGAAAGTCTTTGGTTCATTTTACATAGTATTATAATTACTATATAATTGTGGATTTTTATTAACCATGAACCCTATTCATATAGAACAAGCCCACAGGAGACACTGACTTGAAATACAAGATTCCAAAGAATACGGTGTCCATTTGAAAGAAGTAACATAAGGTAACAGGAAATCCAAAAAGAACGGATCATATATCGGAAAAATAACAAATTAAAAAATAAACATATAAAAACTTATCTATCATCTATTTACGTCTATTACTAGAAATCACGGTTTAGAGGTTTAGAATCACCGCCGTTTCTAGGACTGGGTTATTTACACGGCCGGTTCTACAATATTGCTTTTCTTATTTACGGCTTTCGTAAAAACGGAGGTCTCTATGAGTGGGTTTTGTGAAAGCAGTATGCGTTAAATCGTTTTCGTAAATACGCCGGTTTATGTGCATGGTTGCCGGAAGTGAGGCGGTCACTATTACGGATTTTTATCAACAAGGCGGTTTGTTTATATTGATCATTTTCATAAACACGGGGGTTCTACTAATCTCTTCATAAATAAAGGGGTTCTATTAATCATTTTCATATATACGGGGATTCTATTAATACGGTGGTACTACTAATCATTTTCATAAATACGGGGGTTCCGTTAATCTTTTTCATAAATACGGGGTTCTATTGATTTTTTTTCATACATACGGAGGTTCTATAAATCTTTTTCATAAATATGTGGGTACTATTTATCAACTACATAAATACGGTGGTACTGTTAATCTTTTTCATATATACATAGGTCCTATTAATCTTTTTTCATAAATACGGTGGTACTATTAATTTTTTCATAAATAAAGGGGTTCTATTAATCTTTTTCATAAGTACGGAGTTACTATTAATCTTCATCTATACGGGGGTTCTATTAATCTTTTTTCATAAATACGGTGTTCTATTAATCTTCATATATGCGGGGGTTCTATTAATCTTTTTCATAAATACTGGGTTCTATTAATCTTTTTCCTAAATACGGCAGTTCTATAAAATATTTCCGTAACTATGATGGTTACTATGACTGATTTTCACAGAGAAAAAGTTGCTACAAATGGTTTTCAATGAAACACAAAGTGCAAATCGAATCTCCGGCTCTGTAAAGAAATCTCCTGGATCACAGTTTTAAATCCTTACACCGTTACTGAATTCATCATCCAGATCTTCCCAAAGAATAAATAAAAAAGCATTTTTTGATCCGAACACTACGACATATTTTAACCGAGACTCAACACACACGGAATTCCTTCCAAAAAAGAACAACTCCTTCATGCAAGTGGTCCTAAATGGTGGCCAAAACACAGACCTATTAAATAAATTTCAGGAAATAAACTTACTAAAATGACTGACTGATATATTAATGAAAAATTAAGGCATAAACAATACATAGATTTACATAAAAAAAATTATAACCCAGAGAGAGAGAGAGAGAGAGAGAGAGAGAGAGAGAGAGAGAGAGAGAGAGAGAGAGAGAGAGAGAGAGAGGCATTATTAAGTTGCGGTATGTTAGTAATGCAAAATATAAGCACCGTGCCTACAGCCTGGTTTGAATGTCAGTAGTTATAACTTATATTAAATAGATGTAATCGGGTTCATAACTTACATTACACGAATGTAATCGTTACATTGCTAACTCATAATTAACAGCTACCATCTTCGTTCAAAGGGATTTGCAAGTTACAACCCTTAAGCGAAACCGTTTAAAAATATAAAGTTCCCACACAAAGGAAAGCAACTAAAATAAATCCCACTCAACTGAAAGCAACTACAATAAATCCCACTCAAAGGAAAGCAACTAAAATATATCCCAAAGAAACGAAAGCAATTAAAATATATCCCACTCAAAGAAAAGCAACTACAATAAATGCGACTCACAGGAGAGTAACTAAAATAAATCCCACTCACAAGAGAGTAACTAAAATAAATCCCAAACAAAGGAAAACTACTAAAATAAATCCCACTCAAAGAAGAGCAACTACAATAAATCCCACTCAATGGAAAGCAATTACAATAAAACCAACTCAAAGGAAAGCAACTAAAATAAATTCTACTCGCAGGATAGCAACTACAATAAATCCCAAAGAAACGAAAGTAACTCAAATGAATCCCATTTAAAGGAAATCAACTAGAATAAATCCAACTAAAGGGAAAGCAACTAAAATAAATCACACTCAAAGTGAAGCAACTAGAATAAATCCGACTCACAAGAAAGCAACTAAAATAAATCCCACTGACAGGAAAGCAACTACAATAAATCCCACCTAAAGGAAAGCAACTAAAATAAATCCCACTCACAGGAAAGCAAATAAAATAAAACCCACTCAAATGAAAGCAACTACAATAAATTCCACTCAAAGGAAAGCAACTAAAATAAATCCCACTCACAGGAAACCAACTAAAATAAATCCTAATCAAAGGAAACAAATTAAAATAAATACCACTCAAAGAAAAGCAACTAAAATAAATCCCAAAAAACGAAAGCAATTAAAATAAATACCACTTAAAGGAAAGCAACTACAATAAATCCCAAAGACAAGAAAGCAACTGAAATAAATCCCACTCACAGGAAAGCAACTTAAATAAATCCCACTGACAGGAAAGCAACTACAATAAATCCCACCTAAAGGAAAGCAACTAAAATAAATCCCACTCACAGGAAAGCAAATAAAATAAAACCCACTAAATGAAAGCAACTACAATAAATTCCACTCAAAGGAAAGCAACTAAAATAAATCCCACTCACAGGAAACAAACTAAAATAAATCCTAATCAAAGGAAACCAATTAAAATAAATACCACTCAAAGAAAAACAACTAAAATAAATCCCAAAAAACGAAAGCAATTAAAATAAATCCCACTTAAAGGAAAGCAACTACAATAAATCCCAAAGACAAGAAAGCAACTAAAATAAATCCCACTCACAGGAAAGCAACTTAAATAAATCCCACTCACAGGAAAGCAACTAAAATAAATCCCATTCAAAGGAAAGCAACTTAAATCCCATTCAAAGGAAAGCAACTAAAATATATCACACTCAGAAGAAAGCAACTAAATTAAATACCAAATAAACGAAAGCAACTAAAATTAATCCCAGTCAAAGGAAAGCAAATAAAATAAATCCCATTCAAAGGAAAGCAACTAAAATAAATCCCATTCAAAGGAAAGCAACTAAAATAAATCCCATTCAAAGGAAAGCAACTAAAATAAATCCCAAAGAAGGGAAAGCAATTAAAATAAATCCCATTCAAAGGACAGTACCTAAAATAAATTCCGAAGAAACAAAAGCAACTAAAATAAATCCCATTCAAAGGACAGTAACTAAAATAAATCCCAAAGAAACAAAAGCAACTAAAATAAATCCCATTCAAAGGAAAGCAACTGCTGTACAATAACCCCAATCAAAGCAAAGCAACTAAAATAAATCCCACTCAAAGAGAAAACAACTAAAATAACCTTAAAACGGACGACTCTTAGTCCTGGAACTCTTCAAGATTTCATCTTTATTTATCCTCTCCCCAAAGCCAACAGCAATTACCACTATCACTGCTAACTCGTACAACTGCAATTGAGGAACAAACAGAATTAACGAAGTGCATTTCCCTCATTACGCTACGGAATCTTTAAAGGCATTTGGTATTGTGTTTCTCCAGGGAATATCAAACTATATCCTACACCATATAAACTATTATAAGCTTCTCTATATTTTTCGCACCATAATGTCAATAGACTTTAACACTGATAATTCTCCTCAATGTATCTCAGAGGAAAATTGTAGGTAAATGATGAGAAGCTTTAATAATGGTCAGTTTACTAAATAATAAATAAAAACAGCAAACATCACTGAAATTTTGTTTGCAGTTATTTAAATTCGTTCCACTTCAATAGTGACTCAGTTAACAGATCTAAATGTGAACAGTAGGTCGCCGGGTTCATGTGGGATTCTTAAGTACTGCACACTCAAAATAACTATTTAATCAAAGTAAGTAAAACGGAAGAATGGAATATAATATTTAGGCCAAAGGCTATACGCTGGGACCTATGAGGTCATTCAGCGTTGAGAGGGAAACAGAGTAAACAGGTTTGAAAGAAGTAACAGACGGAAAACCTCGCAGTTGCACTATGAAACAATTATTAGGAGAGGATGGAAAGTAAGACAGAAGAAAGAGACTATGAACGGAGGTACAATAAAAGGAATGAAAAGGGTTGCAGCTAGGGGCCGAAGGGACGCTGCAAAGAACATTAAGTAATTCCTACAGTGCACCCCTTGAGGTACACTGACGGCACTAGCCCCCCTTACGGGTGCACTGTAAAATGTAACCAGAAGCACAAAACGCAGAGTTCCAATCATGCTAACTTAAATAAAAACTTCCTAAACCTTGTTCCTGAGTTTTTTCAACAGTATTAATCCAATGCTGGCTAATCCATTAAATCCCTATTAATAGAGAAATCCGTTAAATCGCATCTATGTAGGGCATCCTTCGCCCCCGGGGGAAATAAATGGACGACGCTATTATGTGAAGCTGAAGAATGAATCCATCCACAACCTTTAATTTAAATCCAATCAACGACGAAGAAATCAAATCTCGAACCATATTCGTCGGGGCTTCAAATTAAAGTCAGGGGACGATAAAAGGCAGGTGAATAAAAGGAATGAGCGCTCCACAGAGAGAGAGAGAGAGAGAGAGAGAGAGAGAGAGAGAGAGAGAGAGAGAGAGAGAGAGAGAGAGAGAAATTTCCCGAAATCCACATGAAAAATTCACTCTACAAAAAAAAGCAGACATGGGGGAGAAGTACCTCCTTTTCAGATAATCTGTACTCCCCTCCCCACCAACTACCTATTAATACCACCCAACCAAGCGGCCCCCATCAATCCACCAGACAGATGGTATCTCCATCCATCCCCTCGGCTAAGTCTTCCCCCTTCTATATACACTGTGCCTCTTCTTAGCCGACAAAGGCTTTGATGTTGGGTTTTTTCTTTTCATCGCAAGATTTAGGCGTCGGATACTCACTGTACTATCTACACTCCGAAGCAGAATGTTACTCTTAATCTTTTTCTTAAGTGTGAGATGGAAATGACAGTCTACGTGTTATTTTATATGATGATTGTACAAGATTCTGTTTTCTTTTGTTTTTTTAGTGCCTTGTGCATCCCCCACACAACAACTTGTTACTGAATAGTTTATATCAGATAGCTGTAAATGCCGGAAAATACTTACGAAAATTCTGTGAATTCTAAGCTAACTACTGTATATATACCAAGCTAAAAGACACGAACCTGCGAAGTTATAATTAACATTTGACAGTAAAAATTGCACAAACTTTATATCTATCAACCAATAATAAACAAAAAAGGCCCGATAATTAGAAAATCAAGATCTTTGACTCTCCAGGATGTAGTGAGTCTTCGGAATATTCTCTAAATATATCAATATGTCCCTGAGCAGTTACAAATACGCTTAAATCCATGCAATGATTGGCTCGTTTCTCAAACACTGTTTACTCATCTAAAGGTCTACCTGACTACCATCGTTTACTTTACAAAATAATTTCCACACATGGGCATTCTATACGCTAATGGTTCTCTTGCCCAACAACAACAACAATCTGTTATTGCAAGCTCGGAAAAACTCTTGCTTTCGTTAACTTCATCACGCCCGAGCGCCTTAAGCAATTTAGTATTTTATCACCCACTTATGAAAAAAGATTATATTCATTACCCTAGCCCATTACAGACTCATCAGTAAGGCGCTGAAAATTCGTGCTCAAGGTAGCTCACTTCCCCGATCATAAACACTGCTGGTGTTGCTAAAGTAAGCTGGTTATATGCTAGCACGGGTCTTAATGTTACGAGCAGTCTGAATGACTGAATAATACATGTGTCCAAACACAATGTTTAGTTATACTCTCCACAACACATTACTCCACTGATGTAGTCATGCTAAATTAAATCTTTCCAAGGACTCTCAGAGAGAGAGAGAGAGAGAGAGAGAGAGAGAGAGAGAGAGAGAGAGAGAGAGAGAGAGAGAGAGAGAGAGAGAGAGAATGTACTCTTGAAGACCCCAGAAACCACCACTTGAAATAAGTTTCTGTGATGACATATTGTTAACTATAGCAACTCAGAAAACAAACATGCCTCCTCGCCATTATCTGAATCCTGCTAATTAGAAGAGCTTTTAATGACCTGTCTGCCTCTCAAACGTCGACCTACATACATAAAGAAACTGCCCCATGACTGAAAGTTGGCTGCAATTTTTCATGGTTAAACAGTAAAGTCAATTCACTGTAGCAGCAAAATAACCAAATGAAATATCAATGAATCTACAGACAAGCAATAGCCACCATCAGCAAAGCATCTGATTGAGACGGATCAAAAAGGCTAAAACTATTATGTGCACTTTGAAAGACACATGTACTTCTCACCTGATCTGCTCCTCAAACCTTCCTTTGTGTGAGACTTATCCATTCTTTTCCACGGAACTGTGGTTTTATCTAGGATTGTTCTGCTTTACCAGTTTTTATAACAATGTATCCCTGAAGTCTCATCCCAACTGAGGGCTTGCTTCCGACTGAGCTCAATCCAATTTTTTCTGCCTTTCCCAAGTGCTAAGAGCCAAAGAACCAGTCTGCACAATTAATGTACGCTACTTGTCTTGCAGTGACAGTACCATAAGACATCAAGTTGACACACTGGCCAGTGCCAGAGGTTTTTCGTCCCCTGCTGCAAATGTAAAACTGTTTACAGTAACAGTTTTCTCTGCAGAGTTATGGTTACTGACGCTCTTGAGTTTGTACGGATGAGTTGTGCTTCAACACAAAAGTTTAGCCTACTTGCATTGCCTTTTTCAGATGGTATATACCAGTCTTTATATTTATTTGCTTATTTGTAATCCTTAATTGCTCTTTTTCTCAACTTCTTATATTCCTCTTTTTACTTTTTTTTTTAAGAGAACTTGAGTAAAGATCATACTAATTTAACATGCTCCATTGTTTCTATGGTGAAAAAAAAAATCTCATTAAGCACATCTACCTCCCAGTAGGAAAAGGTAACATGGCTCATATCTTCTTCATGTTTAAAAGGTGAAGAGCAACTGTTATAATTTTAAAGCAAGAACTCACTGGTGAATAAAACTATGCTTGTTTGCAGTCTACAACTTACAATGTCATTTACTGTATTATTAAGTGCCATCAGACAACTAACGACAATCTCTGCTGTCTTGTGCCCTCATCTAAGTCATCCTCTGACACTGAAAATGCATTTTGCATAATGCAGTTTCGACTCTACAGTACTTTATCGTGAGTTGCTATGAGGTCAGCGACTCAACTACAGTTACCACTACCTGTACTACTTTATGAAATGTGAGGATCCATGTCTACAACAGAAACTTCTTTGGCCTACTCACACTAACCAGCCATCTGTCATCTAGTAAAGAGGTAGTAAGCAAAGAATTTCACTGCACTTTATAGTGAGTCTTGCTGCTGCTTGACCGTAAATTCCAAAGCTATACCTGAGGTCCGCAGTCTCATCTGAATTCATAACAATTTTCATCATAAGCACAGGTAAAGTGGACAAGTGTGTTAATGTAACCTCACCTGATAAATACAAATAGCTTATTACACAAACTGAATTCAACAGGAAGAATGGGAGCAGATTTATCTGTGAATGTTAGAAAACAAACCTGTTTCAAGAAATCATCTGTTTTGTCTTCTTATAAATGCTTTTCATCTACTCTTTTCACCATAAATGATCCTTCCTAAAGGACTTCCCTAAATAACCATAGAAAAAAGCAATGAACAAAGCAAAAAAATACAAACACTACAACTTCTACAGAAAGTGCACATTTAGCAAGAGAACCATCCTACAAGGTTTACGTGAACTTCAAACATCTTCCTCCAAACCACCACGAAAAGTAAGTAAACATCTACTAAATACAGTACACTGTATATGAATAAATTAAAACATAGATTCTGCTTCGAAAGAAAGCAACGGATCTCAGATATAACGGGCATTATTTAGCCACCACTACACACAAAAATCAAAATCAGAATCAAAATAAGGTGATAGTTTTACAAAAGCAATAACTGTTATCAACCCTACAATATATGTAAGGGTAACTAAAGGCATTTCCAGAAAGCCGTCCCTAAAAAAACTGAAAGCAGTATGACGCAAGGTGTGAAAGATCAGCTGAAAAATGGTAAAATGGAAAACCACCTGATACAATAAGTACCTGATAGAAAAGGCTAAAAGCATAGCTTAAATAGACCTGGCTAAAAGTATTGCCTAAACAGACCTCCCTATCTACAAGATCAAACCACTAAAAAACATTTCAATTCTTACAAAGCGCAGAGAGCCCTTATAAAGGGCATGTAGCTGGTAATGAACAAAAGCCCTTGCACATCATTCAACCAGTTCTCTCAAGCCAAGTAGCAGCATCAAAACTTTGTAAAATCTAGAATAAGCTATTTTTTCACTAAAATTTATTATAATAACTCTGGGAGCAAAATTCAAATATATCTTTCTCAAGATATAATGTTCATGAAGTGATAATATATATACTGTATATGTTTTCCACACTCAAAAAAGCATCCTCCATATTCTGTATAACTGAATCGAAAGCAATCAGTCTCATCAGAAACCATATTTGCAGACTAATAATATCTTCTTTACCATATTTTTTTATTAAAAAAAATAAAGACAAACAAGAAACAATAAAATACATACAGAAAGCAGAGCAAATTACAACCTTTCTTCACAGATACGAAAACTAAACTGATTCATAGAAATAAAAACAACTACTATACTGTATTTACTTTTAAATTCTTCAATGCAAACTACACCATACCAAATGTAACAGGCTTAATGGCATTCAGAAAAGCACAGGCTCTTAAATATTACTCTAATTTTGTCTTCACTATACTGTATTTTGGACCTTCAGGAATTATTATTTTGTTTGTATCAATGAATTTTTGTTATATACACTGATTCCAAGACATCTTATATTATTCCTGAGACACAAATACTAAATACACCTTCTACTTTCATCTAAGACTGGTAGCATACAACTAGCACACTCCTGCTTAAGGGTTCCTTAGGCTGAAAGCAATCTCATATGCTAATATTTATTTCAGTATCAAATAACTTTTTTAATGCATGGAATTGATATGGAACTTGACATGTGAAATTACTTTCATATATACTTTGCATAATCAAACCTGGTTGGATGCTACTTAACGATTAATGTTTCATTTTATTTTTATATACAATATCTATCATTTGTAATATACAGGCTTACAGGAGAATTTTCATAACAATGAAAGTTACAGCATTTGGTTTCAGGGGCAACCAAAAGGACAACAAAGTTAGGTAAAGTTCCAAGTACTGCTGGAAAAATGAATAATGAAAAGACCTACAGCATGGGCAGCCAAATCCCTTTCCTGAACCAAAGCCTACAAAAAAAAAAAAATATATGATGCGGCATAATTCCAAAAAGACACTGGGACCTAACCCCAAGAAGGAAAGTACCATTCACTGCATAAAAGAAGGATGGCACAGTAGTAAAAGATGAGCGGGGAAAAATTAAAGGTCAGAATGAAAGCCATCAATTCTGAAGTCTAACTTCATGTCTGATATAAGGAACCTAGACCTAGGCCCACATGCCATAAAAAAAAATGCCATTACTAAGAAACTACTATTGTAACAGATACAGACTTCCATGATTATAGTTAGCTTTTAAATCTATTCCAAAACTGCACAATTATGATCTGACTAAAAGTGCTACGACACAGTGCTATGCAGTAAAGTAGTGCTCATATTGTTCTAGGACTTAATAGTTCTAGGACTTAATATTCTAAATTTGTGCCTATTCTACCTATGAAAATACAGTAACTACATTATTTTCATATTCTTTACTGGCTTACAGGATAAACCCAGCATCGAATAATGCAGGCTTTCACTTGCACAACTTACTGATGGCAATATTTATCCTGGCTAATGACAGAACTATCACCGAATTTGGCTAAATGAAAAACTTTTAAAAAACCGTCAGTTTGACAAAATATAGGAGCGAATTTTCATAATGTCATATGAACAATATCTCTTCACCATAAAACAGAATTAAATAACAATGAAAACCTAGAAACCATTTACCAACAACAGTGCATCCACAAAGTTACAACCAGCCACAAATCATCTCAATGTCCATTTTAGGCCAACTGAACCAGTTTCTAGGGAATCTTGACACTAAAATAATCAAACTAACCTTGCCAAGTTAAGCACCATGAAACTGCATAATTCACCAAGATTGATGCAGAAATGAGACTATTTTTTTTTAAAGGCATTTGGATTTCTCCCTCTAAAGTGGGCACGTTCAGGGGGCCACAGTAGTAGCACCAGTACAGTATCATACTTCAAATCAACCTATGACAAGAGGGCTCTCATGGCTCTATTTCCATTAAAATCTAAACGAAATAGGATGTCTTCCTACAAGACAAAATTAAACCTCATTATAAAAAATACCGACAAGTAGAACTCCTGTGATGTAGCCAAGAGATCTCTACAGTTAGAATCAAGAAAGTTTTACTCTACTCCTGATTCTAGTCTTGTAAAACACAAACACATGACTCCTATTCCCAATGAATAATGGAAATATGAACTTAACTCTCAACATTAAAAAAACATTGTATCTTCACAATGAAAAAATATTCTTCATATTCCTAAGGCAACTACAACACACTGTACACCTAAGATTCTCCTAAAATTTCTAACCTGAGTCACTAATTAGGTCACCATACCAACAATAAAAATCCTACAAAAAGAATGTTACAACAACACTGGCTTAGACAAAACTAGCTTATTGATTTACATGAGTTAGACCACAGACTAATACATGACAGTGGGTTTCTAATCAGTTTTCTTGCACTGTATTTCACAGAGTGCAAGACAACTTATTCCACGAAAACTGCTTGAAAACCAACATGACCAATAGAGAAATGCAAGGATTTTCCATAATCTAAAGCTTTCCACTAATTACCAAAGAATACTGTACTGTACTAGTATTTTTTCCAAAAGTATTGTACTGTTATGCAAGTAAAAACTATACACTATTGTATATTGTGTTTTGTTCTCTTAAGTATGCATTTAAAAGTTTTGACAAAAGGTTTTGTTGGATTTTACTGATATATGAATAGTCATTTCTCATTCTTCCATGTTCATAATCCACACTGTATTTCACATATGGACACTGGATTCTATTGCCTTCTGAGATATGGCAATGCTAAAATTAACAGATCATCTAAATCGTATTCTTCCTGAAACTTTACATCCAGCTGGCAAACTAGACTGCACTGTAACTAGTGTACATGTATGAACAGATAAATTTAACTACCACTGTATTCCCTCTCCAGTCTAACTCTTCTTCTTTTCTTGCTGTTGCTGATAATTCAGACCTCAGTACTTCTTATTACATTTTAGCATGTATAGCCTATTACCTCAGAAAAACTAAAGTATAGGAATAATGTATACTATTATACTTTTAATTTTAAGCTTTTAAGTGGTAATGAATTTTGAAAGAGTCAAAGTATGTCACATAAACCACGAAGATATAAAATTCAGGTTCCAATGAGATGCATCTCTTTACTACATTATTAGGCAAATATATGGAAATCCAACAGTCAAGAGAATCAGAATACATGCAATTACTATGAAAAAGCCGAGTCAAATGTTGTTTTAAAAAAAATGCCAGTTTCTAATATTTAGACTATACAGGATCAGATAATGAAGTGATTGCTTATATAAGGTCTTCTGGAGCATTTGCTGAGAAAAGAAATACACTTCAAACAACACACTGTACAAACATTACAACAAAGAGTAACCAAAATGGATGGAAAATAAGAACAAAACTATCTGGTTCACATTACTTCTACTGCTCATAATGATGGTAAAAAAAATGTACAACACTGAACAGAAAAGCCATTGGAAACAGAAAAACATAATGGAGAGATGGGGAAACTTTAACCACCCACCAAATGCAAACAATGATTTAAATGTAATTAATTCGTCAACGAACGTACTGTATTTAACAAGAAGGAAAAGCTTTACCTGACTTTGGGCTTGGATTGTTGTCTGTTCTCAATTTTCCTATAAATATTCCTTTTAAGTTTTGAGTTCCCTTTACAATGCATGATTTACCTTTTTACATATAAGAATTTCAATATACAAATAATTCTGTTGCTAAGGACTATATAAATATTGTAAAGAAAATAGGCAAAAAATAAGGCACAGTAAGTAAATCAGATGTAAAGGATGGTAATAAGTATATCAGATGAAGATATTTGAACAGTGGTAATAACTGGGTGGATTTATGTCAGAAAAATATGGAAATACATTACAATACACTTTCAAATTTATAGAAATAGAAACTTTATAGAGTACATGAACAAGACAAAAATGGATGGTAGAGTCAATTACCAACTAGAAAAGGAAAATACACGAATGTATGTCAGTGGTACCTCTCCTTCATTTATTTATGGTCTCCCATATTGAATACAGAGCTCTGTATTTCATATTTTTTAATCACCTTTTTGCTCCTCTCACTAGAAGTGAATATACAGTACACTGAAAAATTAGTCTTCATTTAGAGATACTCTTCCTGACTGCACATCTCCTTTACCGTCAACAAAAAAAAAAGCTTTGATGCAACTTATTTACACGTATGTGTATTGAGTAAGCCTTAAGAGCCTCGATGGCTTGGTCGGTAGAGCAGCAGCCTAGGATTTCATAGAGGTCTGTGACGCAGGTTCAAATCCGCAGCCGACCGGTCAGAGAGGTGGACACTTTACTATACGTGTAGACACCCCGGGATTATGTATGTAATCAACAGCTAGGCTTGCTGAAGGCAAATGGGTGTTACAGACTAATACACACATAAACAAAGCCACTCCAACATCTAAAAACATAACGGACACCTCACACGTCTCGAACTGTCAACCTAACCGCTCAGTTCTCCTCCCTGCTGGGAGAAAGGGAGCTGGGGATTTGGTATGATACATGTACACATTTGCTACCGGGGTCTAAGCGATGTCAGGCAGGGCAGCCGATCGAGGCTACGGCCTACCCCAACACCAAATCAAAGTCCTTCAAAAGAAGGCACCAGGCTTACCCCATATAAAAATGGGAAAAAGCACGTTAAAACGAAGAAGAAGCGTATTGAGAAAGCCTTAAACATAGCCTCAGACCAACTACATAACAACAGTACTATTGTCATAAATTTACAAGATGTTATAATGAAATTAGTATTATTATACCTAATAATAACACACACACTCATACAGAAAGAGTGGGAGAGAGATGAGAAACTCCTCATCTCTTTCTGAATTTCTCCTGTACCTATAGCTAACTAAAGACAAACTACAGACTCCTCGGTTGAAAATACAAATTCATACGGAATATATCAAGTGGATTTTCCTTACTGATACAGAGATAATACCTGAATTCCGGGAATCAATACTGCACATGCATGCAAGAATCTACAAGTTTCTGCTGTGTTGACAAGACAAGAGGTCCCTTTATCAATTTTCAATTACACAAATGAAAATTTCATAATTTATAATGACACTTTAAGCATAACTTGAAGAAAACAATTTCAAGGGAAAGTCAGGTAGTACACTGCACAGTAAATAATTTTATCCTAAGATACCTATCTTTTAACAAGTAGCTATGACCAAAACCTGAGCAACCAGCCTGACAATGTAGAGTGCATTTTGTTTACAAAATGTATGGTTATTATTGATTAGTTTAACAAGATCACTGAATCAGGTTACTTAACTAACATAAGGCTAGCCAAAAGGCTGTGCATTAATAATAGAATTTAGATTTTATCTAGAGATTTGCCAGTCTTTAAAAAACTAAGATCAGGATAAATTGTATGGTGAAGATTCTGACAAAATTTCCTTTATTTCTTTCCCAAAATTACTAGCTATTGGTTGAGGTTTGGACATTCTTACTATATGGATAACTATTAGTGCTGGCCTACAGAGTGGCTACCCATACAAGCAGGTCCAGAGGTTACATCCCAAAGTCAGTCAAAATACTGCATCCAAAGTTAAGTTACCCTTTTCATGTGATCTATATACCATATGCTAGTGTATATTTGGTACCCATACTAACCTAGCATCTTAAAGTAACTCAGATTTAACACACATCTATTAAACATCCTTTTACTCCTTTTTCATAAATTAATTTTCTCTACATTTTCTCTGGTGACAAAAAAATTTGGGTAATTCTATATATTAGCTCCGTGCCTGTTTTTACCTTTTCAACTTTTTTCTACACTTTTAGGGGTTCTGATGCTGGCGATGCATCTGTTTGTTGTCGGCCAAATGGAATGTCCCTTCGCCGTGTTTAGTACTGGCCCAGGGGGGGTACCCATACGTTGACAAGTTATTGTACTTGCCGGACAGGATATGAACCGTTTGAAACGGACATACCCGTGCTCTGTCTTGTGAAGATCGCGTATGGAAACCCCTTGTTGGCTGGACTTCGGGGGTTAATTACAGGTTAATTAGACTTGAGCGCCAAAAATGAAAGGTAAATTCATAATTAGCAACCAAAAAACTTTAGAAAAAGTCAAGTTATAGTGCCGTCGGCGACGCGGAGCTACCCTACAGTTCTACCAAAATTTGAAGCATATGGCTTAAGTTAGCCTATTCTTCTCACCATTGCTGTTTCCTCTTAACCCTTTACTGAGTTTTTTATCCAGAAACCCACATTTTTCACTACATTTCCACTACACTGTAAGAAGGAATGGGTATGGGGAATACAAAAATAAGCAACTTGGCCCAATAACAGTTTCAGATATGTAAATCATCTACCATCTCTGATATGACCCAGTAAAATTTAATATAAATTTTTGTGTATTCTGCTTACATAGGCTAGAATATAATTATTATCATTATTATTACTGTTAATATTGAGTTTATGCATCAGAAGTGAAGACTTGGGAAGATGAAACAAAAAACTTGTTCAAGGTTTTGCTCTTTTCTTTACCATTCATGTTCCAAACGCTTGTATAAAAGGCAAAGGTAATAAGAAACACTTTTATATGATAATGTTGCCTAGCCTATATGGGGCCATTTTGATTTAATTTTTAAACCATTTCAGATTTTTGTGTTCAGTATTATGACTGTTACAGTACTATGAGTACAGTACCCCAAAGAGAATGCCAAGCATATCATTGAAATAAGCAATTGATATCATTGCAAACATTTAATGGGAGGCTACATGTCAAATTCTTGCCAAGATAAATCTGTCCTACTGGGCGTTTACCCTTAAGGAATAATAAAAGAAAATGTTCCTTCCTCTTCAGTAGCTCACAAAACTAAAGAATAGCCCCGGGGAAGCCTAGCCTATCTGAAAGTTGCTAGGCTAGTTTAGTCATGTTCCTGACTAGCAGTAAGTTAAAACAAATTTAATCTACGTTGGATTAACCTTTAATAGCCTAAAATAGGGCAAATGTTCACAGGAACAGTTTTTGGCCCATTCACAATCACTCAAGCGTGTCTGTTTGCGCTGTGAAGACTCAGGTGTTATTGACACGATTCATAATGACATTCTAAGGTGGGCTGGGCTTGTGCACTTCACATTTAGGCTATTCTACTCAGCCAGTGCAAAGGAAATTTTATAAAAGCCATGGGGGAAATGACCTCTATGAAAGATGTTAGTTAACCTACCGAAGAAATATAAAAATAATAGCCCTATTCAATCTTAAAAACAACTACAGGCACCGACTACAGCTTTAGCTTCTTATGCACTGAATAAATAAATGGATTTATAGTTATTCGACCATCCTTGTGTGACTTACCTGGCTCATATAATCCCCCTAAGACGACTGGGAAAGTCTTCTGGCCATTAAACACCTGAATACGACGAAAATTAATCCCGGGATTAATACACAATTAAGAGTAGAACCCTTAGAACAACAACACACAGTTCCTAAACTCTTCATTCAAGCAGCTGATTGGCTGACAAATATCATAGGCTTCTTTGTGATTGGTCTACAAAAATACACATAAACAAAACATTGCATCATAGAAAACGAGACTATTGACCCTTGAAAGAAAATGGTTAGACCGTCATTACGGGACTGACATTTTTATTATTTTTATTTATTTTATCCCTGTTTGTTTATATATTTTCATATATTTTTTCTATTTCGATGCATATTTTTAAGTGAAATATATTTAAAATAAGCTACCGCTTGTTAAATTATCTGATTTATAGATTTTTTTCATCATTTGTAACGTATGCCATACAATTCTCATATGTTATTCTGAAAAATCATCAAAGTTCGAAGTTAACCAGCAAACAGCAACCGCTGGAAATGAGTGTAAGAATGTTGCCGCGATTTATGGAATAGAAGAGGGCTGAACGGTACGAGGGAACTGTACACTAAATATTTCACTTGAGTTATTACAGAGTTATGATAAAAGGACTTTAGTTATAGCAGAAGCAATAGCCGTAAGGCAAAATAGTACTTGGATAAACTGGTGAAGTCAACCCTCTCGCTCAGGCCGTATAAGTGTGAACTTTTAAGATGAAAGTTAAATTCCTGTGTTTGAAAGGAGTGAAAATGTTACAAAACACCAAACTAAATTGCTCAGCAGTTTCTCTGATAAATTAAAAGTGTGGTTGGGTTTTGACTAGAGCCATAGGAGAAGATAAACGGTTGATGAGAAGGCGAGTGGTAGGGTCAACTCGGTGGAGTCAACTGGAATCAAGTGAAGATGAATCGATAATTGCAACTTGTCTCACAAAGCAATGAACTCAGAAACTGGAGCAGTAATCAACTTAGGAAATTCTGGAGTCAAAGTACAAAAGTCATCGGAGTTTCCCAGACAATGGGGAGATGAGAATGAGTGGCAGAAGCACACAAGTGTGGTGATAGCATCCAGCCTAGAGAGATAGCTTACATATTTCGAGGAATGCCATTAGATTCCTTATGAAAAATGGTAAAAGTTGATAAGGTTCATTATGGATATAGTGAATAGAAGATGAGATTCCTTGTCAAAACTGGTAGCGGAAGACTTGATTCTTTATGGAAAAAATAAAATCTTAGATGAAAGATCTTATGGAAAATGGAGAAGGAACGTGATACAAGATGAAATTTGCTCAGAAGAATGTGAGTGAATGATGAGATTCCCTATGGAAATTGGTCGTGAAAGATGAGAACCTTTATGAAAAATGGGGCTTGAAGTTGAGATTTCATATGAAAAATGGGTAAGGAAGACGAGATTATCTATGAAAACTGAGGGAGAAAGATGAGAGTGTATATGAAAAATTGGAGAAGTGAGTTTTCATACGCATAATGGGTATAGACGATGAGATTCTCTATGAAAAATGAGAGTGAGAGATGAGAGTCCTTGTGAAAAATTTTAGTGGAAGATGTATCTTATAAAACAAACATTGCAGTGAAAGATAAGATTCCTTATTACAAATAGGAATGGAAGATCAGATTTCCTCTAAAAAATTGGAGTTAAAGATGAGATTACTTATGAAGGAAATTTAAGTGAAATATGAGATATGTGAAAAATAACAGTGAATGATGAGATAGCATCTGAAAAATGGTAATGAAAGACTAGATTCCTCACGACTAATATGTGAAAGATGAGATTCCGTATGAAAAGTTGGAACGGAAGCTGGAGAACCTATGGAAGATAAGATTATCTATGAAGGATGGTAATAAAAAGCATTTCTGCTGGTAACCTCTAGAGGAACTAACTCTACACTGCGAACTTGTTCGGTGCTTGTGAACCGAATGGTGAACAAGTCAAAAGTACTTAGAATTTGTAGCTGCAACATGTTGACATAAGAAAACCAAACGCAGCAAAGGTTAAGTTGCATGAAAGGATTGTTAAGACAAAGCTTCTCTTTGGGTGTGCGTATGTGAGTCGTACATTCACTTGGGTTTAAAATATATCCTCAACCTCTACAATAATAATGATAGTGATAGTTACTTATTATTTTTTTATTCTTTTTGTATATTTATGCGTATATGTATATGCTTTATTTATCATCACAGTCCCTGCTTTTTATAGGACCATATTTCATCTCACAATTGCACAATAGTTGGTTGGTTGGTTTAGACTAACTGGCATTATGCCAGCACTGGGCAATGCTTACAAGTGGCCTTCAAATGGTGTAAGGTGTTCAAGGACGTAAGAGGCCTGATGTCGACCTCTGGTCTTGGGAAAAACTCTTTCGAGCCCTAAGCACGCTTTTAGTTTGTTTAAGGATTAGTCCAGGTCAGTTATTGGTTGGAATAGCTAAAAGCAAATGCTACGACATTCTCTGTGCTCAATCTGCCCCACTTTCCCATGAATTCTGTAATATATTATGATTAAAAACCGTGATGACTCTGAAACTAAATGAAACATATTAAAATAATGGTTTTTAGATAGTGAATCATCACTAGAGCACAGCCAGGCACCTTAACAGACATTTTGTACGTCGGTGATTTTCCCCAAGAGTGTTGCAGTGATATTTTTATAAAGCCCTCTTAGTTGAGTGCAAAACACCACTTTTTCATGTACAAATTACAAAATATGTTTGTATAAGCCACACAGCAAGAGTGTAATTTAATATAGAATATATCTGAAATGGCCATAAAAGCTGCGACCTTAAAAAGTGGAAATAAGGTCTCTGATATTGGCACCAAGTAACAAGACTAGCCAGGGGGCGCTGTCTCTTCGATCTGATCAAGGTCTGAAGCAAAAATACGAACCAATAATAATAATATAAGAAGAAGAATGAGATGATGATGATGATGATGGTGGTGGTGGTGGCGGTGGAGTATTTTGACTAAAGTTCAATTTTGACCACATGACCTTCGAATATTATTGGGTTTAGACACGTAAACGTTTCCAAACGCTGCCTGATAATGACCTCTCTTAGTACGAGTATGCCACCTTAAAGGAGTTTGCGTTGTTGTAGCTGTGGGATTTGGGGACTACTCACACAGATCAGAATATATGCGGATTTTTCTTATAATCCGCGGTTGGTCTGTACCCCAGAGTTGCCTTCTAGACTGTTTACAGTCTAGAATGTAAACACCTGAATAGCTGTTAGTAACTAAACCTCTGCTAATCAAATCCATAGCAAAATTTGTTTCCATGAGTAAGCCTTTAACTTGAAAGGTCTAGAAAGTTGTGTCATAAGCTAAATGCTCTAATGGGAAGAAAAATGAGCGGAAAATCATCTAAAGAAGATCAAACGACCGGCTTTACTTTGCAGTATATAGCTCGATCCTGGATAACGTGGACATTTTAACTGTCCCAGCTGATCTTCCACTGCCAGTGAACGCTTGAAGATTGCATGTACGATGTTCAGAGGAAAGGGACTAACATCTCTGGCCTGGCTTATACACAACATTGTTTGGGAAGATACATCGGTTTCCTGTTGCAACTGTCCACTAAACTGACTCCATCCTGTGAAAATATATTCAGATTAGAATAAAATCTACTGTGAATCATTAAATACTGACACCATGTTACATAAAGTATAAACTAAGTTTACATCATGAAAAGCACATTGTCATATAGTAATTCCTTATCCCTTATTACTGTATGGCACTGTTCTCTAAAATAATCAACTTCTTTTGCAGATCTGTATAAGTATTGAAGATAGCAAGAGTTAAAAAATGTAGAGAACACTGACAAAAAAAAAATAGTATTTAGATTATTATTACTACTGTATACTGCTTATGGCAAGGATATGTAGGAAAGAATACTTATATAAGTGCTAATTGTTTAAACGGCCATTGCATGACTCAGAGGTAGCCCAGTCTGTTCCAAAACAAAGCTATGCATTTTAAAGCACGCACAGATGAAGTATGATGGCTGACATGTGACTTGATGAACATACAACCATGCAAAGAACATAAGACAACTGAGTGTAAGGATGACGACATATGCAGAACGGCTGAAAGTCCGGAATGCTATGAGGATAGCTGGAGAATGAACTGACGATTTAATCAGTTAAGTCAATACTGCTGATATACAATTATATATAAGATACAAAAAGCAACACAACTGACATGGAAACAGGGAGAAATAAGACCAATGTCTCAATTTGCCACCAAGAAAGTGGGCTGAACTGCTAGGGCTAATGACATTAATTTTAGGTTTTCTTTTTGAAAATCATAAAATCAGTTATACATAGGGTGAAACTAATTAACACGCCAAGGCACTACAGTTCCACGGGAGTTGCTAAATTTAGGGGATTTAGACGCCATAATTACACTTTCTTACTCCTTCCCTTCTTCTATACATCAGGAAATTGGTTCAGTCATGCCGGGAACAGACCGAGCACAGAACAAGTTACTTCATTAATTCTGTCTATCAGTAAATTACTCTTCAGAGTCTTTAGCCTCACTTCAGATGTGTTTTTCAAGTTAATTAGAATAAGTCAGTTCTACTTCAGACGGGAGGGGAGCTTAATGAGTAAGGGATAGCAGAGATGATAAACTTGATATTATCATTAACAAATTGCATTTACTTACAAAAACGGCAGGGAAAGTTTAAGAAAGGATGGTTTTGGAGCCACAAAACTCACCGCAGGTTGAGAAACGTTACAGGCAAACTCTTACTAATAACTGATTGCCTACTATCTGTTACCAATTGCTGTATTAGAATTACAATCTGGTTTTCTAAATGAGGACTTTAGAGGCGACATGACAAAAATAGACATGGGAAATTATACTTAACTGTAATAATATTAAAATAAGAATATTCTTCTGGGTCAGAGTTCACGATTTAGATGTCCCGATTTAGGGATAGGTGGTGTGATGGGACCTGGGAGGGGCTAGGGTCTATGGGGATACCCCTTGGCTTATAAGAATTTGTAGGTCGATACCCCTGTCAAGATGGCCATGTTAAGAGATGACCGTAGGGATGTTCCCTTAGAGCCTGTCAGCTGCCTCTGACAATCATGATACCTTTGACAAAATCGAAAATACAAAGGGATTAACTTGAGAAGGGCTACTGACCATTCTTGAGAAGTCAAAGCTGAAGCAGAGATACCCTAAATGCGCCATGTCTTATACTTGTTTTCAATCATTACTGAAGAATTCCATGGGCCCATCATAAATACTGAATAACTGTAAGAGCTTAAGTAGATCTGAGTGAGCAACAGGAGATGGAAACAAATTCACGAAAGAGATAGCTAGAAAGAGCTCTGTTAAAATCAAGCAGAAGGGAAAGTCTATTAGATGAGTGGTAGAAAAATGATGCGGTCTAGTTGAATGAATGAAAGGGAGAAAATAAGATTATATATATATATATATATATATATATATATATATATATATATATATATATATAAATATATATATATATATATATATATATATATATATATATATATATATATATATATATATATATATATATATATATATATATATATATATATATAATGAATAAACTCACACACGGCTCAGAATTCTGATAAAGTATGAATGTAGCAGTGACCATAGCTTTATATTTTCTCTGGAGCCATTCCCTGCTAAGGAAAACGGCTCAACATTGAAAACGCTTGACACGAACCGTAACCCTGCTCTTCTACAAAAATAAAAGCTATCAGACATGAAAATACACGATAACAGTAGGGCAGATTTCTTTTTGAAAGGATCTGATCTTCATACAACACACACACACACACACACACACACACACACACACACACACACACACACAGAACGGTGTTGTTGTTGAAGGGAAGTCTGAAATAATCTTCAGAAATAAAAATAATACAGTACACAATATCAAAAGCCTTTTGATCCAAACAAAAAAAGGATGAACAATCCTCATATTTTTATCTGCCGTACAAGATCGTCCTGCTATAAATGTTCACTCCTGTATCTATGAAAGTCTGATAAAATACGAACGAGATCTTACACCTGGTTTTGCATCCGTTGTACTATATTTTTATAAATAAATAGGAATGTGACTTTTCCATAAATTTTCTTTTTTTAAACAATTTTGTCTATGTATTGTTTACAGACTTCTGGAGGTAGCTTCGGTGAGAACTGAAATATTCATTATAAAACCATGAGGTGAGAACTGAAATATTCATTATAAAACCATGAGGAGTATGTGTTGTCAGCAATTTTACCATAATTTTGTATGAAGACAACAATGTAAATAAAAACATCGACATTTATGATGAATATGAATCGCTTTAGCTGACACTTACCAATCAAATGAGTTATTCTAACTAGTGGAGTACGACAAACATATTCGTATATTTCATGTTAAAATTGCAAAGTATTCGGCGTTGTTTGGTGAGAAATAGGTAATATTTAGAATGTAAAATAATTAGAGTTTAATTAGTAATAATATATACCTTACTACTGCAGGAAATATACATTAATTTGCTAGACTGGGTAGTAGTAGTTATAGCAATAGCAGCTGGTAAAGCCCATAAGACTATGATGGATTGCAAGGCCTGAGGAGGCTAGTGTGGCTTCTGATTACTCGGTCACTGGAGATGTAATCACGCCTTTAGATGCTGTTTATATAGTTCTGAATTAGGACTTGCAATTCACAAGAGCGCTGGGATTAAAAACGCACAAGTCTCCTATAAATTATTCCGTTTTCTTTATAGATAATATTACTGGAACCACTATTGTTTATTGGCTCTATTCATTATTAGAAACTTATGCTCTTTAAAAGAGTATACCAAACTTAAAACAAAAATTCTTCTAAATGTTTTATGAGCGGATGGGTATAAATAATATATAATGGTATGCCAATATTTTATTCATATATGTCACTCAAAAACTACTCGTTATATCGCGACAAGTTCCTCAATTTCATTACATCCCCCGGAGCGCCTCTTGTCCCTTGTCAAGCTAAGGTCAGCCTCTCAGGTTTATTACCAGTTTTAATGCAAAAGAAAGAGTTTTAGGCACGATTTTCCAATAGAAAACTTTATGAAATAGCACAGAGTCTTATTCCATGAAATATCTCGGCAGGACAAGGTCTATTAGACAAAATAGATGTGGGATGAGTACCCTGTTGCCCTGTGAATTGAATGGGCGAAGGATGCTGCTCATTCGCGCCCCTCTGGCTTCTCGTCCGAACTTTTTGCCTCCCATTTGGGGCAAAGACGGATGGGTCATTTTCAGTCTGCCTTGACAGAATCAAAGCCTGTTGGTCACACATATCAAATAAATGAGTTGTTTTGGGAAAGGGCCTGGTGGGGCGGGTTGGGGAAAGAACGAAAGGTCTTGAGGTGGAGATGTGGGCGGAGGCAGAAGGTGGTAAGCATCATGGCGTTACAGAACTGAGGGACACAAGGGCCTAAGTCCATACCCCGGCCAAACTCGTAATGTTTGAAAAAGCGTTCGCCTTATTTCCCACCGGAATGCCGATACGTAGCTGTTATCACGCAGTGTTATGCACAGGGGGTCAAAGAAGTGGGAAAACCCATTAAATTAGCCCAGGGGGAAGCAGTTGACGTCTCTGTTATCCCAGAAACTTACCCTGACCTGGGCTGCCTAGGCCTAACTTGGCTGGGGCTAACCAGAAGGAATACCCTGTTAGCGTGAGGTATTCATGATAACTTTCGTTTGCTGTTTGTGGCGTGAGGCTAACAGACTTGCCCATTTGTGGCTTGATAAATTCTCTTCTCACCAAGGACAGAATTTGTATTTTCATGACTGCTCCTCCTGTGTTTTATGCATTTTGTACCATTTCTGTTGCAAACCTGTTTCTTTGTTTCACAAGGACAACATGTCTAGCAATATTTTAGAATCCTAGTGCAAAGTCTATTTCTGGGTGGGCATAAACCATAAACAGAGTTAATAATACTATTTTTCATGAGCCAAATGCACCAACAGGAATGGCCATAATTGCAGAAATCACATGATATTAGGAAACGCACATGGATTTTGTATGATATCAATAACAGTCGCTAAACTACTTAAAATGATGTACCAAGGACAATCATAGGGATACATCTGAATTTAATTATCCTTAACATATGACACTGGATTGTACTTGGCTGTGACCCCCATTGCCCACACAAAGGGTAGAATGCAGTGAGGAGTCTTGACTTATTTCCACCCCCATCTCCCGACCAGGTTAGGCACAGTGTTTCAGGTTAGCTTAGGTTAAGGTAATTCTGGTTAGGTCATATATTCTCTGAAATGCTGGCTACAGAAATGCCTATAGTATCCCTGATCCCTCATTCTGCTTTCACACCCTAACCTTCCCTAACCCAGCATAACCTAGGATGTACGTTGGGTCCTTGCCCCTCCCCTGGGGTCCTCTCTGATGTAACCTGAACTAGATTCCATAAATCAACAGAAATACAGAGATGCATCCTAACTTAACCTGACCTGATGAGTCTTTCTTAGCCAGGGGACCCCTAGACTCCTTTGACCTGCTTGATATATTTCTTGCTAAATTTTGTTAGGTGGGACTTGTGTTATTTTTTTAATCTCTTAGGCTAGTGTGATTCTTTGTTTTATAATGTTGGTAAAGGAGGTATGCGTATAACCATTACCTTTGTGTTTTCAGAAATTGTACGTATGAAGAATAGTAGGTACTGTATTATTACTTTTATTATTCAGGAGATGAACTTTATTCATATGGAACAAGCCCAACCATGACTTGTAATTCAAACTTCCAAATAATTGGTTTTCATTTGAAAGAAGTCAGAAGGTAATAGGAAACTCAGAAAGAGATCAGTTATTAGAAAAGATAAAATAAATTAATAAAAAAATTGATAAAAAAGTCAATGTAAGTGTAAATTTCTTGAAGTCTTTTCTGTTGTTTTGAGAATCAAAGTGATTTTATGCACATTGGAAGCTATATGTTTAGCATAACTAGTATCAGTACCTGGCGCTGCATTAGCAAATGTCAAGTAATTGCAGTTTACTGGGAAAGTTATAACTGTGATTATAAAGTGTTTAAATTTGTTTGTTGGCACTTAGGCAAGTTATATTGCAGGCATGTAAATTGGCTGGTTGAAATGAGATTTAGGAATAGGGTGTAATGAAGTTCTAGGCAGTGATTTAAATACAGATGATCCTGGGGTCTAGCTAGCCTAGATAAGACTAAAGGTTTTCATTTGTATACTACTCTATGGTAATGCAGAGATTATGTTTTTTATTTTCAAGGCTTTGGAAAGAAAATTGTAGCTTAAGATAAGATACAGATATTAATTAATAACAATGAATTGTTAACAGAAACCGATTTCTAAATGTGGAATCATACCTGCAACCAACCCTTTGTTCACATTTCCTAAATGTGATACAGTGCCAGGCATTAAAAGAGAGTTTTCCATTTCTAACTGTGAACGGGTAGTTAGATATTCTATAACACCATGAATGACATGGAAACATAAATTACAAGGAAGATTCCAGCAAATGACTTGAGTTGCACCCTTTAGCCATAGTAATACTGTATATTGTATTGAGGACCAGCAGGAGTCCCAAAATCACTGTCATTTACATTATTTACTAAGTGCAGTTGTCTTTTTCATTCAGAACAGACTGACACATTCAGTACATCACTGCTCAGTTTTGAACAGTATTGTAAGTTGTCAGATGGATCAACACATTCATGTCCAAAACATTTGATCATATCAACGAGTGTAATAAATTACTTTTAGTTATGAATCAAGAATAGAAGGCCACTTGTAAAACTGACTGTGGCTTCTTAAAATCTCAGTTGCAGTTTTGAAACCAAGTACAGTAGTTAACTAATGATTCCAAAACTATACTTAGGTTACATTAATTGACTTCCTGGAACTATTGTAATCAGGCTTCCTGTGGCCTATTGATTCGCTTACAAAGTAAGAAAGAACACTTAGGGTCGAGAAGTTTCCTTAAAGTTGTATCTTCATACCTGGAAGTAAAAGATTTAGATACCTGAAAGTAAAAGATTTAGTGCACATAGTGATTTTATTTCATAACTGTTGAATTGATATAGTATTTAGTCACAAGACTCACTACTCTGGTTAGCTGTTCTATGAAAGTAAAATAATAGGGAAAGATTGACCACATTAGTTTTAACTATCAGTCAGTCAGGTTAAAATGTAAAAACTAAATACACTGTATTGTACTGGTAAACTTATAATATTTTTAAGCATATGAAACCCTATTTTTTTTTTTTATGATACACTGAAGGTCTACAAATTTACACCTCTTTACCACTCTTTTGGCTACTTAAATAGAGATAAAAAAGTTGTATGTACCATATTTTCGTAACTTTTAAATTTGGTACAATAATGAATTAAAGGGATTTAACATTCATTGCACAATATATAGTGTATGGTATCATGTGCCTTATTCATATTTGACTTTTGATGTGTTTATTGGAATGTAACCCCAGTGTAGGATGGAATATGTATTGCTTTGTACCATCAGGCCTTTTCTTTTGTTATGATAGAAACATAGAGCAAGTAAGAGGAATCATGTTTTTATAGTCATTGTAAATTTTTGTTATACATATGTAAATGCTGTGTATTATTTTGTATTGTAAAGATGAAATATTGTGCTTTTATTTTTTGGTTTCCCATGGTCATTTTAATTACAACAGACTTGACTCAGGCTATGACTGTTTGTGAAACATTTAGAGAAATTGTTTGGGTAATACAAGGTATTTAGGGTAAATTTTTACGCTGAGGCTTTCAGGTGAATTGGGTGTACCGTATATTGTAAGAAAAGCATGTGTTAATATTGTACAATACTAAAGTCAGTCACAGCAAAAATGTTTGTATTCCCCAGTAGAAATATTGTGGAACCTTGAGTTACAGCTTCTTTCACCTCCTTAATGAGGTCCCTTTCTCATCATCCCCACTGCTACCCTTGATTGTCTTCTCCAACTATTCCTGTTGAAATCCTCCAACTCCACTAAGTCCTTCTCCAAATCTTCCTTTCCTTATCTCTCCATTTGATCCTTTGCCTCTCTCTTGACCTACTTATAACAGGTTCCATCCAAGCCCTCTTCACTCTTTCTTCCTCACTCACCTTACCAGAAGCCCATACCATCTCGGTCTCAACTCTCGTATCATGTGGTAATCTTTACAACCTGTCACTGCTAATTTCTTCATTTTCCATTCTCCTATACAACAAGATCCTCAAAACCCACCTCAGCTCCATATATCTGATTACTCCAGCTCCTGTTCCTCCTTCCTTTGCAGTGCCTATGCTTCTGAACCATACATCATCAGTGGTCTGATTATAATGCAGTATAGATCTTTATTTTCAGTTTACAGTAGTATTTGGCAGTCTTTTGTCATATGACTCCTGCCACCTCCTTCCATTTCCCCGAAGCTGCTACTGTAATCCTATTTTCAACTTCAGCTTTGCACCCTCCCTCTTGGTGTAGTGTAGATCCTAAGTATTTGCAATTCTCTACCTTTTTGAAATATAGCCCTCCTCTGTCTTGTACAGATAACCTGTCCCGTGTCTGTTTGCTAGACACCATAACCTCAGTTTTATCCACATTTACCTTTCTACCACCCCATTAAAGAGATTCCTGCTACTCTGTTACCCTTCTTTTTTGTTCTTAAGTGTCTGCCATAAGCACCAGATCGTGTGCATATATTGATTCTCATAGATTGTCATTCCTAATACCTTCACTCTTTGCACCCATAACTAGTACAAATGGAAATAGACTAAGTGCCGATCCTTGATGTAAACCAACTCTACCCTCAGACTGTTATTAATGGTGTCCTTGTTCTTTTATACATCATTTCTTACAACCTAACTAACTTTTCTGACACTTTCATCTTTCTTAAACGGTAAAACACTACCTGCTATAATATTCTATCAAATGCCTTCCAGCCTCTGTCCTGTGTCTTTCTTATAAAGATGGTGTCAACTGTACCTCTCCCTTTGGTGAAACCACATTGCAGTTCACCCATCATCATAACTGCTTGCAGTCTCTCACCCTGTATTTCTAAAACTTTCAACTAATGTTCTGCTAGTGTGTTTCCCCTATAATTACCATACTCCATAATATCTCCTTTCTGTGTAAACACTTACAGTGAGACTTTCTTCCCAGTCATTTGGTATTGCGCCCTCTTCCCAAATTGCTCTTAACAGTTCCAGTAGCCATACTTCCCTCTCTATACCAAGTAACTTAAAAATTTTAATTTGTGCCTCTGATGGACCTGGTGCTTTGTATTCCTTCTTTTTACTTACAGTCTTCTTTACCTCTATAGATTGTATTGCCATCACTGGCCCCTCTATTGTCCCCACTTCCCCAGAATCCCATTTCATTTTCTGTGTTTTGAAGATCCTGATGATAATCTAACCATCTCCATTTTATGTCATCATCTTCAAGCAAGCTATTTTCCCTCTCTGTCTTTGATGACACCTGACTGACCTAAATCTTGTCGTTGCTCTTTTCTTGTATTTGATATTTTGTAAGTATCCTTTTCACCTTCATTTGTGCCTAACCTTCAGTTCAACTCCTCTGTAGCTCTTCTGGCGTCTACGCCCAATAGCTTCATAGTCTCTCTCAAATCTCCATGTCATTTCTTGGTGCCCTCCATGTCTCACCTGCCAATCCCCTGGAAGCCCTAGATTGTTCCCTAATTGAATCTCCTACCTCTGTATTTCACCAGGACTGTTCTCCCACTTTTGACACCCCAAAGCCACTTGTTTGCCCATCTGCTTCTGCAACACCTTTTACACTTGTTGTCAAATCATCCCAGATATTTTCTACTCTACCAACTCCCTCCTTTCTTAGATTTCTTCTTACTTGATGTCTTTCTGTTAAATACCTTTGTCATTCACATCTCTCATTTTAGATCTCTTCAGTCTCTTCTTAGTGAGCTATTTGTCCCATACAGTAAATATGTAATATTAATGTGAACATTTATAGGGAGATGTGAAAGGAAATTAATGTTCACAGTATGTATTGTGTTACTCTCTGATCTGTCTGCCTCTGCTCCTGATTTAGTTTTGTTGAAACTAGCAATTGAGTAAGAGCATCCTTACTTGGTAATGAGCATTTTTTAATCAAGACAGTTTAGTTGTAAGCTTTTTAGTTTTTTTTGCTATGTAGCATAGAAGTCTTAATGAAGGTGTTATAACATTTAGTTGATGGTCAGTGATATGAAGACTGGATGCTAATTGCAGTAAGGTATAGACAGCGATTCTTTATGAAGCCTTTTTCTTGCTCTTAACTACTTCATCTTTTGTTTCAGGTGGCACCTGTATGTGGGTGATATAAAACTTGGGCAAGAATGGCCGAACCAGCTTCTGAAGCAGGTGGCTTTGCGCAGGATTTGTTTTCACCACTGCAGTTTTGTGAAGTGGTGCAAGAGGGCCATGGAGGTCCACATACTGTGAAGGTTGAACATCCTCAGTCCCAACCTAATCAGATGGCTGCTGCCCAACACACTACATCCCCTGTCACCTCCATGGTCAGCATGGCAGGTGTCACATCTATTCCTGCGACCACAGCATCACAGCACATGCACATGCAGTCCCAGCCTGTAATGGCAAATCTCATGCAGCACCAGCAACATGTCCAACAACAACATCAGCGAGTGCAGCAACACCAGCAGCAGCAGGCATGCCAGCAATCTCAAATGCTTCAGCAACAAATGAATGTTCAACAGCAAACGCAAACAATGTCCCAGCAAATGCTTCAGCAGCAGCAACAGCAACAACAACAGCAGCAGCAGCGACAACAACAACAGCAATCTCAGTTACAAGAAGCATCACAATCACAGCAACAAAAAGCATCACAGTTAACCACATCTGTGCAGCCACCAATGAAACAGCAGCAGTCCCAGCAAACACAAACACAGCCAATGCAACAACAGCAACAGCAGCAGCAGCAACAACAAACACAAGCACCTGTTATGCCATCAGTCAATAACATGCAACTCGTAAATGGGTTACAAATGCCGCTTGGGATGCAACAAGCAAGCCCCTCCAAAATCCCAGTCAGTAGTACAGCAACACCATCTGCTCCTGGAGGCCCCATGTATGTGTTGTCGGAGGTTGTGCCTAATGGGGAATCAAAGACTAACATTCTTTCAACCAGTTCAGGTAATGAAGTGCCAACCCAGAATACTACTTTGGCTGTTCCTGTGCAGCCAAATAACATTGCAAAAAGTCCGGTAGCTGTCGGAGTTGCACAGGACTCTGGTGATGATGGATCAGTATTTGTGTTAACAGGAATTGTTACGAAATTGAATGATTCACTTGGAAATGGTGCTTCACCTACTAATACAGCACAAGTGCCGGCACCTCCCCCAGCAACTGCACCAGCGCCAACAGCAGCAGCAGCAGTTGTTAGTAAAGATGAGGTATTATCTTTTGATTACCTGTATTCTCAAGTAACATTCTTTGAAATATTCATCGTACAGATTTGAATTCATTGAAATATGCCGATCTTGATGTCTAATGTTATTTGTAGACTATGAATGATTTTGCATGGTACTTTAGGTAAAGCCAGTTCCTGTGAAACGCACCTGGCGACGACCTTGGAAGAAGAAGAAGGAGAGAGAGAAGAAACAACCTGTAAAGAAAGTTCGAAGGGCTAAGAAAAAACGTGTGGTTGTACACAAGAAAAATGTAATCCAGATAGATCCAAGAAATGGGCCTGCTGTGAGTTTCTGTGTTTCACTTTTGTATTTTGATTATACTTTTGTTGTCATTAGGTCAAGGTAATGTGCACCAACACAGGCTGATGCTCAAGAGTACCCTGTAACCCATGTGTTTATTTTGTTTGTTCCTACAAAATGTAAAACCTCATCTTTTATGTAAGAATATTCTCCTGCACCATTTGAAATTGGTAGTTGAGGCTTGTTATCAAGGTAGTAAATTAGTGGCAGGTAGGTGTGGATTATGAGTTGCCCATAGGGTACTGGATGTAATTTTTTTATTTTCTCACTGTTGAAAGGAGGACAGTGGCTGCTGCAGGCTTATGTTATTTATATCTTTGTAAGTTATTTTGTGTGGCTCTTGGATAAACTTTGTTGTGACTTTTGATTGTTTTTTGGATTACTCCTGATTACTAATAGTGAGAATGATGGATGGCTGTTCTAAGGAGAAGAGTGATTGTAAACAGCATAGGTGCACTTGATGAAAGGATGTGTGTGGTTACATTATGTTGCCTTGACTATAGATCCTTATTCTTCATGCTATTCATGAGACAGACTTGCACTTCTGATTCGGCTCATTAGAATTGCTCTTGTTGGTCTTTGTTTACCAAGCATAGTACAGGATCCAGGGGAAGAAGGCCAAAAATTATTTCCTGTCATCTTCAAAGTATCATACTACCCTTAAGTCTTCTGTCTCTCTTTGGTCTTTTCAGCCTCTGCTCCTTCCCTATGTCTTCTGCTGGATCTGTTCGTACTTGTTCTCCCCAGGCATTCTAGTCCAAGGGATAAATACCTGAACCAGAGGATATTCAGTCTGTGCCTTATGCTTGTTGTGAGACAGGTTCATGATCATGCACCTGTGCTAGTAATTTCTGTTTCTTCATTGCTGGCACTCCTGGTGTTTGGTCTTGGCCTTGGGAGGTATTGAAGATGTGGCCATCTCTTGGCTTCTTGGAGATATCTCTTTTGTTTCCTTCACTCAGTACATGGCTTCAGCCATGTGCTGCATTCCAGATGCTAGATACCCTCTGCCAAAGGTGAAGCTAGGAGTATGAGGCAAATTTGCAGCGTGGGAAAGAAGCAAAATTGTGCTCCTCCTACCTCTTCTTTTTCTGAGGCCTTTTTATTTCCTGCTCTTCTCCCTCCCCATCTCTGTACTGGTTGATTTGTAGGAAGAAGATCAAGAAGTCCTGTTGGGCTTCACTCAAGCACCCTTTCTTGAAGTGGGATGATAAGCCATGGTCACTTTTACGCTAATCATGACTGTATGGAAGAGTTGGATTAGGCAGACCACAAGCTTGTACAGTATGTGCTGTTTTGTGTACTGATATTTTCCTGCTTAGTAAGATATGCCAGATCCTTTTCATTCTCCTCATTCCTCACTTGAGACTGAGAGGAAAATGTTGATGATCCTTCTTGTTTTTGCACGCTTGTTACTGTTCTCTGGAGTCAGTTTGTGAGGTTCAAGGGCCTGCAAATCACTGTTCACCTCTTATGCATGGATCTCCATTGCAGCACAGTGTGTATGGTGTGTGCACTGTTTGCCCTTGCAAGCACACAGGGTAGCATTCATGACTGCTCCCTAAGTTTGGTATTAGTTCAGGCAGCAGTGGTTCTGCTATTGTGCATAGGGCGCTTGATGTTAGTGATGATAACAGTTGAGTAGCACCATTGTCTTCCAATACACCCATGTCTTCCAGTTGTGGGATAACAACTGGTTCTGTTGGTCCCATAGGCAGTAATCATTCTGGTTTGATGCCCTCTTCCTTGGAGGGCCTGCCTCAGTCTGCTAGGGACTTGCTAGAACTATAGGGTTCTGTGCCAGTGGGGCCCTTGCAAGCTGAGTTGGAGAAACTTTCTTGAGATTATTGCACTTGTTCATGAATTGAACTATGCCAGGAAGCCCCTGGTAGCTCCATTGAACCTGGTCATCCATTGAGCATACCTTAGGGTCAGTGTTGAACAAGATCATTGTTGAGGTTCCCCTAGTTGCTGCTTGCTATGGGAGGGATGGAGCAAGTTAAAGGTCTGATCTCAGAAGGTTCTCTTGCTAAGGGTCATTCCCCCAAGCACTTTCCTGCCTCTGAAATAGTAACAGAGGACTGTAAAACCACACCCATCAAGTTGACCCATCAGTCTACGGGCTAAAGAACTGACGACCATGGGATTTTCTTTGGGGAGAAAGGATTGCCTTCTCTTCTCCGGAACCAGTAGTGTTGGAATTGGTCATTATAGCCTCCTTTCAGGCTAACTCATGGTGATAGTCCTCAGATGAAGACTGAGCAAAGTTGAGGAAGTTGGTTTATGGATGAAAAGTATTGCCTTTCATCTCTCACCAGGCCACAAAGTAAACTTGTTGCTGTGTGTGGGCTCTTCTCCAGACAAATTGTTCAGAGAGTAAACTCTCGCTATGGAATATATTGGTGGCGGAGTCTTCCTTGTTCTGTCTGGAGAGCAAATCCTCTGAGCCTTTGAAGGGAACGGCAGCCAAGTCTTTGGGGTCAGCACCAACTGCACACCAAGACTGCTGAGAACAAAATAGAAGAGCTAACCCCGCTCAGGTCATGGGTGACTCCTAGTCCTATGCGATAGGCTTGTATTTTTTTACATTTAAGGGTATCGGCGGGGTCGGGGATTAATTTTGAGTGATGATGTTCAAACTTCCACAGGTTTTACCTCTAGAGTTTGGCCGAATATGCATACAAAATTTCAGGTGAATTGGATGAAAACTTTTTTTTTAACGAATATTTTTCTTTTAAACATAACTTTTTTTGTTGTTTTTTAAAGTACATCTCCTTCTTTATTTATCATTCAATTTAAAAACAAAAGTAATAGCAGAAAGTTTAGTTCCTATCAAATAAAATGGCAAACTCAAAAATCTAATATGTGATGTATGCTATTTTAAAAAATATTTTAAAAATACAATAAAAATACCCTAAAATTATATATTAAATCTTAGTAAAAAAATTTTTGACAAAAAGAAAAATAAATTTGCTGATGTGTTCTCTCACTATCTTTGTTCAAATTGCTTTTTAGATTTTTAAAATCCATTCATAAATAAGGGAGTTTTTAGAATTTGAATGTAGAAAAAGTATATTTTGAGAAAAACGCAGTTAAAGTTTTGCTAACCATTTATTTTGCTTTTAGAAGCATATAAAGTTTCTTAGAAAAGCCTACATGACACCTGCTCCCCTCTTTTTTATAAGAGATATTATTCCCTCTAAAAAAAACATTTATCACTTAAAGAAAATAGTTTATATTATTTTTGGGGGTTTATCATAGAACACCACTCTACTCTTGTTCAGTCAGGTTTTTAGGAGGCTAATGAGCTCCTCCTTCATATCCTCCTTTTGATGTTCTTTGCTTCTTTTGCTTTCTTGAATGCATAGCAGACATTCGTTTCCTGGTCTTCTCTTTCATCTGAAGGCCTTTCAGGCTTTCTCCTGTCGTTTTTCTCATAACAGGCAGCAATGAACTTGCTGCATAGCCGATATTATGCTCCATTGCAGCAACATGAAAAGCAAAGGTCGCAGTATCCTTCCCATGAAGTCTGACCTTTGGACACTTTGCCCATATTTTACTGTTGAACGATTCATTTAGGTTTTGAGTACGACCTTTCGCACATCTTTGCAGTAAATCATCAGAGGAAAGCTCTTCAAATATTTGGCGAACTGGGATCTTTTTGCTCCTCTGTAAGTTGGAGTTTTACTTTCATCTTCTTGTGACTCCTGGGAGATACATTCATTGCCAAATCACGATTGTAAAAACACCAGCTATTTTTGCCAATAGGACACTGAGAATGATCATGATTTTTATCATCACTAGTCAGATGTAAAAAGATTGCCATTATATTCTTTTTCATGGTAACTAAAGGGTCAGTGGGATCTTTAGCTCCATTTCTTACTGCAATGCCAAAATATTTTCCAATTTTTATCACCGTGCTATCACTCAATTTATTGAGTCCTCCAAGCTCACTCCTAAACATAACTTTGTTTGTTGTTGTTACATATTTCGAAACATATTTCTTTCTCAAGGCCATAAGACGAAAGACAATCCTCTTTTGAACGTGGTTTATGCATTCTTCCTTGAGCACTGGGTATGGAGTGCCATAAGGACCAGTGCCCTCATTCAAACTGCATACTCCTTTATATGCTGTCGAATCCCCATCACCAACAAATACTTTATATATGAATTTCCTGTCTAGTGATCTTTGCCACAATGCGATAGCACCAGCAGCTTCCATATTTCCAGAAGCTTTCAAAATTTTTTTTGCATTCTCCAGACTGTATATGTTTTTCATAAGCTGCATCATATTGTTCTTTTGTTACTTCATTTGTTTTCAGTTTATTATTCAAAGTACTGCAGGAATTACATATCTTACTGAAAACTTCGCCATCAAGAACAAAGTCAGTGTAAGCCTCGGTAACAACTCCTATGCCAATAGGGGACTGATGTCCCCTTTTCATCCAAGTGCCATCATATATTACCTCGATAAGTAAATTACCATGTTCATCTGGTCTGACCCCAGTGCTTTCATAATAATCAAATATTGCTCTATCAACTTCTTTCATGGATTCCTTGAAGGTCTGGTCAGCAATCCGTTCAATATACTCTTTATAACGTTCGTACGTGCTGTTTGCTAAAGGTTTGGCACCTAAGGCAATTCGAGTGTTATTCAAGGCTGCCAAGCCTCCCCCATTTATCATGTTTTGATATATAAATGAAGCTGTTGTTTCACCGATATGTTCTGTTTTCACACTTTCACTAGCTTGCACTTTGGTATGTTGAAAAACAGACGGTACCTCACACTGACACTTTAGTTTCAAGTCAACATCAAAACTGTTTTTATCAATTTCGAGTGTTATATTGCGGTCACACTGCCCGCAATATGTCGAACTAAAAGCGTCTTTTAGAACTCTCAAGGGTAATGAAACTATTTCTCCATCATTGCTTACACTTAGAAGATCTTTTTCAGTTATATAGCTTCTCAATAAAAAACTTCTTAGGTTGGCTCCTGATGAAACAGCGACATCACCTGCTACGTCAGGGACAGCAATTACATCTTGAAAATGCTCATTATCTTCCTCCTCCCCCTCGTCATCATCAGATAACTTCAAAACAAAGTCGTCGGTGCCATCATCATCATCATCTTGATATATTTGTTCAAGGGAATAATAGATTTTACTGGGAGCTTCGTAATAGGAAGTACTTGGCATCTCCTCAGCACACGTGGTTGGTGGTAACATGTGAGAAGCCACAACATTAGCTGTGTTTATACTTTTAGCTTCCAGATAAGTTTTGATATTGCGAGAGCTTGCTTCCCTTCGCTTACTAAACTTCTTTTTTGGCATGTTGGTAATACATATAATAAAGAACTGATGTCCAAAAGTCCGAGGAAGTGTTGCAATCGACTGAAAATAACAAACATACGATTACATAAAAAAATATAAGAATTCTCTCTCGGGACAACTGGCTGGCATTATTCAGCCATGGGAAGAGTTGCCATCTCTATCAGGAAAACATATTGTACGGCATACGAAAGAATACGCAATGAAAAGAAATACAAATACTTGAAGAATGAGTGCAAAATGAAATAGTAAAACCACCCCTAACCAGACCTTTAATTCTCTACCTGGGTGTGGCCTTTAAATTGGCCTTTAAACCATTTAAAAGGCTTCGTATCGATATTATCTTACGCGTGGCAATGGCCAGGACCCAGATCTGAGGAAATATGACGATAACTCATTTTCATGAATTTGAGCCAATGTCACCAAAATTACAGGCCGCCGATACCCTTAAGTCAGCAGATAGCCTCAGTGCACTTTGCGCTAAGTACTCCATCTTGAAAACATAGGTGTCTGTTCTAGGAAAATACAAATTACTTTTTAAAATCTGATATTTCATAAGAGGCCAGGGATTCTCAGCCCTTTCAGCCTCCTCCTCAGGCCCTGGTCCAAGGAGCAGGCAAGGGGAAAAAGAAGTCACAGTGTGAAGGAGACTGGTAATCAGTCTCTGCTATAGAAGAAGTTTATTCAAGATAGTAACTCAATCTTCCACCAGAGTGTTTTGGAAATGTAGGCAGCATAGCTAGCACTGCAATCATCTGGAGAACAGGTAATGAGCCATTCAGTGATGTTGATAATTGACAACAGTACTGTAATGGCCCATGTAAAGAAGCAGAGGATGACAACACTCTTTCTCTTCTGTGGGTTGGGGAGGTAGATGCATGAGTGGGCAGAGCACTGCACCTTCAGACTGTTAGCCAAGCACAGTCAGTACAAGAGGAATGTCATGGCAGACCAGCTCAGTTGTTATGGGCAGAGTGGTCCCTACATCCTCATTCAGCTGGAAGGCTGTTCTAGCTTTGGGTTCATTGGTGGTTGGCCCGTTCACCCCTTGGCTAAACAGTGTTGTTATCCCAGTCCAGATCCATGGGCTAAGAAGAGGACTCCCTTCAGGACACAAGGACCCAATTAGTCACCTTTTTCTTCCCTCTCTCTAGCCTGATCTATTGAGTAATCTAACCCAGGACTCAAGGTGATCACATGGCTCCTCATTGGCTCTAGGCCGTTTGGTATGTGGATCTGTTGACAATCCTCATTGAGGTACTGTGAGAGATATCCCCCTGGCCCACTTCTACATCAGCCCCACATACAGTTACCCACTGGTCTTAGGAGTTGTTTTGCTTTTACACATGGAGGAGTTGTTTTGCTTTTACACATGGAGACCATACAGCAATTCCTGCAAGAGATAGGCTTTCTTGGTGGACTGCACTGATGTTCCATACATTCTTTGGAGCCTTAGCAACCTTTTATTGGGAATGTGGGCCATCTTCCACTGGTAATACCCTTTTCTCTGAGTTGACCCACTGTTTGACAGATTGCAGACATCTTAGTTCACCTTCATTGAGACAAGCTTCCCTCAGTCTCTTTGGTTGTGGTACCTCGATTTAGGTGTTTCACCTAAAGGTCATGGACCACTCATCTTCATTAGAGTTGTGTGCTCATAAAGAGCTTTGGGCAGCCTTGCCCACCTTATGGAACCAGTCTTTCTTAGGGGGCTATATGACCATTGTTATCCAAGTTCTAACTTTTGGTGTCATGCGAGTTCACTCTTTAAGACTTTCTTCCAGTCTTAGCTTTGACAAAGGTTTGGCCTTCTCTTTCTTGTTCATTCCGAGTTTATGGCAAAAACTCATGACCCACTAGTTTGGGAGCTTCTCAGTCCCCTCCTTCAGAGGCTTGCAGGAAATGATTCAAGCACGATTCTTTGTCCAATGCAAAACATGGTAATTGGGAGAGAACTCAGCATCTTAAGCCTGATTGTTACCATCTTTGTTAGTTTTGGCAGGCACAAGAAGGAGGTTTCCAAGAACACTATCTTTCTGGCTGTGGGAGATGATCAAGCTGGCATATGAGTCATCCAGTGAGAGGGATGATCGTGCATTTGAGGCAAGAGCTTATAAAGTTAAGGCATTGCACCAAAACTTGCTAAGGAGGAATTTTATGGTGGCACAGGTATTGAAGGCTGGGGTCTGGTGCTGTCAGACCACCTTCACTTCTTTCTGCCCTAGGGATGCCTTTCACAAGTCCTTAGGACCTGTGATGACTGTTCAACATGCAAAATCCTTCTTGTCTAAGGTACACAGGTTGGCATTAGGCTGAAAAGAATAGGTGAATGAGACAGTTCATATCCTTTCCTCTCCCTCATCAAGGACCATGACAGCCAAGGCTGTTTTAATGCTGGAGCAAGCGTGGTGCGGGTGTGTTACACATCAGAGTACCTTATCCACTGTGTTCCTTGTAAGAATGAGGCTTTGTAGAGCATTATTGTCCAGGGTCAATAGTGATAATAGTATCTATGCACTGACCTGTATCTCCCTTGCATAGTAGGGAAAGACAGGTGTTCCCCTGATTGTTTTCCTAAATTCAAAGGTTATCTTTAGAATTTTTACTCTGGCATAAGGCCTATCAATCCTGGCATCCAGTGCCACACTGTATTGGTGGTTCACAAGTCTTTCTGCTCATTATCATGATGAGGAAATCAAATTTAAGGGGGGCGAAGGATTGACAGCCTTCCACCAAAGTAAGTCTCATGTACAAATGAGCATGGTTTTTATTTTGTATAAATAAATAACCATTTGTAAAGTAACTTGCAGTTTCCCCAGATACACAAACCCAGTCTTTTATCTTAATCCCACATCAACAAAAAAGTGAATGGTACAGTTTGATATGTTATATTTTTATGAATAAAGTTATGTTGTTTATGGAGTTCCCATTATTTCTTCTATTTTCTGCAAATAGCTTTTTTTTTATTAATTCAACTAGTAACATGGGTAGTATTTTTTATTGTAAAGTTTTGTTTCGAAACTGCTGTTCTTTTAAAGTTGTACTAGTAGTAACCATATTAGTACAAGTAGTAGTACTGTGGTGATATTGATAATTTGATTAATTTTATATTACAATAGTTTCAGTTGGACACACAAAGAGTCTCCAGAACAAGAAACACTTGAAATAATGGAGTAAACAAAAAACAAGGGATGTAGGAAATGAATGTTGCGTATTATTACAGTCTTACCTCTTTAATCCAGCACCCTTGGGACCAGGCCACTGCTGGACCACAGAAAATGCCAGGTGGCAGGAATCACCCTGAAAAGAAACCCCTGCACATCTGAGAAAGAGAGAGAGGGAATTATGGGCTCTAGTTAGGTTGTTACACAAACAAATATCCATTCACAAAAGTCAGATAATAGTTATATGAGAATAATGGTAATTTTAATCTAACTTGTTGTACCTACTGTATACAATTTTTTTTACTGTATTATTGTCATAATATCATATTATAATTTATGAACAAAGCAGTCAGGTGCCATTTGTGTTTCGGCATTTGCGTTCTGGTAATGTTTGCATTCTTAAAATCATTAGCTGATTGTGTTTTACTGACTTCATCACTGCAATCAGTTGCTAAATGAAATATATTTCAAGATAGGTTTTTTAAAAAATTATCAAAGCTGGGTAATAAGATGCAGCTTACATTATTTGTAAACTCAGTAAATTAAATTAAGTAAAAATGTAATTTTACTACTTTCAGATGTTGCTTTTGCCTCTTCCAAAATGTTTTGTGGCCTGCACATTATTCATTTCTTTAGCCACAGCTACAGCCTTAAATTAAGTGGTATAATATTTTCTTAACACTTTCTTCTCCATTGCATGAAGGATGATTAAAAATTTATTTTATTTTTATTTATAGAAGTCACCATTGAAAATCCGCAAATTTTTAACAAGTCACCAACTGTAATGCAACTCCTAATAAATGTGTTAGCTTCAGCAATTAACATCGTCAAACAGTGGTTTTTATATTCTGTTATATATGTCAGTACTTTCTGTTGTTTATGCCAATAAGTTGTAGTGGATTTTCGTTTGGTACTCAATTGTTGCAGTATGATGGGAACAGAATTGAAGGTTATTAAATGAAACTCTGACTTTCCACAACTAAATTTATTACCTTCAAACATCACCTTACCCTAATTTATTATCCTTAATCAAAACTTTTCGTAACTTCAGTCTTAATCTACAATCCTCCCACAACTGTCAAAAGAACCTTAATCTAATAAATCTTAATCTACAGAATGGAAACTTACCTAATCTTATTACAGTAACTATAGTTCATCAAAACTTATCCTGTATTCAATCTTAAGACTGCTGTACAGTAAAAAAATCAGCAAAAATACTCCAGCTGCATACAGTATTAACTAATCAATGTACAGGTATATATAGAAGACATTAAATTGGTAGTCTGGTGCAAAAATAATGAGACACACTTCTACAACAATTCGTCCTTTTCCATAAAATCACTCTTCATTTCACTACTCCAACAAAAACACACTGGGTTCAAAACAAAAAAAAACTCAATAATTCATTTAAACATTGCAAAATTTCATAAATGCATGGCTTCATGAAAAAAAAGTACACGACCACTGCAAATAGAGCGCAAATTACAGTAGATTGTTCATGATCAAATCAACAGCAATTATCTTAGAACAAAGTAGTTTATGTCTGTCTAACTTTCATCTGTCCTAGGAAGTTCTTTTACGCAATATACGCTGATTATTATGCCTACCAGCCTCAGGCTCCCTAATCCTCAGAAGTAAATCTACTGCATAAACTTCTGCACCTTATTATCTCATCAGATGCTACAGCCACAAGGTATGCCAACAACAACTCCAACAGAGACTTTTTCGCCACAGTTCCTGTCAGTAGATAACTACTCCCAAATAGCGTCTGCTAAGGAAGTATCCTAACTTCTCAAGCCGCTTACATGTTGGGTTGAAGGGGAGCAAGTCACTCTACCCTGACACACAAAGCAAACTGCAAGTAAAAAAAAAAAAAAAAGAAAAAGATAATATGAATAATCAATCATACACTAACAACCACACAAAAAATAAATATAATAAAAACAAAAATTTCAGTCACACAAACCCATTTTTCATACTACCACCACGAATGGTTGGTAATTATAAGAAATAGTAATGAACTCTTAGACAGGCCACAAGTTTGGTAAGCCTGGTTGAATGTATGATTTCCATTTAACCTAATGAACTTTTGCTTCTAGGTGTATTAATTAGTTAAAAGCTAACTTAAATATGCATTATCAGTGGTACCTACCAAAACTGAGACAGGCAGAAAGCCTAGCCTAGTACAAGCCACCAAAAAAAATCTCACACATGAAGCACAGCCTCTTGGAATCTACCAAAAATGCATCTCGCACTATAAACAATATACTGTACAGTGTATGCTAAATTCGTGTTTTGGACAAAATTTTAAAAATTGCATGATACACAAGATCGGATGATAGATGGGTATGTATGCAAATTACAGTTCTTTTTGATGCTACATATTTTTTAGTGTCACAGAATATTTTTGTTGGATATAAACTGTGCTTGTGTATTTATGGAGCAAGCTTCAGTTCCAAAATCCCATAAAATCCAAAGTGGGATTGTGAACATGTAATATACTGTATAACAATTGAGCAAAATCTTATCACCAAAACACTCAGCTGCTGTGGAAGGTTGTAAGGTGTGGTGCCACCCACGTAGTCACTCAACGAACTAAAAGTGGCTGATTAAAAAAAAGTGCTGGACCATTGAGTGCCTGATTAAAGAGGTTGGACTGTAATGGGCTTTTACTAGCCAAAAAATAGTCTAGGAAGACTGATCCGATTAAGGTCTAAGAGCAACCATGAACTCTTGCTATTTTCAACTTGATGTGGTCTCATAGTTTTCTAAGTTTATCAATAGGTATGTGATTGCCTACGTTTTTTTAAAATGTCTCTTGTATTTCAGATTGACACTTCAATGAACCTCATTAAAAGAGAAAGTGAAGAGGCCATCAATGTCATCAAACAAAAACGACAACGTATCAAATTAAATCGGAATTCTGGACGAGAATATGTGAACCGTTTAGGGAAGGTACGTTACTAAGTAATGTTGTACATACTACTGTAAGTTTTGTCCCATGACTAAGAATGTTGTTAATGTCTTAAGAAAAATGTGGTATGTAGTGGTGTTTTCCTCCATATATACAGATTATATTAACTTGCAAATTTCATTAAGAATCTGTGGCTGTCATGTGCTGTTAGCTTACAATATCTTCTAGAGTCATCATGCATGAAAGATTGAGCACTATTGTAGTCTTTTGTTCTTCATCAGTGGCCATAATTTTACAGGTAGTTCTTTTAAGCTTGTACAACTGTCAGCTGCTTACTGTATGCTTTATGTGGCACATGCAATGCTGGAGGTCTTCATCATATTCCTTTTGGATTTTAGTTGTTATGCTTCGTGTCATTCAGTTTTTATTTGTTTCCTTTGCTCTCACATCCCCTGGTTGTCTAATTTCTTCAGATTGATTCTCTTTCAGTTTTTGCCCATTTTTTTTTTTCCTAGAATAAACCTTTTTGGCCAGTTAAAGGAGGACTGTAGGCTTGACCTACTGATCTGGTTAAACTATTTTTTATAGAGCTATTTACAAATAGTTCTTATAAATTGTAATTAAAGGTAATATAAACCTTTAAAGTTATATCTAGTATATCATGTGATATGTAGATTTATATGGAAGAACAGTACATTCTATTGCTTTCCAGATGCTTTTGTGTGCCTGACGTAGCAGGTAGGTTAATTTTTTAGTTTAAAATGTCTTGGTTTTATGACAAAGTTGGTGAAGTTCTCATAGTGTGATGAGTCCCTACACTTCCACACTGGTACCAGTTATCTTCAGCTTGAATGATTTGTGGAAAATGGTCTTCATTTGGTCTGGCTGGCTAATGATGAGTTTTCTTTATTTTTATGTTTTTGTATTTATTAAGGTTAGGTTATAATACTCATCAAAACATTAGGTTGTGATTCAAATAGCAAAAGTTACTAATTTATGCTTTTAAAACATAAGCTTTTATTAGCCTATAACATAACATATTTGCACTTGGTAGTAAACAACAAACAAGAAAAAGTAAAGATGACAATACACTGAAGAATGCATTTCACTGCCAACATGTGAACCAACTGTGTTTAGAAGTTGCCAACTAAACTAGTAAACATTAAAAGAAGAAGTTTTGGGATATATGTATGTTTTTATTAGATTTCTTGAAGACATTACAATATGATATTGGGAAAATTATGGTTTTTTTTAGACATCCCTGTTCATTACAAATAGCTGTGCATATTCCTGGTATGGGTGTTGGGGAGAGGAGTGCTGTAATCAAATGAGCTTACTACTCATCATACATTTTGGATGAGAGCTCATGCAGTCGGGGCATGGGACTGTCCATTGTATTTCAGAGCGACTCCTCAGTACCACAGGTGAGGGCAAGCATTTGCCGACATCAGACCACCTTTACCACGTTTTACCTAAGGGAAGTCACCAAGAAGTCCCTAGATATCTTCATTTTTTTGAGACCTGTAACAGGTTGTGCAATCACCCCAAACTCATTTTGGACAAAAAGCACAGGTGCTGGTAATCCACAATTTTATATGAGTAACTTACCAAGTAATTACATAGCTAACAGTTTATATTAACCAGCAGCTAAAATATGAAATTCGTGGTAGCAATTCTTTTGTTTACGTCTCGGTGTAGGTAAACGACCCTGCCCACTTTTGGGGAAAAGAGGAACAACTGAGCAGAGGGCTTCAATATGTTTCTGCCGGCTTACGACGACGGTTGTGAGCAGCAGCTGGATTTGAAATTCTCGGACTTTACTGTACAGTAATGCTCCAAACTCGCGTGATTCGAGTTGCACGAATTCACAAACACGCGAACATTTATGAATACTGAGAAACCCTGCAAAAGTTTTTGTTTAATTTTTTATGTAATTTATAAGTTTTCAAGCTTTTATGTGTAAATTAAATAACATTAAATAATAAAAGTAATAATTTCTCTCTCTCTCTCTCTCTCTCTCTTTTACTGAGATGAGTGAATTATTATGGTACATGGGTATGTTTATTTGTTGTATATGGTAAATAAATTTTTTACCTAATAATCAGTACTGATTTTCAAATATTAATAAGATTAATAATAATAATAATGTAGCTGTAATTACAAAATTCATATGATACATATTTTAAACAAACAAATATCTTTCCCTCATCTTTGAGAAGAAGCTCAAAGGCAAAGCTGTCAGACATGTCACTTAACATGACAAGAATGGGGAGTGTTGCTGATTAGCAGGTCAAAGGTTTCTTAGTAATTCTCTCTCTCTCTCTCTCTCTCTCTCTCTCTCTCTCTCTCTCTCTCTCTCTCTCTCTCTCTCTCTCTCTCTCTCTCTTTTGTTCGTAGTCAGCGCAACCTATGTATTGCTTTTTCTCTGTATATCTTTACCTGTACAGTAGATAATTTTAAATTTTCAAATTTTACCTGCACCGTCTACAAACTGTAACAAGCTTGAGAAGACTTCTAAAAATATATTGGTGGATGGGGGAGAGAGAAATAGTACAATAATCTTCACACTCTCCTATATTCTTACGTCAATCATTTATTTCTTTTTTTGAGGGAAATGTATTACGCTAACTTTTAAATGAAATTACAGTAATTTTAATTTCATTTAAAAGTTAGTTTAATACCGAATTTCCATCTTTTGATATCTAACGTAAGAATAACTTTCTCTCTCTCTCTCTCTCTCTCTCTCTCTCTCTCTCTCTCTCTCTCTCTCTCTCTCTCTCTCTCTCTCTCTCTCTCTCTCTCTCTCTCTCTCTCTCTCTGTCGTGTTTTATTCTCTCAGTCTCCGCCGTAATCATTGATAAATAATTTCACTCAAGTTAGGACAACCCTTAACTCTCTCTCTCTCTCTCTCTCTCTCTCTCTCTCTCTCTCTCTCTCTCTCTCTCTCTCTCTCTCTCTCTCTCTCTCAGTTAACGCTCACACATTTTTATGACTTATTATCTCTCTGTACGTCTTTACCTGTACAGTAGATAGTTTAAATTGATTAATTTTACCCATACCGTCTATGAAGTGTAAATGCGCTAGTGTGGCAAATACGTTCTAAAACATAAGAGACATAATAACTAAGAGTTGTATTAGTCAAAATAAGAAATACTGTTTGTTTAGGAAAAAGCATTTAAGAACAAAGAGAAAGAGATGTAGAATAAAGAAGTTACTAAAAAGAGGTTGAGAAGACTAATAAAAATAGGTTGGTCGGAAGGGGAGAGAGATAGAAATTCTCTTCCAACTCTCTATTTTTATGTCAACCATTTATTTCTTTTTTTAAGGGTAATGTATTAAGCTAACATTTAAATGAAATTACGTAACTTTAATTTCATTTAAAAGTTAGCTTAATAATGTAGGAGCATGATTATCGTCATATTTATTGTTTAAACTTGAGAAATAAGCATTTATTAGCATTTTTAGAGACCATGCCAAACTTAGCGAAAATTCGCCTTGCGCTAGGAGTTCTGGAACCTAACCTTGCGTAAGTTCAGGGTATGACTATATGGTTTTTGACTATTTGGTGAAGTATTATGCTTTTGGTAACATCTCGGCTACTTAGATATTTAGGTTTTTGTGTCACTAATATTTAATTTGACTTTTGCTGACTGTTCGACTCGTATCTCAGACAGTGTCCAACACAAGTTCGAGTAGTATTCGTCATTGCAGCAAAGGTTGCAATACGAGGATTACATCAGCTAAGTATGAATCCCACATTTAGTGTACATCTTGCAGGGGTCAGGTATTTTCAGTTGAGTTATCTTGTGCTGAATGTAGTGACTGGGACCTTAAAAAATGGAAGACATTGAATTCTCACTTGACTAAGTTGGAGAAAGATAGAAAGAGGAAAGCAACAGCTAAGAATGACAAAAGTTTAGCTAGTCAGGATTCAGCTAAATCTTCCGTTGATTTACCAGTTCAGAGATACTCACACAAGTAATTCTGACGCGTCTGCGAATAGGCCACACTTGTTTGACACGTAGACACTTGATGAACAGTCCACATGGCCCTCCTCCCGAATGCCCAGAATGCAAAGTGTTGATAACAGCCAAACATGTGTTGCGTGACTGCCCAAAATATAATCAACAGCGTGTATCAACCTTTGGAAAGAAATTGATGGGGGAAATTTTGTCGGAATCTTATACATTTTCAGTCATCCCAATTTCAACATTCATGAAAAAGTGCAACTTAATAGGCAAAATATAAAACCAAGTAAATAATGAAAATACAGAGGCCTGTAGGGCATTTAATGAAATAAAAAAGAAAATGTAATTTATTCTGAATTTTAATTTTTAATTTTTTTGAAATTTTATTTTACTCTTTTTAATCTTTAATTTTTTTGGCATGTAGGGAAATGAGCAAATGTATTTATCGTATGCATGTGTTTCAGTATAAAAGCGTATTCATTATACAGTTTTTTCTCTTAAACTTCATTTTCATTTATTCATCATCATGCGAATAACCTATTTGGTCCCAGTTCCAGGCCTATGGCCTAGACCTGGTATTTCATCCTAATCCTTCGGGCCAGCCCTATGAGAGCTGATAGTCAGCTCAGTGGTCTGGTTAAACTATCTTATTAATTAAATTACTAGTCCTGTTTCTATTCTAATTAAATTACTAGTCCTGTTTCTATCCTAATTAAATTACTAGTCCTGTTTCTGTCCCACCTGTTCCTTTACTCAGCTCTCTTATTCCTGAACCCAATGCCATTGCCATCCTTGAACATAAATTTGATCGTAAATTTGATATGTTGGTGAATACTGTGGCTCAGATAAGTGCATCTGTCTGTTCCTTTATGGAAAATAAGAAAGGCACAAGTGAAAGTGCAGTGTTGGTGGAGGAGCTGGCTACTCGGCCCGCCGATTCTCCTAGGCAAAGGTCACTGGCATACTCCCCTGCACCAGGGAGAAGCTATACCAGAAGCCCAAAGGAGGTTGGTGAGCTCTTCCCCTGGGTAGTCGGCCCCTCAATTGCGTCTGATGCCAGTTCCCAGGTTGCGTCAGACAGTCAGTGGGAAGGTGTCGTCCATAGTGTACATAACCTTTCCTCTAGTTTGGATGCTTCCATCCCCAAACAGAGGCACAAGTGGTGTAGCAGTGATAAATCGAGACTGCTGAACAGGCCTGCGGTTGATGTGTTTTGCACCCCTCAGGTGCCGGTGAAGAGAGTCAAGGAGGCAGTTCCTTCCTGTAGTTTCTGGGATAGTCCAGAAAAGTTCTCCCCAGTGTGTGTAGAGGGAGAAAAGCAAGTATTGGTGCTGAGAACCGTATCCAAGAGTAAGCAGTCGTTTATGTCAATGTGCGTTCCGACGTAGTCAGTGAGCGCTTGCTGGCAACAAAGTGCATAGTACTTCCAGTAGTATAGTCACTTTTGAACGTTCTCTTGCTCCTGAATTCTCTTCCAGCGACAAGCACCCAGTTGCACCCGAACTGCAAGCTGTTTCAGTTGCTCCTGAGCGGCCAGTAGCGCCTGAGCTTCTAGTGGTTTCTAAGTGCCCATTTGTGCCCGCTTGGACAGATTCATTTGGATATTCTTCAAGGTATTTGACTTCCAGGCTGGAGTTTGTGGCGCCATCCCCCTTGCAAAGAGTGGTTGCGACTTCAGACGTGGATCCATCGCTTGCGCCTATACAGCAGTGCTTAGACAATATTCTAGGTATATTTTGAAGAAACCTGCGAACCCTTCTACTAAAGACCCGTCTTTTTCACCAGTATCTACGATGGATGAGGAAGGTGACAAGGATGAGGAAGCTGACTCCCCTCCTTCAGCTTATGCATCGCTGCTTAATTTTCTGCTTCAAAGTTTTCCCTTCCTTTTTCCCTCTGGCTGCCCCAACTTCTCCTGCGTCCACTTTTCAAATGAGTAATGTTACTATTGAATCTTCAAGACTACCTAATATGGTATTATCGAATTTGGCCATTAAAGCACTTATTGAGGCCAAGACCTGGCTCATGGATTAGAGAGAACAAGGAAGATACAATTTTAGTTACCCTCCTTCTTGTCTTCTGAAGAGGAGATATTCATATTATGCTACTGGAGAAGCTCCTTCCTTGGGGGACGGCTGCCTCCTCCCAAGAAGACTTCTCGGGCCTCATTGATTCGGTCCGTAGGTCAGCCTTTTCTGAGGCCAAAGTCATGTTCTCTTCGGTGGAGATAGATCACTTGATGAAGAATCTCTTCAAAGTATTCAAGATTGTGAGGTTTTTGGACTGGTCGGTAGGTGGCCTCTCACGTAAAGTACAGGAGTACAATGCCTTGCCTACTTAACTTTCTTTGGATATCTTCAGAGTCCTTTTATGTATGGGTAAAGGGATAAGGGACGGAGCACGGGAGTTGGCTTCACTCTTCGCCATGGGAGTGGTAAAGAAGAGGGAGTTATGGTGTTTGTACACCTCTAAAGCTGTACAAACACCATAACTCCCTCTTGAATCAGAGGTTGGCACTTCCTTTTTCTTCCCTTTTGAGAGACAGTTTGTTCCCTCTGTCAGTAGTCAGCGAAATTTCTTCTGCCTTACAGAGGACATCTGCACATGATCTAGCAAAGTCATCGAGGCACCCTAAGTCATCATCTCCTCTACAACCTGTTCCCTTTTATGGTAGTAGGCAGAGATCGTCCTCAAGAGGAAGACTGAATGTGCGATTCCAGTCTCAGACTATTAAGAAGTCCGCCTCTAAACCTTCCTCAAGAAAATAAATTGAGTGTCCTCCATACTCCAGCAGGTGCCCGGCTCTTTCAATATTGGGAGAAATGGAGCAAGAGAGGGGCGGAGCAGTGGGTTGTGGAAGTTTTGAGGAACGGCTACGCAATCCCCTTCCTAGAAAGACCTCTCTTAGTCAAGACACTGATCACCTTAACTGCTTACTCCATGAGTTCGAGGAGATTTTTCGCAATTGCCTAACAGGGTTTCTGTTCAAGGATGCAATTCCTTGTATCCCATCAAGAGGCAGTTTCCAATACTGAAATCAATCCCCATGAGCTATCAGCTATGGGACTTAATTACCAGTCTTGGGTCAGGAATACCATGTTCCTTTCCACCCGAATTGAGATTTAAGTTGATTGATTTGTTTTCAAACCGATATAATTTTTAATAACAAAGTTAATTTCTTGATACAGACCCATTGCTTGTAATGCAAGTTCCCACCTCCCAGCTACTGGAGACCTGGGATCTGCTCACACTTGTGCAGCACCACCAGCTGATTGTTGTTTTCTTTTAGTGGTGTAGCCTAAGTGTCTGGAATAATTGCATGTCACAAAAATGGGCTAATTGTAAGTAATTTGTTTGTATGAAAAAATTAATTTTGTACAGAAAATTTACTTTAGTTCCTCCATATAACATGTTTTTTTTAAAAAAGGAAAATTTTTCCAAAATTCACCCTGCACCAGATATCCCAGTGGTTAGGTTTGGGTAGGCCTAGGGGTTATGGTTGCCAGTATTAGACTGAAACCTAGCCAACACTTTAACCAGTACTGTAGCTCCCAGGTGACCCCAGAGAGAAATACGTGTATATAAATTATTAGATGATTACCAGTCAAAATTGTTATGGAATGCAAAAACTGATTACCATAATTCAGAAGCACAGTGTTCGATTGCCTCATGTTATTGTGTTTACTCATGTATCATGCAACCTTTCAAAAGTTTTAATCAGACTTTAGGGGATTGCACCCTACACGAATACACAAAATACAAAATATGTGTGTGAATTGTTAGGTCTGGTTAAATTGCATGTATTATCATACTGTTATATAGTAGTATTATAAAATATGAACGTTGCAGTTGTGCACCATTTGCATTTTGGTAAAGTTTACAGTCTCAAAATTGTCGGAGTTCAACCAACATCGTCGTTGCTAAATGATAGGAGAACACTACTGCCATCCTCACTCCCATTAGTTGATAAATTAGAGATGCATTTTTTGTAAATTAACAAAGCAGGAATAAAATATGCAGTTTACCTTTATAAATTTAGTAATTTTAAATGAAACAAAAGGTATGATTTTGACAGCTTTCTGCAGCTATTTCCAGCTTAAATTTAGTGGTATACTGTACTTTCTTCAAGATCATCTTCTTCATTTCATAAAGGATGAATAAAAGTTTATTTTTATTTTTACTTATGGAAGTCATCGTTGAGAATGAGCAAGGTTTTAACAAGTTGACAACTGTAAAGCAACTCTTAATAAGTGTGCAATAGTTACATTACAAGAAAGAGTGATACATTATGAGACAAGTCAAAAGTTTGGTAACCTTAATTGAGTGTATGGTGATTTGGATTTGGCCCACTGAGTGTATGCTTCAAGGCCTGTTAATTAGTCGAAAGCTAATTTAGATGTAATATGCAGTTTCAGTGGAATCTACCAAAATTGAGACAGGCATAATAAGCTTAGCCTACTAAAAATGAAGATGTAATGTCTTGCACAAAACAACTCTATACAGTGCTACATTAATTTCTTCATTTCCACAGGTGGTCTCTGCGAGAACGATAGGACCTCCCTGCAATTGCCCTTTGAAGTGCTGGGAACGAATGGGCTCCAAAATTTTAGAAATTTTTAATAATTTCTGGGATTTAGGAGATTTTAATCTACAAAACAGTTATCTTTTTACCTGTCTAAAACTCTGTGATGTGAAGCGTCGGTACACGAAGAAGGTAAATGTAAGGCAATATCAAGATCTTATTCTTATTTTAGTCTTGTAAAAGATGCTGCATAAGGATGGTATATGGCTAGTGAATGTTTGCTCATGATAACCTGATTGATCATGTTATGCCTACTTAGTAGTCCATGATGATCCCCAGACTCTTTAATGTCCACAAAACAAGGAGAACTCTCTCTTGTGATACTAGAATCATCACATGAACCCTCGGGCATCCATCCACCACCCACCTCATATTTTGCAAAAGTTGTTTTCTTCAGCAAGTGTTATGGCTTTTACCAAAATTTAACTAGATTTTATTTTAATGCTAGTCTGTTCTAGCATTTTTCACTTCACTAATGTTTGTAGGTGTAATAAGTTCTCCAGTTCGCTTTTAATGACCTGTAAGTAATTGCTACATATATCTGTTTCAAGTATCTCATGCTCCTAAACCAGAGTTTTATATAAGTAACTTACCAAATAATTACATAGCTATAGTTTCTACTGTACGCAGCAGCTCAAAACTCGAAATTCGCGTGGAAGAATAGGTACAACGTAGCTAAAGAGCTCAATTCATTTCTGCTGGCTAATGACTGAGCACCAGTTATCAGCAGCTCTTGGTTCGTTTTTGCTGAATGGTTGGAGATCGTGTTTGGTGAAGTACTCTTTGCTTTTGTTAGCGCAGCTATTTAGCTTAGCTAGAATCTTGGATTATATTTTCGATTGTGACTTGTCTAATTGGAATTTTGACCCATGATGTCTGACTCTAGTTTGTCTAGCATTAGGTATTGCAGCAAAGGCTGCAAAACTAGACTCACTTCTGCAAAATGTGACTCACATACCATTTGTAGTACTTGTAGGGAACAAGTTTGTTCTCTGGAATTGAATTGTGACGAATGTAAGGACTGGGATAAGGGTAAATGGAAGGTTTTACAGACACCTTTAGACAAATTGCAGCGTGACCGAATTAGAAAAGCTACAGCTAGGGCCTAAGCAAAGTCTTCCGCTAGTACAGGTCATTCTCCAGGAGTTGGTATTGATGTTATGCCTATCCCTTCAACACCTGTGACAGCTTTTTTTCTCCCATTTCCAGTCCTCCAGCTTTTCCTGTCACTCCATTACCTAGCTCTCATTCTACTTAACCCAGTGCCATAGCCAGCTTAGAAGCACGGGTAAATAAAAAATTTAATTTACTTGTAAATACTGTTTCCTAGATTGGGAACTGTGAAGGACCTGATGGACAAATTTAATAGTGTAGTGTCGAGTGAATTTTAGTGGGGGGAGTGGCTGTTCGTCCTGCTGATGCTCCTAGACCAAGGTCCATACTAAACTCCCCTTGCTCACCTGGGAGGAAGCAAACTGGCAGTCCAAAGGAGGTCGGTGGGGTTTGCCCATGAGCAGTCGTCCCCTCATCTGAGCCTGTTGTCCACCAGTCCCAGGCTGCGGAAGAACACCATTGGAAAGGTGTTTGAATGGATGTACATGCCATATCTTCAAGTGATTCAGATTCTCCCGCATCAAAGAAATGCAGTGGCCGATTTGCAAAGGTTTCTAGGCCATTGAAAAGGCTGGGCGCTTCCTTGGATTCAGATTCGTTCCCGTCTCGTAAGCGAGCTGTAGAGAGAGAATGTAGCCCTCTCCCTTCTTTTAGTTTTTGGGAGTCGCCAGTGAGAGATTCTCGCTCCCATTCAGGTGCGAAACTGCGTTCCGACCCCAAAAGAGTGTGTGCCAGTCCAGCTTATCAGTGCCAAGCGTCTGAGCACCAAGTGTACGATAGTGGTGTGCGTAAGCTCCAATTTGAAGATCTTTCGGTGTCCGAGCTATCGTCTCTAGAGCGCCCATCGTATGAGCACACTTCGTCTGAGCGCTCATTGCATGAGCGCACAGTTTCCGCCTTCCCAACTCGTGGGTGCCCAGATTCCAAGTTAGAAGAGCCCGTACATGACCGCTCGGAGTTTGAACGTCAGATCGCTGAGCGCCCAGGTGCCGGGCGCCCATCCTTGTGGCGCCAAGTGTCCGTGAAGAATGCAGCCACTTCCAAGGAGTCAGTGTCTGTTTCAACAGCGAGTGGACACCCAAGGTCCGTGCGTCCAGTCACTGTGGGCGCCTCTCTCGAAGTCCACCCTATTTGTAGTATCTTCAGATCTGGCAAGGAGGATTTCCAGTATCTGATGCTTCAAGAGAATTTCCATCTGTTGCTCAAGATCCTTCGTTGGTGCCACTTCAACTCCAGCTTGATGAAGTGTTGAGCCTTCTTCAAAAGCCAACTCCGGTAGTGCAAGAGACCATGGAACCCCCAGGATCACCCGCTTTGTCCGTCGAGGAACCAGTAGAGGGTTGTTCAGATTTGGTTTCTGATGTATCAGGTTCTGAATTTGTTTTGTTTTTCCTTGTACAGTATACTACTTCTTCGAAAAAGTTAAGTATATCTTAGTTTAACCAGACCACTGAGCTGATTACAGCTCTCCTAGGGCTGGCCTGAAGGATTAGATTTATTTTATGTGGCTAAGAACCGACTGGTTACCTAGCAACGGGACCTGCAGCTTATTGTGGAATCCGAACCATATTATGAAGGTTCCTTTTCCTTCAGGGGTTAAAATTTCTTTTGTCCTGTGATGGTGGTAATTCTGGCGATCGAGCTTTCAATGTTGCTGAATATAATGCAGATTCGTTGGGTCCCTCTAAAGGTTATAGATCCTAGTTAGGCAATGTTTCAGTTTTGGGTTCTCCAGTATTCATGATCATGTCTTAAAGAATTTTCTGAATTTGCTAATGATGTCTATCAAGATTATCGGGGGACAGAATCTGTCTATGTTCTTTCTTTGAAATCTATGGCCTCTTGGGCCACGACGGAATTTTCCTTTTTTCCCCATTTTCTTCTAAGCCTTCTTCCATTGCCCTTACTCAGTCTTCTTTTTTGGTCCGCTCTTCGGAGGGCTCTTCGGGGTCTTTGTTTGCTCATCCTGTTTTCTTGGCTTTTAACTCAGCAGAGCAAAGGGTTTTCTTGGTTCAACCCTGTGATATTAGAGTTTCAGCGGCTCCGTCTCTCTCTTCGGGGTTAAGGGAAGGGGTACTTTTAACGGATCTGTCTTCTTATCACTTTTTGCGAACCCTGTAGTTTCTCAGTCATCCGATCTAGTTGCTTCTCAGGTGTTTGTGGAGGCGTCAGCAACTCCTTATTTTCATTCTTTACGGGTTTCTAACCGTAATGTATCCTCCGCGATTCTTGCAGATGCTACGGCATTCGGCAGTTCGCCTGCGCTAGCGTTCAGTGTATCAGCACTGATAGTTTCCTCAGCCTTTCCATTCTCTAGGATAGCTGGTAATTTGCCTTCCTCTGTTACCTTGGCTTGGTACCTCGTAACTTCCCCTTCGAAACTCCTGTGAGTTCTGGTCCAATTGGTACGTTCTCCACCTGTCCAACGTCGGTGGGTACTCCGAGTGTAGCTTCTTCCTTTTCCGTCCTTTGGCTTCTTCTTTCTCAACTTTCCTGCAGGTTTCTCTGTCCCTCCGTCTAAGGCGTCCATGTAGGTTCGGGGTTGATTCCAGGTCATCAAGGACGTTTCCCCCTTCTTCATTAACCAGCAAGTCTTCAGTTCCTGATTCCCATTCTCATGCGGTATTAATACATCTGGATTTGCGTGGTTTGGGGGTTGCAGCCTCTTCGCTTTCAGGAGTGGGCGTTGTTCGCCCAGATGTGGCCGGCCCAGGTGTTGCGTCATTGTCGTTGGGTGGTTCAGGGTTTGCGCAACCTACTTTTGTGCCCCCAGTATGTTTGCAATTGATACGTCAGGTGTCCGTCTCACGCACCCAGGTGGCGAGTTCCGGATTTTCGAGTTCGAAGTTTGCTAGGGGTTGGCCTGTCTCTTTTCCTGTTCCGGCTCGGTCGGACCAGTCCGACAAGGATTTTTCATTTGAAGAAGAGGATCCGGTACCGGATATTAGTTTTCCTTCAGCTAATGAGAATTAGTATAAGCAGATGGTGGACTTCATCCATACTCTTTATCCTTAGTCCAAGGCTCCGGAGGAGCCTACACTACCGAATCAAGCGATGTTCGAGTCGCTATATGCAGTGGAACTGGTAGTTGCTCAATCATGGAAGAATCTGGTCTGGTTTGGCCATGTCAGGCAGGCATTGAGGGAGGCAGACATAGGTTAGTGGCTTTGATAGGGTCGAGTAAGCAGGATTCAACCTTGCTTCCTATTCGGGAGGGGTTTTTACAAGGTAGCGGGTAACCCTTCTGCGGGTGTCAGGGTTCCTCTCAATGTATCTGTTGAGGCTCTTCTCTCTCAGGTTCCTTCGTCAAATTGCCTGTTCTCAGTTTCATCTAAGGAGGCTTGTATCTTGGAGGACACCTTTTGCAACCAATCGGAGGCCTTGTCTTACTGTGTGTGGAAGTGGTCCGGGTTGATAGGGTTTTCTCAAACAAGATGGATATACTCCCTCCGATCCTGTACTGCCTGACACCTCATCACTTCGGTTTCAATGGGGCTGGCATACCAGGTTAACATTTCGTCTGACTGTACAACATTCTGTGGCAAGAAGAGGAGGGACTTCTTTTTAAAGCTTCCGCCTCACTATCCAGACACTCGGAGAGGGCTCTGTTGAGGGCGCCTTTTGCACTCTGCAACAGTCTTTTAGGGAGGGGGATATCTCCTCCACGGTCAATTTCGTGTAGCCGTCATCAGCAGTAGCGTCACAGCAGGCTATGACTAGTATGACTGCTCAGGGTTCAGGGGATGTGGCCAGTATAACGAACTTGTTGCTTCTAACTCATGTCTCCAGTGTCAGCAATTATGCATCGTCGAGGGTACAAAATGTTGAAGTAGAGGTGTTCCTGTCCAACAGGGAACAGACAGTACCCACTTGAAGAAGCCTCTTAAGGAGAATGTCCTCTCTCTCTCTCTCTCTCTCTTTTAATTCCAGGGTCTTGTTGTCTCCGTATGCTTTACTCTTCAGGTATGTCTCAGGAATTGCTGGGACTTCCTTATCGAGAATGTAGTTTTAGTCTGGAGTGATTCTTGCTTGTCGGATCTTTTGTGATAGTCAGAAGAAGTGCATCTAACATTTGGAAGGTCTATCGTCTCCCCCTCTTCCTGGCGTTCATCTGTACTCGGATGCCTCGTATCAAGGTTGGGAAGCAACCTTGGAGGAACCCAGGCTTCGGGCCTCTGGAGGGATCGGGAATGAGAGGAGTCATAATCTTAGGGAACTCAGGGCTGTAAAGGAAGCCCTCAGGTGTTTTTCAGTCCTAGTGCCCAACAGAGTAGTGGGTCTGCTTTGCAACATCGTAACTGCAGTGTTGTATCTGAGAACTTTGGGGGAACAAGATCTATAGAACTTTAGAGGTGTATGCTTTCTGCCATTCGGTATCATTCATCAGGTAATCAGGAATTGCGGGAGTGTCAAGACGTCTGTGACTCTATTTTCCGGAACTCCTAATGCTCCTTCGGAAGTTCTGATGTTCCTTCTCATGCGGAAGATCTTCTAGACAGCCGCATTTTCACCATTATCATCCGGACTCTTGCATGATGAACCTAGTTGCAGGCGACTGCCAAGCGAACAGCTAGACAGACCGGACTCTCTAAAGCTATGTCTAGACAGTGCTTCTTTCAGCTTAAGAAAGTCAACCCGTAAGCTTTACCAGGTCAGCTGGACATGTGGAAGTCGGTGTCGTAAGGAAGGTCATTCCGTCTTTAGGCCTGCCATAACCGAAATAGCTAATTTTCTCTTATTCCCTCGGAAAGTCAAGATTCTTTCGTTTTTGGCTATTGCTGGCTACCGCTCAATACTTAGCAGTACATTTTTCCATCTTCCTGAAAATTTCTAGTAGTAAGATCTATGATTTATTACGTTCCTTTAAGTTTAACGTCCTGTCTTGCCGACTCGGGCTCCTTCATGAGATTTGTTGGAAGTTCTAACGTTAAGACAACTGATTGGGTGTTTTCTTTCTTTTGGCTTGAGCTGCAGCTAGAAAGGTGGGTGAGCTTCGGGAAGTTTTCTAGGCTGGTTTCCTAGGCGGGAAATGATATGTATTTCTTTTCTTCCGGAATTCGTGGCGAAGACAGAGTTGGAGGCTAAAACTCTGCCTCATTCATTTAAGGTTCTTTATCTGCAAGTGTTTGGTTCTGGCGATCCGCGGGGATGTCTTTATGTCCGGTGCGAATATTAAAGTCTATTTATCAAAGGTTGAGAAACTCCGTCCGCTTCTGTGTACACTTCTTGTCTCTCCGTGGAATCCTTCCCGTCTGCTGTCAAAGAATGCGATTAGTTACTTTCAAAGAGAGGGTTCCTGGTTCATAAGTGCTCACTCCACAAACACAGTTGCGGGCACACTACACGATTCTCATGTGGTGTGAGCCTTATGCCCTTGAATACAATTTAATTTTGACTTTACATGATATTTAGTGTTTAACAGTTTTTTTCATTTAATTCAGCACTCTTCCTCGAAAAAAAAAAATTCCAGATGTTATTTAATATTTCAAATTTCTTTTATTGCTGGTGATTTCCCATGCTTCTCAGGGTTCGTCCTTGTCATCTTCGGCTCTGCATTTCCCCGACTGCACAGTATTCGGAGTATGTCCACTTCATCTTCCTTTCTAGGAATTGTTCAGTGTCTTCTATTCTGGAGGCAGTTTACTTGAAAGTCCATCTCAGTGTTTTCTTCCTTTACTTAAAGAGACGTTCAATTCGCCTCAGCGCTTATAGCAGCGAAGTCTCTTATCTAGGGTGCATTCATTTAGCTGAGGTGGTATTCTCTTAGTGCGAAGGCTCGGAAGATTATTCGCTTAATCCACATGTAACGGCAAAGTCTATTATCTAGGGTACGGTCATTTAGCTAAGGTGGTACAGGCAGTCCCCGGTTATCGGCGGCCTCGGTTACTGGCGATCCGCTTTTACTGTGCTTGTCTGGTGACGACGATAACTGGATTTTCAGCGCTGATAACTGGATATCAGCGCTATTATCGCTGAATTTTGGTTATTGCCGATTTTCGGTTATCGTCACGCTGTCGGGAACGGAACGCCCGCCGATAACTGGGGACTGCCTGTATTCATGTAGTGCGGTGGTTCTTAGGTTAACCAGATGTGACCGGCCCATGTGTTGCGTCATTGTCGTTGGGTGGTTCAGTGATAGTATAATCACATGATAGTGATTATACTATCACATGATAGTGATAGTATAATCACATGAACTTGAGTTTAGTACGTTTTAAGTATCCTAGTCTTTGATAGTTTCCCTATGAGAGTCCAAGGGGGTGCTCTCGTAGGATAGCCTAGGCTCTTTTGTCGGTGCTGAGACACTTCTTCGCTCGTTGGTTGTCAGCCTTTGCCGCAACCTGCAGGGCGGAGGATGAACAGCTCGGCACACTTCCTCATTCCCTCCATACATGGTAGGCTCTGAATAGCCACTTGAGAGGTTCATCGTTCTCCTCCTTACATGAGAGTTATTCTCTTAGTCCGTGTGTAGCGGCTAACTCTATTATCAAGGCCGCGTTCATTTAGCTGAGGGGGTACTCTCTTAGTGCGGAGGTTTCTTAGAGGCGGCCACTTGGAAGCCAGTGTCAGTTTTCACAACTTTCTCCTCAGAGACATATAGTTTTCTTCGGAGAAGAGTTACTCACTGGGTCCCTTTGTGGTGACCAACTCAATCTTATAATTACTTAGTAATGTCAAGGGTGGGGGTGGACTTTAGGTAATGAATGTAGTCTAAGGAACTTAGAATTCTCTGTTGGTCGGTAATGAATGTAGTCTAAGGAACTTAGAATTCTCTGTTGGTCGGGATTCATAGTGAGAGTATTAAGTTTGGCGTTAGTACTGTGAAGTTAGGCAGATCCAGTGGACAGGTTTGGTTTCTTCAACCTCTTCTGCGCAGACATCGGCGGCAACGTGCGGCAAAGAACTCGAAGATCCTGCACTCTCAACTTCTCCTCCATGCATGAGAGGCTACAATAGCCACATGGGAGGTTCATGCTACCCCTCCATACTTGAGAGTGCTTTGATAAGCCACATGGGAGGTTTGTCATTCTCCGCTACTCATGGGAGGCTGTGATTAGCCACATGGTAGGTTGGTTTTTTGCTACTTTCTATCCATGAGGAGGTTTGAATACCACATGAGAGGTAGCTTGACACAGACAGTACCTAGACATGAGACTGACATCGGGGGTACTTTCTCTACAGGCATCCTCACCTGCCGAGTGGGATAACCAGGTGAGGATACATTCATTTATGCAGAGTAGGCGAATAATTAGTTACCTGCTTTCCCTGTTGGCATGTCGGGCTGAATTAGATTGATCCCACCTCCTTAAAATTTTGTTAATTGGGCAAATTCAGGTGTTCAGGGAGTGTATTGCAATATGAAGTTTTCATAATAAAACTAATATTGTAATACTCACCTGAACACCTGAATGATTCCCACCCTCCTCCCCACTTCAATTTGAATAGTGAATAACGCAATTGGGGATCTCGGCCTCAATCAGCCGGGACTTGCAGCAGCGTTGCCAACGGTACTTCAGGTAACTCATTTGACAAGATTTTCCTGTAAGCGTTGGTAACGCTGACAGTTAATTACCCACTTAGTTGGTTAAAGCTCTGTGGATGTAGTTTGGGCTGGTAGGTGCCCAGGGCTAATTCAGGTGTTCAGGTAAGTATTACAATATTAGTTTTATTATGAAAACTTCATTTTTATAATAAAATAAAGTTTTATATATACTTACCAAATAATTACATGATCAGAGTCCTCCCTCCTCCCCTCTCATGGACATAGAGCATAAACAGATTGAGCTCTTTAGCTACGTTCTACCTATTCTTCCCTCAAAGTGGGTGGGCCAGTATACCTACACCCAAAACAAAAGAACGCTACTGCAAATTTCGAATTTTGAGCTGCCATGTAAAGTAGAAACTATAGCTATGTAATTATTTGGTAAGTATATATAAAACTTTATTTTATTATAAGAATGTCATTTTACTGGATGTTCAATGATTGTTCAGTGTATTCATCCTTTTTTATGTATTCATACATCGTAGTTGACAACATGACAATTGCTTAACTAGTTAATGAGCAGAGGCAGGTTTTCATTTGTGTTAACCCCTTCTGTTTTCATTTCTGCTACATAACAAAGAGTGTCATTATTCTTACTGTTTTGCACAGTTTTGAAAAATCTGGAAGTACAGTAATTTTGAAAAATCTTGAAATAGTGTCACCTCAGATTAATTCACCTCAGATTAACAGATCTGTACTTTCCAGCTATGTTATCATCATTGTTTTTTGCTTGGCTACCATTTTAGATATCATACAGTTTTATATGTCTCTTAGGTTGGACGTCAAGTGTAAAGTACAGGTTAGTTTAGGTTAGGGACTATGTGGAATTGCTGTTCGGTATAATACATCTATAAAATATTAAGCACAGGCTAAAATATAGGGCCTTTGTTACTTAACAGGCTTTGTGACTTGTCAGAAAGCCAGACCCCCAGAGTGTCTTGTAAGTTGAGGTGCTACATTATTATTGTGTACTTGTGGTTACTTGTGTATCAGTTGCACATTTTTGCTTTCCCTAATTGCTATCCTGCTTTTTTGTGCAGTACTTATTTGTCTTGAATGATTGGTTTGGTGGCACAAGGTAAGTTTTGTTGTGATCTTTATTAGTTTTTATTTATATAGTTTATTTGTTTAATTGTCAATTCATTACTAATACAGTATATCACTTATTTCTCCTTTAGTGGAACTGCTTCCCAGAGTTATTGTTCAGTTCAGTTAGCTTTTTGCAGGTTTATTTTTGTATATTCGATGTTTTGTTTTTTGTTGCATCAGTTACTTCTTGCTTGCTGCCTGTAAATGTTTCTTATCTGATCAACATTCCTACTTTTAATGAACTTGGAACCCTAGCTTTATGGCTTACTTCATTAATTCTAGGTGATGTGTTTCCTCTGGATTTTTTTCCAAGTAGATTGCTTCTGTTGTCTCACTGCCCATAACTGTTACTGTATGGGTTAACCATTTTAGTGGCATGTACCAATCCTGTGACATTATCACTTACAATATGATTACACAGTTTTTTCATTCACTGCATAATGTTATTGTAAAAGGAGCAGTCTTTCTACTATGACCATGTGTATTATTTTGAAAGTGCAGTGTTTTGTGTATTCATTGTTTTAGTTAATTTTCAGTGAAAATGTCAAGGTATGTTAGTTGGATCTAACTCTTTGACTATCCCTCTTCCTGCTTGCACTGTGTTGGTTTGTGTTTTGTAGGCAGGCTCCTGGGATGGAGTAAGGCAATTGATCCAGGCAAGGGGCACTTTTGGAATTCACTACTTAGTTGGCATCAGTTTACTGGTTGATACAATAATCTCTTCAATAAGTTCTCATACATATTGAGCCCATCTCATCTACCTGATTGCCCACCACCAGCTATGTCCACTACATAACTGATTTGCTTGTGGGTTGGGGTACTGCCCACATGTATTTGCCCTTCCTGCTCCCAACCTTCCCAGCCCCAGGGTACCCTCTTGCTTGCTGTCACCTGTGGCACCCCTCACTTTCTCTCTCCTTGGTATTGCCTGTGAACTGGGCTGCATGCTCATCTCTTGAGCTACCTACACACTTGGTGTCTTCTGTGCCTCATGGCTGGCTTGCTAGTTTGCGTTTTGTCTCTACAGAAGCCTGTGTGTGTGTTATATAGTTTGTTACTTTATAGAAGTGACTGTTAACACAAAAGCAATTATATTTTAGTTTCTGTGTTGTTAACTGTTGTGCTTTCATTTAATATTCCATAGGAGAAGCTAGGGTACATAGGTATTTCTGTGGTTCGTTGTATTTTCATGGTCCTTTAGAGAAGTTGCAATATATGGCCTCTGTTAGTTGTTTTTGGAGAAGAGAGTACAGTAATGGTTCTGAGTAGATGTATGGGTTGTTAAGTGGTGTCTGGTATGAATGGAGGCTGGATTGTAATAAAAAAAGCTATCAGTTATCACTTGTTGAAAAAGGGCAAGATATGTGAGGACTATGAGTTACATGAATTGAAGTAGCAGATATTCAAAAGAGTTGGAAAGATTGTTTACCATGACTACCATCAATCTAGGAACCAACCAGGTTGGGGCCAGTCAAGCTGGATTCCTGGTCATTGAGTGTCAAGTGTCCAGTCTGCATGCTGCTAGTTTTTGGGGGCATGATCAAAATAAAGTTGACAGCTATCTAGGATCTAGCTATGAAGGAACTGGGTAAGGTCACCATTCTGGTTAAGAGCATCAAGATGGGCCAACCTCAGATGTTCAGCTTTCATAAAGTAGAGAGGGAACCACAAGACATGGTCCAGTAAGTCAAAGCAAATGTAAATGAGGGCTTTGTGTACCAAAGGCTCTGATGAGGAATATATCAGGATTGTGACTGATGTCTCCAATGTTATCTTTTGGCTCATTTATTGATGATTTTGATAATGACAATCATGGAAAATGAACAAGGTTTGAGAGACCATTTCTTTTTCTATTTGATGAAAGAAGGGACCAAAGGAATGACAGATGTTCTTAAAGCCATTCACATATGGTACAAAAGATAAGCACTGGGAAGACATCCACCAAAAGACTAAGAAATTATATGATATGATGCCTCTTATAAAGAATTTAGTGATATATAATCTGTGAGGTACAGTCTTTTAAGAAGATTGGAATTTTCCTAAGACACCATCAGTAAATGATAAGACTGAAAAGCTTTGCTAAGAATCCTACCTTTTTCTTGGAAATGCAACAGTGAAAAGTTTGGTGCAAGTTGATGCTTGATGATAAATAAATCAATGTCTAAAACTTGATGATATGACACCTCCATATATCCCACTGTGGATCATACCAGATATCTTGTCTTGCTGAAAAATAATGAAAAGTAACAGTCAGGAGCATAAGATCCAGAGAAAGCTCTATACAGATGGATCTGAATTAAAAGATGGAGTTGACTGGGCTGATGTGTTTGAAAATTATGTATATGAGGTAAAACTACCAGATTGCACATCCAAACCTTGGATCTAACATGCCAGTCAAAACACAAGGATTTTATTATACTTAGACTCTAGGAGTGCAATACATTCCTTAAATATTAGTAATTCAGTGCATCCACTTGTTTGCAAGATGTGGAAGTGGCTTTTCCTTATATTTTGTCAGAAAAAATCCATGTATTTCATCTGGATATATGCCTTTTTTTTGGGAATCAAGGAAATGAGAAGATTGACAAGTATGCAAAATTGCTTCAAATAAAATTGAGTTCCCACTTCAACATGAACCAGTCTATAAGGTATATATTTCAGGGAAATGGCAAGAGAGATGGTCTGCCCCTTTTGTGACCAACAGTACAAAATATAAAAGTTTAAATTTATTGGTTGCCCTCCTTCCCGACAGATAGGGAAAGTGAAATTGTTGTAAGCTGACTTTGGATTGGGCACACATTGTTTACATAATGTGTTCACAATTTTAGTTTTTCAAGATAACTGTAAGGAAAGGAGTATGAGTTCCTTCATGAAAGTTGAATGAAATGATGATTTTAGTTACCATCTTTTATATCATGCCATCCAACCATTTCCTCATAATTAGCACTGAATGACCCTAGGGTCCTTGCGCTTGGGCTGTTCCTAACCAGAGATCTATTCTTCCATCCTATAAAACTGTCCATAGCAACAGAGGTTATTGCCCACGACATCCCAGCCATTGTTGCTCCCTGATTGGCCACCCTGTCACCACATAATGGGATACATTCAAGCAGAGATGCTTTTAATGGATGATATCTCAAAGGTAAGGAGGGTGGTCTGCTCCCATGGAAGGACCTTAATCCTCCACATGCTGATGTTTCTGTACCTTCTTTTTAATGTTATCTTGAAGAACGCCACCTTTAACAGCTTTTGAACCATTTCCTCTTCTGGAAGACCTAGTGAAAGAGCTGATGGACAAACATGAGAACACAGCCACAAGGACAATAACTTTTGACTGAAGGCACTTCCTCTCATTGCCGTCATCCTCAGCAGTCAAGATTGGCAACTTCACATTATCAGAATAGTGTCTTCCAGCAGAGCTGCTTAAATCTTATTTGGAACAAGTTTGGCCAGCAGAGGAAGTCTTGATGCCCTTTCATGATAAAAGGGGAGCAAGGACTGTGTTAAATTTGCCAGGCAGAGCAGGTTGAAGGTGAGACCAACCATCCTCTCTGCAGTAGGGTGATGCCTGCAAATATGAACGTCATGGCAGGAAAATAGGACTTATCCTTGTTACTTGCAGCTCTGCTGCAGGGTTATCTTTCATTCCGGGAGGAAATTTTTTCTCTCTCTCTCTCTCTCTCTCTCTCTCTCTCTCTCTCTCTCTCTCTCTCTCTCTCTCTCTCTCTCTCTCTCTCTCTCTCTCTCTCTCTCTCTCTCTCTCTGGACTTTGACTCTGATACATATGATTTGAGAGATTCGGGCTCTCTCTCTCTCTCTCTCTCTCTCTCTGCTAGTGGACTTTGACTCGGATACATATGATTTGAGAGATTCAGGTCCTTAGACAAAGAAGTCCAGTTCACACTGAAGAGTAGAGCTGTAGAGAAAGTGTTCCCAATTTTTCCAGGCTTATACAGCCAGTTATTTTTAGTTTAGAAGACCTTGAAACTCAGCACACATGAATGGGTTCCTGAGTCTGATCTCCAGAATGAAAATATTGGAATCAGTGAGAAGGTCCAGTGGGAAAGGGGATTTCTTGGCTTAATTGGATTTCAAGGACAATACTGTACTTTCCATATCCCAATCCATTAGCGATTTAGGAAGTATGTGCGCTTTATTTGGTCAGCCAAGGTTTATCAGTTCAAGGTTGTAAGTTTTGGGCAGAAAATAGCTCCTCAGGTTTTCATAAAGGGTATTGGCATTAGGATCCAGGAAGTATGTGCGCTTTATTTGGTCAAGCAAGGTTTGTCAGTTCAAGGTTGTAATCTTTGGGCAGAAGACAGCACCTCAGGTTTTCACAAGGGTGCTGTCATTGATTGCATCCTGACCTCCAAGGATGTTCATTTGCTTTTGTCACTCTCTGAACTGTTTGCTCATCCTTGGCTCGTTCCCCAATTGGCTGAAACCACAAACCTGGTAACCTTAATGTTGAAGGACAGAATTCAACAGTACAGGGAAGTAGCTGCAGCCATGAAGTAGCAAGAAGCAGTAGGACATCTGGTCTTCCAGGAAAAGTTTGTCCCCTACAGCAGTCAGAATTGTTTCTCCAGCTGGAAACCAGCATTTATGTCTGATGCCACTGGACCAGAAGCCATTTCTAAATTTTATTTATCTGTTTAAGTACAGAAGTGATGGAGAATTTGTTTGCTAAGCACATTGAGGGAGAGCCATTTCCCTGTATTGTGCAGTTCTTAGCTCCCTAAGACTATTGACATCTGCCATTGCTAGTTAGTTTTAACCTAGGTCAGTCTGCCAGACATGCAGAGTTGAAACCATGGAAACAAAACTTTCAGTGCCTGCTCTATTTTATTATCCTTCTGCCAGTGATTTTTGGTGCTCATCCTAAACAAGGCCACAATTTTTTATGATGTGTGGATCTAGCCTTTATAGAGGTGGCACTCTGCTAGGTGGAGGTGCTTGTACAGATCTAGCCTTTATAGAGGTATCAACCTGCAAGTCAGCAGGTCCTTGTACTTTGTGCTCAGGACCCAAATTCAGGTGTTATCAGTGGTGCTTACCAAGGGCCTGAAGGTATTTATGTAACATATCCCAATTACTCCATCATACCTAGCATTAATTAACAAATCTTTTGTGCTAATAAAGAGATATCAGAGTTTTTGCTCAGTTCTCCAGTTAAAAGAACTTGTAATGATATCAGTCATCTGTGAGGGAATAAGCCTTAAAAGCCTTGCCCCATTTCCTAGCCATTTCATATTTACTTTATTGGCAGGAAACACTTATAGAATAGTTGCTTTAGTGACATGGTATTCACTTTTAGCATAAAAGAAAGTTTGAGTTATGAGTCATTGGGAAGTATGATGGTTTAAAAGGATAGAAATACAGGTACATTGTCTTCTGTATTTCTGTATGTAACTTTTTGTGTTTGTGCTGTAGTTTTTGTAATTAATTGGATAGTAATAAGAAATTATCTCCCATTCTGAAATTCCATATCATTTTCACTCCACTGTTAGGTTCACATACTGCCCTGTAATAATTAAGCTTTATATGCTATAAAATTATTTTTCTTTGTTTTGAGTGCTGGTCTCATGCTATTAATTAATTTAATATTTGCCATTTCCTAAAAGAAGACAGTAGTCAGAACCTTATTTTTCTTTTGCAGCCTGCAGAGGAGTCCAGAAGACAGAACACGTTTGAATATTTTGTTCGCATCAGTGGCAAGCATCTACGAGTATGTAAGAGGGCATTCATGAGTTCACATGGACTCACAAGTGATAAAAGATTAAGAACATTGTTCCACCAAATGAAGGTATGAATGTTTGTAACTTACAAATCATTTACAGACTTTTTGTTGATTTACTGCTGCATTTGTATACACGCAGTCCATGGTTATTGGCAGCCTCGGTTATCGGCGATCCGGTTTTACGGCACTTGTCTAGCAGTGTCCATAACTGGATTTTTGGCACTGATATGCGCCGATATCCAGTTATCAGCACCGATACCCACCTAACAGAGGCGCTGATCCCTGCTTATCGTGCCAGTATCCGCTTATCGGCCCCTATTTATCGATTTCCAGTTATCGGCGATTTTCGGTTATCATCACACCGTCTGAAATGGAACCCCCGCCGATAACCAGGGACTGCCTGTAGTGTTAAACTAGGTTCCTTAGTATCCTTTTTTATACATATTTAATGTCATGATTCACCCTTGCTTTTATGACCAGCCCACTGTAGCCATCACCGGGCCAGTAGTATAATGCAAGAATTTATATGCTCCTTTTCAGGTACAAATCCAAGTTTTACATAAGTCTCAAGATAGCAATTGTAGCAGCTAACAGTAATTAACTATATGCCACTTAGATATGGGTTTGCTGCCTCGTGTTTTACGCTTATTTTTTAATCTTGATGCAATATTCATTTTATAAGTAAGAAAGGATAAGACAAAAGTAAATTAAATTTCTAGAAAATAAATACTTAAGTCACAATTATGGTACAGACAGTGAGGGTTATCCAAACAGAAGTAGCAAGGCAGGGGAAGTGATTAAATTATCCCAAATGCATGCAAGTAATTTTGCAAAATACTTAAGAATCAGACTTCAGAATCTAATACTTCAATATTCTGTAATTGTTTTTCTTGCCAGAATCAAAGTAATATCTTACCATTGGTTTTCCATTTTGTATTCCCAGATTTTCTTTCTCTAGTGAACCTTTTCCCATAATTGTGGTATTAATTAAAAGTTTTAATAAATTTTTAACATTCTGATTGTCATAATTTGTTTTTACAGCATTTGTGATTTTTAATCATTCCCCACTGTTTGTGGTGTATGGTCTTGGGGCATTATAACTATCATTCATTAAGTCACAGTGTACACATAACGGTGTAAGGGTTTACTTGCAGCTCCTTAATGTCCTCTTTGGATAAGGATCTTCATCTAAAGAGCTCTTCGTGTTCTCTGTAGAAGTGCAGTGTGTGGGAACTACTGTTGATCAGTGGTTTCTCAGCACTGAGAGAAAAGCTTGGAAACACCATGTGCCAAAGATGTGTGGATGCTTCTTCATCTAGCTATGCCACTGCTGCTTCAGTGAGGACTCAGGGTCCTGGCAGATGAGTCTTTCACAACCTCAGTGTCTATCCTTCATACTAAGAGTTTTATGGTAGGAAGCCCTCACCTAATGTACCTACACCTACCTTTATGCCTGACCAAAAATCTCCTTCCTTGAAAGTCCCCAACCTCTAGTTTCATGTCACCTGCTTGTTTCACAGCCTCACCTTTGTTTGTTCATATGATCTGTTGATGCACCCTTTGTTGATCATCTCAGGAAAAAAGGTGGCTCCTGTGTTAGGATCATCGCAGGAAAAAAGGTGGCCTCTGTGTTAGGGTCATCTCGGGGGAAAAAAAGGTGGCCTCATGTTAGGAATAGTTTTGGCTGTGTTTGATTGTAGATCTGTCATCTTGAGCCTCGCCTCCAGTCTTGCCTTTTAAAGCCTTCAGGGATTCAGGCTGTTTTCACATCTTTTTCGATCCCTATGCCTGAGGATTATCATTATAGCTGCTATGAAGTCTCCCGAGGCCCCATTATCCCAGCTGACTGTGCTCCTGACTGCTTGTGTGGCTGTAATTGCAGCCAAGTCAGCAGTCTCCAATTTTTTCATGAATTACTCTTCTGCTGGCCCTAGGTCACATTTAGAGGATATTCCTCTTATTGATTCATCTCCCAATGTGCCTCAGCTGGCATGCTTCGCACAGAAGAGTATTTTGAAGTCCCTTTCAGTAAACAGACCAGTGATAATAAGTTGTTGTGGTTTTTAATTCTCTTAGGGTTAAGTCAAAGTCAAGTATACCTTAGTTTAACCAGACCACTGAGCTGATTATTTTACGTGGCTAAGAACCAATTGGTTACCTAGCAACAGGACCTACAGCTTATTGTGGAATCTGAACCACATTATACCGAGAAATGAATTTCTATCACCAGAAATAAATTCCTCTAATTCTTCATTGGCCGGCCGGAGACTCGAACTCAGGCCTAGCAGAGTGCCAGCGGAGAACTCTACCAACTTGTCCAACGAGGAACTTATTCTCTTAGGGAAAACATATGATTAGTTTATTGAGAAATGTAGAGCAAGGGCAACAGACCATGTCAACAGTTTTTGGGAAAACATATGATTAGTTTATTGAGAAGTGTAGAAAGTTAAGTATATCGTAGTTTAACCAGACCACTGAGCTGATTAACAGCTCTCCTAGGGCTGGCCTGAAGGATTAGATTTATTTTATGTGGCAAAGAACCAATTGATTACCTAGCAACAGGACCTACAGCTTATTGTGGAATCTGAACCACATTATAGTGAGAAATAAATTCCTCTTATTCTTCATTGGCCGGTCGGAGATTCAAACTCGCGGCCAACAGAGTGGTAGCTGAGAACGGAACCCGCTCGACCAACAAAGAACTAAAAGAAGTGTAGAGCAAGGGCAACAGACCATGTCAGTAGTTTTGGGGAGTGAATTGAACAGTCACTTCTCAACTTACAGGTTTATTTACTACTAGTTTTATTTACAAAATTTACAGTATATACAGGTTGTTAACTTCAAATTCTCGTAAACAATACTTAACTGAACAACCCTACGTAACCAGTAACTAACCTATCTAAGAACATAGTCAGTCTCTTCCTTATTATCTAATTTATGATGGTCATCATACTTACTAGGTTTTCCTGCTACTATAAGAGTAGCCAGGATACTTCAGTAGGTTGTCTATCTACCAGCTTTTAAGATCATACTGTGAACTTATCATGGGAAAGTTATGTTTACAACAAACTGATAACAATATCAAAATAGTCCTGAATCAGAGCGCATATTTCCAGTCAAGCTTAACAGAGATCTGCATATGGTGCATTTAGGTCACAAAGATTTGCAACTGTGCTTAAGGAGCTACCATCTGTGTTCATGCAGACAGCATTTGTATGACAGATTGAAGTTCAATCCACGAAATTTGAAGTACAAAACTTTGCCCGCAAACCATCAGCCATCCAACATGCTGACAATTGTACTAACATAGTCGGACAATAACAACTTAATCTTGGTTAAAATATTGCAACACCAGATTACACATTAATTTTCATTACAGTCTATGGAACTGCTCCACAGTCTTCTGTAATAACAGGCAACTGTCTTGGTTGCTTGAGTACCAACAATTATTATCTCTCAGAGTATCTAACAAATGAACCTTTCAATGAGCAAACCAGCCACATCTCATGTCGGGGTAAACCCTCTCTCCGCATCAGACCTGAAATGGAGAGACTCTTCATTACTGTAGTCCCAACAGGAGGGAGGATAATGGTTTTCATGGAAAAAACTATAAGTTAACAAATGATATTGAAATTTAAAAGTATAAAATTATTCATACAGAAGCTGGCCAGTATACAGCCACAGCAGTGTCTTCTTGCCATGCTGTCTGGCTTTATGTGGACTCAAGTGTCTCCTTTTACATGACTGTTCTTACTCCCCAAGGCACAGTCTTTACTTGCATTGTCATTCACCTTGACATCACAGTAGGAGCTCCTATGAGTTATCTCTAAATCTAAATTGTCTGAAGACACATCACTACTCTCCTGCTGATTATCACAGTCCCAGATGGGATTCTTCTCTTTTTGATGATGCTCTGGATCTACTCATTATACTCTCAACTCTCTTCTGGCTGCCTGTCACCATAAGTTGTGCATTTATCCTATTGTTTCTTCATCAGCTGTTTTTTTCCCCCAGCTAGACCATTGACAGTTTGGCATCCTATCAGGAATCCACCATCTGGACTTTGGAAGTCTCCTGGGATCCTTAAGGGGCTAGATTTGACTCTTTCCGGGACAGACATGTTTTCAGCAGAAGATTTGGATGAGGGACAAGCAGAGGAGTTGTGTGCACTTTGTAGAAATCCTCAGTCAGAGGTAGAACACCCTTCCAGACTTATGCATGAAGTCTTTTGCTGCCTTGGACAACAATCAGGAGTCTATTTCTAAGACCTTCAAACTTTTGTTGGTTAAGCTGATGGCAGCTGTCCACAAGGATCTTCTGCTTCACTAGAAAGGCCATAAGCTTTAGCAGGGGTATTGATTTACCTGTGGATGTGCCTAATCACCTTCCTTTGCCAGACCAGTGCCTTCAGAGGTTCTGCTAGATCCAGGTCTGTTCCTCACAAGCTCAGTTACCTTCCTTTGCCCTGGAAGCTATTGCCAAGGATGCTCCTGCCTCCTTTATTTGTGTTCAATCCTGTAACCTGCTTCAGAGATAGACACTTACAGTTCTGGTAATAGTGGGTTCTTGGTAGTGCCAGTGCCCACTTAGCTGGCAGATCACTTTAGGTGGAGGATGTGGCTAGGATCTGTCACTTCCTTTCCCTTGGATATGCTTGTTCATGTTCATTAAACTCACTAAATGCCAGCACTTGAGATGACAGAGAGGAATGTAGTGTTTGAAATAGCTTCACTCTTTGTAATTCATGATTCCTGATCTGCCTCATTACGACTTTGTTCATGAGTGGGTACAACCAAAGCCATTATTTTGAACTTGGGTGCTTCATCCTCTTCAGCCTCCCCCTCCAGGTCTGCTCCTGGGCTCAAGTATCTCAGCCAACTTTGATCCTCCAGTCAGTGTTAGGTTCACTGTTCACTCTACAAGGCCCACAGTCATCATACTCCAGCCAGAGAGGATCACATTTGGTTTCCCTATCATTTCCCAACAGTTCTGTTCTAAGTTACCCTTTTGTTTCAGTGTTCAAGGACCTTTTCAGTGAAGTTACCAGGTCAAGGAAGTGGAAGACATTAAGGTCTGCCATCCCTCCTTGAGAAGTTTTGGAGGGTATGGGAATACATCAGGTCAGAATCCTGGGTTATGGAGATGCTCTGTGACAGTTATCATCCATTTAAGAATGCAGGGCATCCACCAGTGACTTGATCAATAGCCTTGGAGTCCTACCTCCAATCCAGAGAAGATGAATGTTGCTTTCAAGGAAATGGCCTTCTTATTGGAGAAAGGAGCCATCAGAAGAATACATCAAGGGAAGCTTGAGGTTTTACACATCTTTTCCTCGTTCCAAAAGCTTTGGGGATTTGAAAACCAATTTTAGATATCAGCTATCTCTACAAGTTTCATCGTCAGACACCCTTTTGGATGGAGATATGGAGTCCGTCAGGCCTGGTGCTCCAGTTCTAAGCATTTTGCTTTGACCTCTGTACAGTCCTCAGATCCTCACCAGAACTTTGGCGTCCCTGGCTGCTCAGGCTCTTTGTTCTCTGTACCATGTAGATGACTGGCTGATCTTGACATCTTCCAGGGAGGAGCTGGAGAGATATCTGGAGATTCTTCTAGTATTGTGTCAGTCCTTTGGATTGCAGGTCAACCTGGAGAGGTTAAACCTTGTTCCTTCTGGGCAGTGATGTATCTATGGATGAGCATCAACACTTAAGAGTTAGCCTGTCCCTCAACTCCTAGAATCTGATGTTGTTTCTGGCATTCTTTCGGTGACCTCACTCCTTTTGCTCAAAGGTCTGACGTGGTCCCCCAGCCATCAATTCCAAGGGTACAAAAACGTCACCAGATCAAGTGTGATGGAGCCTAGAGGAATATTTTCAGCATATTTTGCATGTCTTGTCACCAGTGAAGACTTTGAAGAGCATCATTTATGAATGTAGTTTGGACATACTGTGGCATAGCGGCCATTTCTAACAATTTGACAGTTGTAGCTGACAAAAGCAGACACAGTAGTGCTGTGGGGAACTAGGGACACTAGATTACCCATCAGAACTTGCCATGACTTTGCCTCTGACTAAGGATACAGCAGGAAGTTTCAGATGGTGTCCTGCAGGCAACAGATTTGGAATACAGCTATTTATGATTATTGGGTTTCTACGAAAAATATATTGTAAATTTTTTTTAATTTTCCGACGCGTATTTATGTTACAGTAATTTTAAAATGAATGTTTAATCTTTGAGAATGATGGACCTTAAATATATTTATGATATATTTATTTCCCTTTGTTTTGGTTTACAAGCCAAGTATTTGTAAAATTTGTTTTGTTTGGTTTTCTGTTTCAGCTTAAGGTAAGAATAATTTTTGTTAAAAAATTGAAAATTATAAAATGATGAACCTTAAATTTATAATATATTTCTTTTTGTCTTGGTTCACATGGCTGGTATGTGTAGCAAATAAACATGGTAAGGTAGTTTGTGGGTTGTTGTTGATCTTTCATTAGAACTCTGAAAAATCTGTTAACCCTTTGAGATTCCCATGACATCACAGGGCTTCATGTGGATTTCATCTCGTGGGATTCCAATGATGCCACCTATAGAAAATAAAAGAAAAGAAATAATCATAAATATTTGGTGTTGGAGTGTTTGGGAGTTTAATTCAGTCCCCTACACGAAGAGGGGCCTGTTCAAAGAGAATTATTATTAAGCCATTCTAAAATATAAAATGCTGTCATTTTCTGAAAAGCATATGCCGTAACTGGCATAAATAGCAGTTGTACAGTATATAGCCTAGTAGTATAGTATATCATCAGAAAGGAAAGTTATTGTAATTTTTTGTGGTGAAAAAAGAATTTATAAATTTTTATTATGCTTTTTAAATTTTTTAAATATATTAAGTAATTTTTGTTCTTGGGTGGCTTCAACACACCATTTTGTTTGTACAGTTTTGCTTTCCATTTTTAAAGAAGCTCTAATAAAATACAGTTATTTGACTTCACAAAAAGGACATTTTGTTGTAAATTAGAAATTTACTGCGAGTGATAATAGGAATTATTTCTTAGCTCCTAAGGAATAATTCACAGTGGAATTTGTTTCACCACTGACAAGTTTTGGACCCCTTAAAAATTTGAAAAGGTTACTTGTATAGACTGGAAAATGATGTGCTCCTCAGTAACACCTGAATTACATTTTGAGCAAAAGTAAGAATTAGGCATACTTAGAATGAGGAGTGATACTTAGAATGAGTGGCTTATATTGACAAGGTCAAATAAAAAAAATCTCTTCTTATGGAAGCAGAAAGTCTTTAAGGGTGTGCTTAGATCTCGAAACTGAAATGTTGCTTGTAACACATTGAAACAAGAAGCTCTTGGTAATTAGTCCTTTCCTCTAAAACTGTTGGACGGCTAAGTTTAATGTTTTCTTTTTCAGTCAAATGAGAAGGTGAACTTTGGATATTATGCAGTATTGGCAAAAAAATACTGTACCTGTAAAAAAAAAAAAGTTGGAAGTTTGTAAAATTCTTGTTCCCATTGCCAAAATAAATTTGATACACAATATTTACCTATACCGGAGAGCACACGTAGAATTTGGAGTGTAAAAACAGAGACTGCATGTTTAGGTGCAACATTGACATGATTTTTTTCTTTTATTCTAATGTGTAGTTTGGTTACAAGTAATAATTTTGCAAGCATAATGTGACAGAATTGTTGGCTTCAACTGGAAAGAACAGAATCATTGGTTACATTTGTCATCTGCAGTTACCAAGATCATTTCACAATTTGTTACAGTAAAATTGAAATATATTGTTTGTGCTCAGTTAATGCAAAGGTTAAACAATTTGTGACTGATGGAATAAGCTAGGCATTTCTCTTATTCAGAAGAAACATGTGATTAATTTGGGAAGCCCAGCGCTGTGGAAATTAAGAATACACAATAGACTGGGTAAAGAGTTTAAGAATACAGTGGCAAGTTTTAGAAAATGAAAATTATATTTCTGATTTAAGTTAATTGGGGATTTTCCAACTTCATTTAGTTGCTGTATCCATCCTGGAACAATATTCCAGATGAAAAATAATTGGGGATTTTCCAACTTCATTTAGTTGCTGTATCCATCCTGGAACAATATTCCAGATGAAAAAATTAGAAAGTCGATCAGCACACTATAAACTTTTCAGCCCATCCTCCTCTCATATTGACATTTGCAGGCCCTATGATTAATAGTAGAAGAGTTCTTTTCCCACAGGGCATGTGCACCACTGAAGATGTTTATTAGCATTTTTGTAATCTAATTTATTTATATTGTTAAAAGTTTCAAATTATTGTAAAAGAGTGATATGTATGTTATGGAGAAATGAAATAAGTTAAGTTAAGGGTGTATGGTTTTCCATGTACGTATTCTGTGCCTCTACTGTTGCTTCAAGTGTATGAGGTTTACTGTACACAAGTCAGCAGTGTCAGAATACAGACTTAAGGAGATTGGAATATTGTAATTGCAAAATTTATGGTTTGCTAAGAGTACATACGGTACAGTATCTATTTAGCAGTGTTAACCAAAGAATCTATAATATTGGTACAAATGATTTTCTTTCTTAACCAGGATGGAGCACTAGTACCTGAACCAGACAGAAGAGGGAAACACTTACGTCCAGTTAAGTCACCAAACCAGTTAAGTCCGTCTAATAATGAGCCCTATGTAAATAAAAGTAAGAAACAGAGGACTAATAACTGTAATAACAATAATAAAAAGAAGCAAAACAAAGTGGATAACAAACCTATGTATACTCCTCCACCACCTCCCATGGGTCACATTCATCCACATTGCACACCACCACCACCTCCAGCTCATGCAACACCCATGCAAGAGCCCGCCCACCATGCGTACATCCCAAATGGTGATATTTACTTTCCAGGCCACTACCTAGAGCCTCATCAAAGCATGGCTCCTCCAATGAATCAGATTCCTTCATGCCAAAAGGTGCTTGATGCTCCTGCCTACTTTATGGCAGGCATGAAAGAAAATACCTTCCATCAATGACTAGGCCATGGGCAGTACTAGATCTACAGATATGTCTTACTTTGGTCTGCGATGGGACAGCACCTCAAGCCATTTCATAGTACTGCTCTTTGTTGTATAAGAAGGATGATTCTAAAGCATCTTTTGTTTTGATTCAAAGTGAATCGGTGTTATAACTTTGCTTTGTGATATGGAAATGTATTTCTTCACTGGATGAAGGAAAAATTTGTTTATATCATGATGTTTTGACAGTTTTCTGTATTTTACGTGCTTGTGTTCTTTTGGTAAATAGTGAAGGGAAAGTTTATCATAACTTTCCTGTGGCAGCTAAACTTTTTTTTTTAATTGAATGCTTGAAAGCATTATTATTTGACCAGTGAATATATTATTTTACCAGTGAATATTTTTTTAAGTCTAAGTAGGACTGTACTTGGGTGCCATTGTAACCTATTTTCTTTTTCCAACAATGGATGAAGAAGCATATTGATATTATTGTCGAGGTGCTAAATCTCACTGTTACTTTGTAGCAGATGGTTAGCAGGAAGGGTTGTAAAGCCCACAGTCCTATGAAAAAGAATACTTAGTACATTCCAAGTAAGATGAATTATTATTTAAGTAAGGATATTGTATGGCAAGTGTGGTTAGTGTGTGTAAAGTATTATAATTATTACAGATAGAAAAATATTTATTTTGATTTTATGGGTGATGAAGCAAAGCATCCTACATTTGAAAATAGTGAATTACAAGATTCAGAACCTTATAGAAATGAAGATAAAGAATTGAAAGTATGACGGGTCTGCATTTACATAGAAATCAAATTTACATGTTACATGGAACAAAGTGGAGAAAGTATGAAGAATGTGAATCAAAATTAATACGGCAAGACAGCACAAATTTATGAAAAGCTATGATAATGAATATTAGTTTTAGGTACTTCCATATTTAAGTAATATATTACTTGGAAGCAGGTGGCCTCTTATAAACTGAATAATTTCCTGTGATAGTGAATAAGGTTGTTTTAGTAAGTGTATATGTTCAAGTTATAGTGTATAAACATTATACCCATATACTTTTATGCCTCTTTTGGTACACTGGCTCTTCCCAGTTCCCAAGTCCTCAATTCAATTTGCAGTGTAGTTGATTTGCATCATCATAGAGCAGTATGTAATCCTCTTTGATTTTTTTTACCAGTTCTGAAAGGAATTGATAAATGTATATGGTATACAGTATTTAAATTGTTTCTAAAAACAATTGTAAAATAGGTACAGTATATCAAAGGGTTTACCTGCTCAAAAAAATGTTTTTAAAAACCTGTTTTTTTCTGCAGTGTGGTGAATTCCATTTAGGCTTTAGTGAGTGGTTTCAGTTTATTGTTTCAGTCTGTCACATCACTTAAATTATATTACGAGAAAATAAAAACTTTAACATTACTGTTTAATCGCAAAATACATTTATCATGTTTGTTTCATCACAACCCTATTAATCATAGATATCACTTATTTTGCCGTTTGCGATTCTCCAGGCTTATCAGTCCCTTGACTACAGAAAGAATAATACCTCATACTAATAGGATTTCTAACCAAGAGTGTTGGCAGCTAAGATCCATGGCTGTATTGCTCCATCAGTAATGGAAGTGATTGAAAGTGTGCAGACAGCAACCATAGAAGGTATTCTGCTCATGACTTCTCTACAGTCTTCAGTGATCCACATTATTTCACAAGGTCTCTTTTTCTTCACAACCCCAGTGACTACTTTTGTAAATAAGATGTAGAGCTCAACTAATGCCACGACCTTTATTTTGAGGGACAACCTAAAAAGTCCATTATGGTAGTAGGTGGCTGGCTTTGAGACACTGATGAAGTGGTCTCATCACCTACTGCCATTTGTATCTAGATGAAAAGGCAGTTGCTGTTACTGGAGATCAATTTGGATCTTGCCACCCCAACAGGAATCCAACTGATCTTCAGCTACCCCAAGGACTCCAGATTTTGTCAAGATTCTGTTTACATTTGAGTCATCTTTGGCTTACCAGAGGGCAAAGTTCAACTCCTTCACTATCCCTTTTAGTCCTGTGCCCTCATCCAATAAAGACAACTTTTTACTTGCCAGGGAGGTTAATTGGGCCTCACCTGCATAGGACCAGAAACTTCAAAAGCTATTTTTCCAGACTACAAATCAAAACACAAAACAGTTCAACAATTTTCTTGGCTACAGCAGGCAATTTCAAGGGCCTTGCGTTGTATCACAGATGGTGGGGCTGCACAAGTTGTGAATGCAATCCCATGAAGTAAGATTACTGTATTTCTACTTTAAAAGCAACCTGGAATTAGTTTTGATCTTACAAGCATGCACATGGCAATGTTGTCTACCTTTGCTAATTTCTATTTTAGAGATAATGGTTAGAACTGTATTGCTTCTGTGGATGGATGCTGGGGATCCATCAAGTACATCCTCATTTATGGCAATGCCACAAGATGTACGCTTTTGTGGTTGCTGGCGTTAACTCATAAAAACAAGGATATGCATGGAAAAAAAGGACAAAAGAACGGAGTAACTTTACTGACCTTCCTAATTTACTGATCTTTATTTTTTAACGTCTTGCTTAACCCAACATAGGTGCCCCAGGTAAATGCAACTTACAAACCTATGAGCTGTGAAAACTTGGTTTCTAAATCGTACAGAGGCTCTGAAGCTAGATCCTTCAGGCATGCACCAAAACCCAAGATAAATTCAGCATCTTGTCCTCCCTCCTAATGTTTTTAATTCCTTCCAAGACTCATGACTAAAGCTGAGTAAACACTCAATAAAACTTCCACACCTTATAAACCCCTATGAGTAACCCCATGACGTTGGTAATACAATAGGTCAGTCAATAGTTCAATATTTTTACTCTTCAATAAATTTGTACATTTTAATAGATGATAATGTAAAGTAGTACCAAAAATATTTAACATGTACCTGAAGGATGACATCAAAGGGCTCACTGGTCCGGAGGTGGAAGTCCAACTCGAGCCATAAGCACAAGCTATAGCAGCAGCTTTTTCATCCTTTTCATAGCATTTTATCATGGCCACCTTATCTTCTAAAGATATAGCGTGACACTTTTTAGTTCTAACACTAGCAGTATGTTCTTTGTAGCCATGGGGTAAATATTAACATCACAAATTCAACTCAAAAGACACGGCAAATAACACCTATGCATGTGAAAGCTTGAATAAACTTCCATGAACAAATGCCACCATTCACTGAAATGCTGGGACCATGGGGACCAAAAGTCATGTAAATAAGATATTTTTGAAATTTTCAAGCTTTTAAATGATGTTATACTCTATAATATTTTATGCATTTTGTGTGTTTTATAGGTGTTTTTTATTTTCATTGGGTTTTAATAATTTTTGCTGCTGCCATAAAATTGCATAAACTGGTATTAGTCAAATTTTAATGTCCCTATTGACAGAACCAGCTGAAAATGACTGAATTCAAAAAGATGTAGTGGAGATAGAGCTCTGTGGAGATATAGGTGTGGGTGATTACAAGCGTTAAGATTAAGAACTATGTAAGTTTAGTTATACAAACCTACTGGTTGTATAGTAAGTCCTCCCAAACCCCACAAATCTTGTTATTTCACATTCAGTTTACAAGAAGTGAGATAGTAGATACATATGGAATGGCAGGAATGGCAGTAAGTTGAATATGTGCAATAAAACTCATTCTTCTTTAAGGCAGTCAAGAGACTGGTGGGTCTGGGGTCAAGCAGAATGCAATATAAGGCATATACATGATTAATGAGTTTGTATTAAAGGTTTTATTTTTGTTATAAAAACAAAAATTTATTTACATTTACAAGAATTTGATATACTTGCTTTTAATTGTCACTTTCTTAGAAAAAAAAGGAGGAATAATCAGCAGCTGAGTACTTACTGTCATCATCAGTAATGCTGTAGGTCAGGTTTTATTTATGGTACTAGGTAATGGTAATAATTTATTCAACTGAAATCATTCTCCTTTCATTTTTAGAGGTGACAATTCCATGCAAGTGTTAAGAAATTTATAGTTCAGAAAAAGAAATGCACTTTACTGAAATCTAGGAAATACAATATAGTACTAAGAAAAATAAAAATAATTTCATATAAAAATCTTGTGATCAATAAAGATCAGTTTATGCCTATATTTGTAAACACTGACTGTCTACATAATAATCTAAGACCACTTTTGAGAGTGTAACTGATGTCAAACAAGTGTACACTGGGTTAATTACAATAGCAACAAGTTTCAAAGCAAATGTTATGTGAACTGTTTGTAGAAGATACAATCAGTGACTTCATATAAAGTTTTAACCTTTACTTCATCTTAAATTCTTGTCTTTTCTTGTATTGTGAGTTTTCTGTTCTTCTCATCATTGGCTTTTTTGAAACCTGTCAAATATCCGAATACAGTATATGAAATATCCAATATATCCATAGTAAATGTTATGCTTAGAAGTATGGTTGAGCACTTTGTTGGTTATTTACCATGATTAAATGCATTTGACTTTTTTATAGCAATTTCTGGATTTTCTATCAAGTATTTGAGGCTCTTTACGAAATAATTTAGAATTAAAATGGCCCCACGTCATATTTCCATATTAGGCTAGTATTCAAAATGCAGCGGACATAACCTAGTAACTGGAGAGTAGTACTCTGAATTTTTTGTGGTTTTTCTTATTGAGATAAGAAATTGCAGCAAGAATCTTTCATTCTTTTTTCTTATTTATAAATGATGCACAATGATATTTTTAATAATGGCTTCAGCTCATTGTTTAATAAAAATTTTGTTTTGTTTTACAAGGTCCAGGTTCAGAAATTAAACTAAACTTAATTGTATGTTTGTTAACGCACTTGGTGTCCATGAATGACTTGCTGTATGTTAATACAGTGCACGATTTCTCAGGTTTTTACAGTCCAGTTTTAAGGATTACTGTACTATGGTTAATGGTCATTAACTCATTGGCAGAATAGTTTGTTATATTTCCAGCCATTAGATTTTTAATATACAAATTGTTAAAACTTTACTAAAGTATAAAATATTCATTACAGCAGTGTATGAATTTTCAATGTTTAATTTTCAGATAATTGCAAATCCAGCAGGTGCAATATTTTTCTACCTGTACCTTGTGGAATTTTAATCACAATATATTTTAGGCACAAATATTCAGTGGTGCATTCCAGCAAAGTATGTGGGAATATGTAGCTGAGGGACCACCCTCTGATAAAATTTGATATATGAATGTTCATAGAAATGGGTGTTCACACTTTAACTGGAAAAAAAAATGTTTCCCTGAGATCTGGCAGCTTGTACAGTGGAGGAAGAAAAAAGCATTTGCAACTTAACAGTATACAAGATAGGACCTTTAGTATACAAGAGAGGACATTTATCTCTTGTAGCTTTTTTTTTCTTTTAAAACATAAGGCTCCAATACCAACAATAGTCAGTGGGTTTCAATTCCACTCTGGGCTGATAAAGAATCGGAAGTTAAATTTGATGGAGGCTGCTTCAAAGCTTACTATGTACTATACAGTAAATGCAAAAATAAATTTTGTATTTTCATGAGGAAAGATGCTGAAAAGTTATGTCTATACAGCCATCTATATAATTAAATGAATTGGTTTTCAGGGCCCTAATAAAAAACATTTAGTAATAAACCATCAAGTTGACTTTATATTTATAAAAATAATGGACCCATGAAACCTCAAATATCTCAGGCAAATAAGGAAGAAAAAAGATAGAGAGAGACTGATTTCTTGATATATAACAAGGGTAGTGAGAGAAGGAATAGTTGAATTTTAAAAGTGAGAAAGTCTGTGGGTTGTCTCACTAGCCTTTCAAAATGATTTGGAATAAATTTTTTTTTAAATGTTAAAAAAATTTTTAAAATAAAATTTGTTACATATAGGTGTCTCCTCTAGCAATTGTGATTTTGAATATCAAGGGAACAGAGGACAGTGTACATTTTATATTTTATAAGAATTTGACTTGGTTCAGTGAATATTCTCTCTTAATTTACAAGTCTGCTAAGTTTTCTTTTCATTTTTGGACTGAGCTTGGAATACCTGGTTAAGTGCTGAACCTACCAAGTGACTTAATGGCAATGACAGTGCATGACTCGCATGGATATCCTACTGCCTAAGAACTGAATATAACATTCTCTAAAATATTTAGATTGGAAATGCCCGCAATTATGAATGCCAATCTATGAGGGTGCGATTGCAATTAATAGAGAAATATTTTTTTTAGCAAAGTATGGAATTATGGCATAATCTTTGAGGATCATAAAAACACGCACTCATGAGAAAATCCAGAAATGGCAATTCAGAGTTTCAGATTTTTGCATTATTTACTCTTTGAATTTATATACAAATAAATTTTTTTTCATTTGTGTAAGTTAGACCAAACATCTGATGCTGTAGTTAGCATTATAAATTGGCTCTTTATTAGTTAATTCACAAGGTGCACAGGTAGGAGTGTTTCACAGGAACCTGGTAATGAGAATATCACATATGTGAACTAGTATTTCAGAGCCCTAAGTGTATTTCCAAGTAGCTTCTGCATGAGAGGTCACTGTTTATGTACAATTTCAATGAGTTAAATGTTGATATGGTATCTTTATAACTGGTGAAGTACGACCCTTTATCTTGAGTTTAATCTTATATTGTTAAGAATACACTGAAAATCCTTAAGCTGTACAATGACTACTATTCTCATCATCAGAGGGAATGTAACAAAGTTTTTTCTAAACAGACAGAATATTTATGTCAGGCTCCTGCTTTATCTTCTGACAACTGGACTGATATGGAGTATGAGCTTCCCTGACAAATCTGGAGAGCTTTATTCCCCAGACTGAGGGAAAGCCAAATACTTAACAGTTGATTTGTATCCATGATTAACACCCCTCATTGATCAGCAGATGGGAAGTACTGTAAATGCAATAAACCAGATTGATCAAGTTTTCAGATCAAGTGGGAACCTGATGTAAATATTTTTTTTACGTGGAAGAATTTTGATTTGGTTACATTCCTTCTGACAATGAGGACAGTAGTCTTCGTACAGCTTAAGGATTTACACTCAAGAAAAAGGGTTTATTTTATCCTCACCTTTAAAGACTGGCTGTTCTTCATAGTCTTCATAACTACCATTGTCACCTGGTAACAGGAAATGGGTTTACAGTGCTTAAACAATATATTAATCCTACTTATTGACTCCTTTTCATCACAGAAACAGGACTCGATGTTTTACTCTACATCCAACAAGTTTATTTTTCCAATATATCACAATAAAGTACAAGTTTTCTTTTTTAATATGATCAAATGTCACCAGAATGAACATTGTATTACGAATATTGTAGAGATAGCAAGAAAAAAAAGTGGCTTTTCACAGCTCTGGCTTTGGGATACCAGGGCTTGCAAAGGCCAGGTGATTAAAAGGGTTAAGTAAACTTGTTTGCATGTGCCTTAAAAGCAATAACATTATGTTAGGGGTACACCAGATCACACCATAGAGAGATTTAGAAGTAATTAGCTCAAAATGTTTATACTTGGTTATCATTTTTATCCAAATTGGTTATACTGTACAGTAGTTCCTCAGCATACGAATGATTTGTAATTTGTATTTTCGTTATACGGTGGGTCCTCAATTTATGGCAGGGGATCTGTTCCAGCGCCACGCTGTAAGTTGATTTCTGCTTTAAGTCAATTTTTTGCCGTTATCAGCGCCTAACTTGAGTTTTGCCGCCGTAACTTGATGTTGCATCAAGTTACAGCGCCGTTAACTTGATGCTTATTCTTGCCGTTGGTGCAGTCACTGGCATGTACGGCGCCGTAACTTGATGTAACGTCAAGTTATGGTGCCGTAAAACACAGTTAATGCCACTGTAAAACACTGTTAACCCTTAAACGCCGAGCCTCTATTTACAAAAACGTCTCCCGTATGCCGGTGGCATTCGGGAGTTAGCGCCGAAGGGGAAAAAAAGTTTTTTTCAAAAAATCACAGCACGCTTAAAAACTAAGATTAAGAGTTCATTTTTGGCTCCTTTTTTTCTCATTGCCTGAAGTTTAGTATGCAACCATCAGAAATGAAAAAAAAATATCATTATCATATATAAATATTGGAATATATGACAGCGAAAAAAAAAACATATAATTGTATACAAATTGCGCTGTAAGCAAAACTGTTAAAGCTAATGAGTTACTTTTTTTTAGTTGCACTGTACACTAAATTGCGATGATTTTGGTATATAACAGATTGTAAAACGATCAAAGCAACACAGAGAAAATATTATCACAAAATGGTGCATGAATTCGTAACGCGCGGACGTAAAAAAAATGTTTTTTTCAAAAATTCACCATAAATCGAAATATTGTGCTAGAGACTTCCCGTTTGTTGAAAAATGAAGCTAATTGATTGAATATTACTAGACTGTAAGTTTTTAGCTTACAATTGCAGTTTTTGACCGTTTCGGTCGAGTTAAAGTTGACCGAAAGTCGAATTTTTTCTATCGTGATTTATATGAAAATATTTCAAAACTGATAAAAGCTACAACCATGAGTTATTTTTTTTGTATTGTATATGAAATTGCGCACATTTTCATATATAAAAGTTTATGTAACGACTAATGTAAAACGATGCAAACATTACGACAACGTGACGAAAGAATTTCTGAGATGTTCGGCCGAGTTACCGTGCGCAGACGTAAGGAAAAAAGTTTTTTTTTTTCAGAAATTCACCATAAATCGAAATATTGTGCTAGAGACTTCCAGTTTGTTGCAAAATGAAAGTACATGATTGAATATTACTAGAATGTAAGAGTTTTAGCTTATAATTGCGTTTTTTTACCATTTTGGTCGAGTTAAAGTTGACCGAAGGTTGAAATTTTGGCAGTTATCGTGATTTATATGAAAATATTTCCAAACTGATAAAAGCTACAACCATGAGTTATTTTCTGTTGTATTCTACATGAAATTGCACACATTTCCATATATAAAACTTTATGTAACGACTAATATAAAACGGTGCAAACATTACGACAACGTGACGAAAGAATTTCTGGCGCGGACGTAAGGAAGTTTTTTAAAAAATTCACCATAAATCGAAATATTGTGCTAGAGACTTCCAATTTGTTGCAAAATGAAGGTAAATGATTTAATATTACTAGAATGTAAGAGTTTTAGCTTACAATTGCGTTTTTTTACCATTTCGGTCGAGTCGAAGTTGACCAAAGGTTGAAATTTTGGCAGTTATCGTGGTTTATATGAAAATATTTCCAAACTGATAAAAGCTACAACCATGGGTTGTATTTTGCTGTATTTTACATGAAATTGCACACATTTTCATATATAAAACTTTATGTAACGGCTAATATAAAACAGTGCAAAAATGACGAAAGAATTTCTGAAATTTTCGGCCAAGTTACATGTGGCGTAAGGAAAAAGTTTTTTTCAAAAATTCACCATAAATCGAAGTATTGTGCTAGAGACTTCCAATTTGTTGCAAAATGAAGGTACATGATTGAATATTACTAGAATGTAAGAGTTTTAGCTTACAATTGCGTTTTTCGACCATTTCGGTCGAGTCAAAGTTGACCGAAGGTTGAAATTTTTTGTAGTCGACGTACGGTACGTCCACTTGGCACCCAACAGACAATTTTAGTCGACGTATGATACATCCAGTAGGCGTTTAAGGGTTAACGATGCTGAAAAAGCGGGGCAAGATTGAATCACTGTAAGTCAGTGGCGCTGTAAGTCGAGGACGTGCTACAAAGTAAAATTTTCGAAAAATTTTGTTTCTGTGTACAAGCTAAAAATATGATTTACGAGCTGTTTGGTGGAATCTGGTGCAGGGCTGGATCCCCCTCAGTCCTGGCCAATAGGGGGAGGGCTATGTGGATGTAGGGACAGGCGGTAGTGGGAAGGTGATTAAACAACTGGGACGATTTGTAAAAAGCAAGTATCCTCGATAGGTATTTTACCATAACAAAAAGAAGTGATTTGGGCAAATTGAGTGTAAGTGAAAGCAGATAGGCAAAACATAGTGAAAGAGAAAAAATCATCCTAGTCCAGTCCCAATGGTACAGCTGGGAAGTCAGTGGGGAGCATACCCCCATCTCCCACCCAATAATCCACCACCATCCCCTCCCCATCCTCTACCATCTATCTCACTCAGTGCAGTCCCGAACCCTCGTTAAGGTAAGACTCTTTCGATTTTTTATTGTTACTCTATTGCTTCTAATTATTTTTATATTGTATCATTATGTTAAATTTATTGAGAAATTCCCTTTTTATTTTTTTATGTGAATTGTTACTACTTTTTATGTACATACAGTAATGTTTTTTACAGTCTCTTCTCCTCTCCTCAGCAGTATAAATGCTCCCTCCCTCTATCTCAAGTCAGCTGAGCATCACCAGTGACATATGATTTGTTCATCTTTTATGTTACATTTTGTGAAATGCTTTATTACTGTATTTATTTTGTTGAATATGGTCATCATTAAACTATATAATGTGCTTGCACATAAAATAATTGGGTTAAACTGGGTACAGAAGGTGGATATAGGGGAAATTCTTGAATGTGGGACAAATTAATTGAATTCCCATTGTTCCTTGTGGAAATATTCGGATCGATATACGAACATTTCGACATACAAAATGGAATTTAGAACGAATTAAATATGTTTACCGAGGAGCCACTGTGCTTTATCTTATAGATTAAGTTTTTAGCATTACATGATTATTGTTAATAACCAGTCAGGTACAAAAAAATTTTAAAGTTCTCCAATCCAGTGGATACTTAACCTGAAGCAAATTCCAGGTCTGCACTTGAAGGGTTCCAGATGTCTATACAGTGCTAAGAACTGACATGAAGTGTGTTGCTTTACATAAAAAGTTTTCATTCTCAGAGAAAAAGCCAAAGACTTTTCACTAAAATACCAGATTTCCCACAGAACTCAATGCCCATGTAAATGAAAAAGTTTTAAATAACAGAACCAGGATCTTTGGTAGCATGGAACCATGATACCACAACAGAAAATTGATGCTGACAGTGAAATGAAAAGTCACTGTAACATTTCAACAAGAAATAGTATCAAATGACACATGCATGTCACTGAAACTACTCTGTGACCCAAAAATTAAAAAGAATTTTATGTTCAGAATACTTTGTCAGGCACAAAATTGCTTTTGAAGTTAGGTTTTGCTTTGCCTAAAAGAGATGTTTAAAATTTGAATGCACATACCATCAGTAAAAATAATAGTATGAGAGCTAAGGAGATCCTAAACTACTGCTAAGGAGATCCTAAACTACTGCTAGTAAATCATGCGCTCTGTCAATTGGAGAATAGAACTAGAAAATCAAAACTTTTCTCTTTACATATAAAAAACTAAGACTTCAGCATTATTATGTATGAATTTAAAAAGATTCTTTGACTCTGGTTGTGTTTACTGTATCCTTGGAAAGTACTTTGAGCAGACTACTAGACAGAGCTGGGCTAAGGAATTTGTTCTTGAATGAGTAAAAAATGGGAACAGGAAAATTTTAAGGAACTAGACAGACAGTTGGGAGGAAAGTAAAAACCATGGCTAAATAGCATATCAAGTTATGAAAGGGGGTGGGTGGCTGCAAACAACCTTAAGCACTGTATGCAATATGCACACACAAAAAATGGAGATAGTAGAATATACACCCCTCCACATGGTAAGTCCTGTGCCTGACTCTGCCATCATTATGATGCACTTTAACCAGACCACTTATTGAAACACCTGACTAGGGCTGCATGACACGTAATACTAGTTGATATACTGTATAATAGTGCATTATGTATGGGTTGGGAAACATACAATGTATTTGCCAAATTTAGTCTTTTCAGTGGTCTCATGAATTTCAAATGTTTAATTTTTTTATTTGCAGCAAGTTTATATTGTCTTCCCAGATGTAAGACTTTAATAAAAGTTTTCCTGTACTTGGATAAATAATTTCTTGAGTTTGTTTAAAACCATTTATAAGCTGACAGATAAGGTGCTTACCACACATTTAACTACCAGTAACATTGCTACAACCATGTTTGTCATGGGCTAAATACATGAAAAAAACATTTCCTATAACAGGTTTCTTGAGTGATGGGAGAACAGATGAAGTCTATATTAGACAATCTGGCCTCATAGTTAACAGTAAGTCTTGAATTTATCACTGCACTGCAACTTTTTATTTGTGAAGGTGAGAAGTCATTTGAGGATTTTTTTAAGACTGTAATTTTACTCAGTTGCTACTCCGCCTATTTTTAGGCATTTAACGCTACTCATACTGGATATATGTCATTAGCTGAATCTACATTGTGAAGGAAGCTATCTGTATCTCTAATCCATTATTTCAGATGTATGCTATATTATATTAAATAGAACCAGAAGAAAATATCTCAGGAAACTAAACTAGGTAAGACTGTATTGAAAGGACAGGATTGAGATTATATGTTTTCCAGTTGTGTAATATACTGTATAATTAAACAACAGTAGTCTGTATTGATTTTTTTAAGACTGAAATTGATTATACTGTAAGTTACAAAATTGTCAATATGCTTCTCAATGTGTTCAGTTTACTCATACAACCCCAAGCCCATACCAGCTAGGTTGCTTCTTTGTGACCATGTTTGTAAATCACAGCCATCAGATTTGTGTATGTTAGAATGAGCAACATATCAAGGCAAACTATGCAGAATTTGTGATATTAAACAATACAATTCACTTTAATTACTGTATCTACCTGTTTCTGTTTCCATCTTAGAATATTTCCACTAATGGTAAAGATTGGATGCAACAGAGGGGTCCTTGGGAGGAAAAATGTACCGGTTTTATTCTTTCAGTATGTTTTCGTGAGTATTCAAACCTGTGCTGGTCAGGAAACTTGTTGGCCAAATGAAATGTGATGTAGAGCTTTTATAGGGCATTAGGAGCATAGTAATTATTGTAATAAAGCGAAATAATACTTGTGTGTTTTATTTTTTATTCATTACAGTGTGCTGCACAGCAGAAGACATGTGCAGATGACATCAGGGAAGGGTTATAGAGAAATAGAAACACTGTGGTGGAATGAAGGTACAATACAGTATATAAAATGGTTAATGAATAGTGGAAAATACATAAAAGGGGAAAATTACAGTATATGAAACACAAAAATTGAGGGATTAAAGTTGAAAAAAAAAAATAGTGATATGACAGAGGCAGTAAGTTCAAACCTTCAACATGACAAAAATGATTACAAGAATACAGAATTGGCATAATATAAAGATCAACTGAAAACATGACAGTTGAGGAGATTAAAAAGGCCCCTAGAAAGATGAAAAATGGATATAAGCCTGAGGACACCCAGAATAAGTGATTTAATGAAAGCAATAGTGGAGCCGTTTGTCTACGAGTTTACTTGAATAAAATGAAAACCCAATAAAGGTTGAGATAAAACTAGACAAATGGGAGAAGAGCCCTACATTAATGGCACACAAAGGAAAAGGTGATGCACTTCAAAGTGAAAATCTACATGAATTTGACTACATGAGCACATCATGAAAACACAACAAAAGGTGTTGAAGAAAATGTTAAGAAAAATGTTTAAAACTGATCATTGTCAGTTTGGCTTCATGCAATAGATCAACAGTCTTGATGATGAGGCAACTGCAGGATAAGTACTATGAGGACCTTGAAAAGGAATTTCTCAGAGTACTGAGACAAAATTGGCATTACACTGGCAGAGGGTACCAGAAGGATTGTTTCTAGTGATCTCTGGCTTGAAGACAAACTGACAAGTAATGATGCTAAATTTTTTCTTGGCCTTTCCTCTGTCACCCTTTCATATTATTTTCACAGCAAGTTAAGTAGTTAAATTCCTCTATAATTCCCATACTACACAGTATCCACTTACCTTTTGTATACCCTGGTCCTATATTTTTCTTTATCAAGTTTCTCCTTTGCTATACTAATGATGTAACTCCACCATGACATCAAAAATCAGAGCTGAGCCCTTTGGGTATGACCATGGCATGTTGGTTGTGGGAAGATTGTATTGTATTACAAAAGAGGAATTTTTAAAAAGACAAAAGGAAAACTTGTCCCATCAAACTTGGGTACAACTCTAGCAAAGATAACCATGCTAACTATATGTCTTACTAGCCTACAGCCACAGCTATTGTAGACATTGAGGTACATGAAACCCACAAAAGCACCTCACTTGTTTTTGCTGCAGGGCCAGAAACTATGGTTATTTTATAAGATCCAGGGCAATTCCTCACAGGCTCATCATCCAAGCTTTGGCCACTGAGGTTATAGTTAGGCAAGCCCTGCTCCTCTTGATTCCCATCACCTTTACACTAAGCAAGATGCAAAACTGTGTGGCTTCTGTATGAGTTCCATGCCACTGCCAGTTGGCAAGAGTGGGTGTTAGGTGCAGTTATTGTTTCTTCAAGGGGGTTTCAAACTGTCATACAGGATGTTGCTAAGGCCAGGAAATGGTGCCTTCACCCAGCCATGTGTTCATCCCATACATCCAGATGCCCATCTTTTTACTGGCCAACTTACTTATGAAGAAGCAGAACATAGCAACCAACAACCCCTCCAACTTTCTATCTAGCTCAAACATTAAAGCAGCCAGGGTCAGAGAACCTATAGTCCAATTCCTACTTCCACAAAACATCAATTAGGAGCTCTTGGAAAATCATCTTCTACAGCAACCAGGTCAATACTTTATAGTAAACTGCTGGAATTGCAGCACCTGGACTATCACCTCTTCTACAGATTAGGCAGCCAAGGTTGCACACCTATGAGAAGAGGTTATTCTTTTACTGAAAGCATATCAACACCAGGAAGAAAGCATTGGGCACCCTTTTGACTAATAAAAGGTGGGGGAGGCTAGAGGGATGGTACACTAAAAGTTCTTCAAAGTGTAGGGTTTTGCCTCCAAAAATTTTGGAGACTGAGGCAAGAGACCAAAGCAGTACCATGGGTAACAGACATAATCAAAGTCTGTTATTGACTCGTCATTCTGGAGACAAGCTCCTTACTCTTGTTGCAGCTCGTTGACTTTGAAACCCACAGTCATTTTTCTGAGGGGGTCCAAGCTTTAGACAACTAGGAATGGCTGATGATCCAAAAACAAACAATTAAGGAAGTTCAGAACAGAGCGCTTGATTTTTCTGCTTCTCTCCATCATAGATACAAAATGGCCACAAGACACCTTATCAACTCATACTGACACCATTGACAACCCAGTCTGACAACAGCATCACTTACATCATTGTCCCTGAGACCCTAGGATTAGATGTATCAGCTTGCTCTGCAGACAAAACTACCAGCTCCCATGTCAAGAACATGAAGTGATAATGAAGTCTATTGGCAGTTCATGTTGTTGCTTCTGTCCTAGAGATTTTATGACACCTAAGCTGTCAAAGGGGAAAAAAAAAAATTTTTATTCTCGATGCTCTTATTGCTAAGAAAAAGTCTGGGATTTCAGATGCTTCAAACACAGACCCTTACCTGGTTTCAGCACAATGCCTGGCAGCTATCCAGCATGACTTCCAAGACAAAGCTTTCTCAGTGGAAGTTATCATGGCCAAGGTCATGCAGGACTTATGCTACCAGACCAAGTGGAACTGATTCTGTAGTTGGTGCAGTGGAGGGGGCATAAATCCAGTCAACTACACTCTTAAATTGCTGACTTCCTATGCTTCTTACAATGATGCACAAAGTGGTGTTTCTTAACCACCAAGGGATACAGATCTGCTCTCTCTAATTTCTGTTTAACATGAGGTCTTTTACTGTACCTCAGTTCATATCTTTCTTCCATCTTGCTATCCACCCTCTCCTAACAATTATTTCATGGTGCAACTGCGAGGTTTTCCTCCTGTTACACTTTTGTAACCTTTTACTCTCAATTTCTGGTTCAGCGCTGAATGACCTCACAGGTCCCAGTGCTCGGCCCTTGGCCTAAAGTCTATATTCCACTCCATTCCATGTGTGACAGAAAGGAAATTACCTTGTGACTTCTGGAACATGATGTAGGAACATGTTTTCATGCAAATAACCCATCTTATTTGCTTGCTTTCCTTGGATGTATATTTTACTGAAATTCACAGTACAGGTACTTCTTATAACAGAATCGACCAA
>NC_089788.1:11333001-11348001 GCF_040412425.1 Macrobrachium rosenbergii | reverse complement strand
CCTGGCTGGAGGCAGCAATGGTGCCAGGGAGGCAGATTAAGAGAGGACAGCTGGCATGAACACCTGGACCTGAGATATAAATGATGCAAGCACATTGGGAAACGACACCGACCCCAGCTACCCGTGGGTAACCTCCTGACCCCTGACCAAAGGCATATAAGGGCCTCACCAAAGGAACAAGCGAGAGAGACACTGCTGGACGTGAGCAAGACACCTCTCCCCCTTCCATTCCCACCTCCTTCAGAGAGCCATGCCCTACCACGTGGTCCTATCTTGTAGGGACCTTTAGTATTCTTACCAGTGAAGGCCTTTGCCCTCCCACCACCGCCATTACCCTCGCTGAAGCCACCTCTTCTACAAGGTAAAGTGATCTGTTGCAAAGGTTCTTCCAGTCAGTCACACTGTTTTAATTCTCGTACTAAACTTCCTATTTCCATTTCTAAGTGCCAGTATTTTCATATCAACCTTGCCTTGTTAAGGGGATCGGCCGCCTAAAAAAACCCAATAATCTTTAAAAATTTGATTTGCTGAAAAAATTCTATGGCTTCGTATAGGGTTCAAGAATGTGTCCATGAAACATTATGCTAAAATTTGCCGTATTTCTCTAGTTATGGCCTAAAATGTAACAATAACTATATACCCATAAAACACCAGCAGCGCAAATGATTTAGTCTGGTATAGTTTTTGCGATATATATTACGAAAACTTCCTTTGAAATGAAATGTATAATGTCAATAATATCCTACTCGGCACCTTTTTAGTTATTCCTAGCCATGACAACGCACACGTCATACCATGACGCCAACTGTGGCCGAGAGTTGCCTATAAACTTCCAAGCTAGAAGGACACGTTTTTCATGCTCGCTAGCCTTGACTGAACTCTGTATTTTCTGCGGTGTTTTTGTTTTTTCAACGTGCCTAAAAGGTCCAAGAGTTCACTTCATGCTTCTAGAATGCGGAAAAGCCAAGTGGAAAAGTCCAAGCGAGAAGTAGAAGAAAGAGTTCAAGAAATTAGTGCCATAGAGGGGAATGGAGCGACGGAGAGAGAGGGAGCTGTTGCCCATCAAACGGCGCAGGCAGCGATCTCTGCTGACCAGAGACCAACCACATCCACCCCTAAACGCCTTTTTATTTGTTCGTCACTACCAAAGGGCAAAGATATTTTAGAAAAAGAAAGCAGTAGCTCGGAGGCTGATATTATAGACGATCCTGAAAATAAAATTATCATAATAAGTGAAGCAAGACTTGATGAATTACTTGAATCACAAATCCCTAATTGTGAATGTAAAGTAATTCCCAGGATCCATTTGGCAAGGGATGGATTCGAGACACTAATAAAAAAGTGTAGGCAACTATGATACCCTAGAGTAATACCTTGCAGCAAGATCAGACAGGGGGGGACCAGGAACCTAAAATTTATAAGAATGTGTCTTAGGCACATAAATAATCAATTAATATTCTTATTTATAATAATTTTGCATTAATTAATACCGAAAAATAAAAATTAAAACCATAGAATTAATTGTAACACAGTCTTTGAAGTCCCTTTTACTTTTTTTATGTAACTAAAACTTTGAAGGCCCGTTTCTCAAAACATAAGTTTTTCGCCTTTAAAATGCATCTCCTCCCTTAGTATTGGACCAATCTAAATGAAATTTTAAATATAACATGGGGAAACATGGTAGATTAAAACAAAGCCAGGGATTTTTAATATTTTGAGTTTCTGATTTTTGGCAATTTTTTTCTGTAATTTTTCCGGGAAAATTTCATTAAAAAAAAAAATTCATATCTCGAAAAATAATTGAAAAATCAAAAATCCCCGGCTTTGTATCGAAGGTCCATATGTGTTTTATACGTGGTTCAAATCTCATCCCTTAAAACCAAAAAGCAAAGGAGGAGATGCATTTTGAAAATGGCCATTTTTGGCCGAAAAATGCTCTGGCGTCACAAAACCTAAGGTCACTGAACAAAAATTTTTTCCCCAGAAGTTCCACACAATATCCTTTAACAAACCCCCTATATATCAACAACCTGTCGTTAAAAAAGTCGGAAACCGGCCGATCCCCTTAAGTCAGCGTTATGTAAATGCCCATTTAACACTAGTAAAGACTCTTATAAAATGCTGATGTTGAAATGATTAATAATAAACTTTTAATAAAAGTTCATGATTAAAGAAGATGTTTTAATTTGGAAATACTAGGGCTTCCTGCTTTTCACTTGAGCATACCTCTTACTATGACTTACTCTGAATCTGCAAGCAGCATACTGTCAGGCAATGGTTGAATTTTGTGGCAAAAAGATCTAAAAGGGGGATGCCAACAACTCTCAAGGATCCTTGCATACTTGTTGGGGCAGGGTCCATTTTGATGACAAAAATTAATCCTTCCTGCTCAGCTGGTCAGCAACAATGTCCATTTGCCTGGGAAAAACTGAGGCAAAGAGAAACATCTTTTCCTTTCACTCAAGTGAAAATATGGCTTGTGACTTTGTGCCCCTTCATTGCTTAGGTAAGCCAGAGAGGTGGTGTTGTCTGAAAACATAGTTATTTTCCTTCCCTGAACTAGCTCTTCTCATGCTAAAAGTGTCTCCCGCACTGTAAACATCTCCAGTTGATCTATGTGCAGCTCCCATTCCTCTGCAGGCCAAATCCCTGACACAAGTCAGCTGCAACCACTCCCCACCTTCAGTTGAAACATCTGAATAAAACGTGGGGTCTGGGTTCTTTAACTGGAGGGAGACACCTCGTAACAGACGAGGTTCATGACTCCACTATCTCTGGAACTCTGCTAAATCCCTGGGGACCAGAATTTTATGGAATCTGGTTTATTTCCTGTTCCATCGATAATTCAGAGAGAACTGGCTTGGCCTAATCCTTAATCTGGTTTCTGACACCAGCTTGTCTAAGGATGCCATATGTCCAAGCAGAGACAGCCACTTCTTGGCTGGCAAGCAGAGGACTGAAATTCTTCTAGAAATTATAAAAATCGCCCGTACACATCTCTGTTGGAGAAGCCAAGAAATTCTTTGTATCCTCTAACATTTCCAGATAAGTAATCTTAGCTGGAGGTAGGTGTGAATTTGGAATATTTATTAACATTCCCAACAGACTTGCTAATTTTAGAAGATTGTCTTTTGCCCTCAGGCTTCTTCCTTGGCTATCTGCTTGAATCAGTCAGTTGGCTAATAAGAGGAACTTCTGATTTCCAACAGGTGAGCCCACTTGTCCAACTGGGACAGGACTTGTAAAAACTTGGGGAGCTGAAATCTGCCAAAACACAGCCCCATAAATTGAAACATCTTTCCTTGAAAAATGAAATGTAGGAATTTCCTTGAATGGGATGAAACAATATGTGGAAACAGGTGTTCAGCATGTCTAACCAAGGTTTCCATTCCTCCTCCTGGATCTCCGCTAAAACCAAACTTGTCACCTCCACAGTGACCAGAGTTGGGTGAGTGAAAAGGTTTAATGTGGACATTGGGAAAGAATCCAGTGTCCAAGGAAATGTGGCTCCTGAACACTCCTAGAACACCTGTGCAGAGGTTAAGGCGCAAAAGATGGAGATCAACACAAGACAACAAGAAAAACGTGACGCTTTAGCATGGTGTGATGCCAAGGGCAACTGTGATCTAGAACAAGCAGACTGATTACACTCATATGCTCAATCCTTATTACGTGAATAAACCTCTTGCATGTCAAACACACACATACACACAATATATATATATATATATATATATATATATATATATATATATATATATATATATATATATATATATATATATATATATATATATATATATATATATATATATATATATATATATATATATATATATATATATGTTATATTTTATAGTATGATATACATATATATATATATATATATATATATATATATATATATATATATATATATATATATATATATATATATATATATATATATATATATATATAAAGGACCTCATTCAAACTGGATGGTATCTAATGGAGTATTTATTCCAAAAAAGTTACAAGCTTTCTTGGACAAACAGTCCACATTATCAAGTATCCATACAATGAGGAGACGTGTAGTCCAGCTGTATTTATACCTGTGTGCCGGGTACTTTTAATCCTATAATCACCTAGCTCCTCCTGTGTGACCCCCACCCCCTCGTGATCTTGGTCTTTCTCTGCTCCCTTCTTCCAGGTGTCTGTTTTTCGTGCGTTCTCTTGCGATTTTCCTTCATTTCCTTGCTACTGTGGAGTATACAATTTTTCTAGATATGTTGATATGCTGCCTTCAAAGCCGTTTCCGGTGTTCCCTGCCATTGTGTTGTTGGCGCAAGTTATGAAAGCGTTCTCTACAACCAGTCTGGACGTTTTGTTGGTGTTCCTGTACAGAAAACTCATATTTTCCCAGTCTATTTTATGATCATTTTCCCAACAGTGTTTGGCAACTGCTGATGTCTGATTGTAATGCCTTATGTTCTGCAGATGTTGTTTGCTTCGCTCTTTACATGATTTGCCAGTTTCGCCATAGACCCTTTTTCACAGTCTAGACACGCTGCCATATATACCCCCCTCTAATCTCTTCCCCCTCTACCGACTTTATGTTTCTAACTATTTTATTCCTAATGGTGTTTTTGTAGCTGCCTATCAATTTGAAATTATCTAGCTTTCTGTTGATGGGCGCAATAGAGTTGTTGTTCGGGACTGTAATTATTTTCTTCCCTACCAAATGTTCCTTTTCTATCCTTTTCCTCTCCCCAAAATAGTTTTCCCTTGCTTTGATGTGTGCCCACTCCCACCAATACTTAGGGTAGCCTAATCTCCTAAAACTCTCCCTCAGGTAATCCAGCTCTTCGTCTAAAAATTCGGGACTGTAAATCCTATAAGCCCTGATGGCCAACCCTGTCATTACTCCTATTTTTATTTCATTCCTATGACTGGAGAACCTATGTATGTATGAATTGGTGTGTGTCTTCTTCCTATATACCTTGAATTTTAAATTTTCCCCTTCCCTCTTAACCAGGACATCCAAGAAAGGAATTTCTCCCTCCTTCTCTTCTTCTATTGTGAACTTGGTGTGTTCATTTAGTTTATTTATGTTTTCTAGGAACTTGTGTAGATCTTCCCTTTCTCCCTTGTAAATAATCAAGATGTCATCCACGTATCTTACCCATTTTACGATATTTAAGTTCCCTTTATTTACTTTGGAACTGGAACGAAGCCCCGCCTCAACATCAGCAATGGACACTCCTGTAGGACGGTAAAGTGCCCTGAAAGATTGCTTAGTCACATTTCTTTCACCCTTGTGCGTTCATTAGACTTTTGGGCCAGTGCCTTTGCTTTCCCCTGAATTTCTTGGTTCAATCCCAGCCCACGTATTCACTGCCCCTGTGTTCAAGTCACTAGTCAAGCCTCGAGGTTGTCCTTGGCGCCTTCAGTGCACCCTCAAGTAGAAAGCATTTTTTCCAATTCCTACATTAGACTGTAACCTGTGTTCCATATCATTTCAGAAGGACGCTAGTAGCGGAATTCTCCTTGGCTTGTGTTCCTGGCACTCCCATGCTATTCGAACAGTCAGACTAGCATCGCTGACCCCTCACCCTCTCGCTCGCCTAGCAATAGGGCGAAATCATATTTCAGGCTAGGCACAGCATAGAACTCATAGAGTTCACTATAGTCGAGCCAAACAAAAGTGGCGCATGAGAGAAGGTCTCCGTCCAATGCATCACATCAACATCAAAAGATTTTGGACATCAGACCTTAAGACCACTCAGTGAGGATACGAGCGAACAATCTGACCAGCTTATTACCTGTGGATTAACTGATTTAGTGTGCCAGACGAAAAAAAAAAATAATCTCGTTCTTGTCTGAGAGGGGTTGATATCTAAATCTTAACCACATGTCAAATTATCTGTCTTTTCATATAAATAAATACTACGTTTACAATTAAAAGGTTCCCTCGAATTTGAGCCAATATGTTATTTAGATCCAAATCTTTGGGTATGATGGCTGAAATATCATCAACATAACAGTACCTTGTTACAAGAAAATGGAAAATCTTGGGGATGTACAGGCATTCGAAAAATTCCATATATAAATTTGAAAGAACGGGCGAAAGTGGGTTTCCCATTGCTATACCAAACGTTTGTTTAAAATATTCCTCATTGAAAATAAAGTTTATGCAATTCATCTTTAAGGTATTCCAATACCGAGTCAATGGGCAGTTTTATGTGGGCGTGTGTATGTATGTGTATGTATAATATAATATATATATATATATATATATATATATATATATATATATATATATATATATATATATATATATATATATATATATATATATATATGTATATATGTATATATGTATATATGTATATATGTGTATATATGTATATATATGTATATATATATATATATAATATATATATATATATATATATATATATATATATATATATATATATATATATATATATATATATATATATATATATATTTATATTATATATATATATATATATATATATATATATATATATATATATATATATATATATATATATATATATATATATATATATATATATATACACACACACACAATTAAAGAGGAGAAACAATCCTGTACAAACGACATGTGGGTCTTACGGATAAATGTATTTTTGAAGGAAGAAAACACTTATAATCTATTAAAGCACTCCCTGTGTGGCTCTGATTGACCTGGGATCATAATTCTTCCAAGGTTCCTATTTGTTTTCTACTGACCACCTGGAAAAAAAAGCTGAAAAGGAAAATATATCCGGGATTATGACCAATGGAACCCTCCCACCTTAAGACCCTAATGTATCTTCGGTTTCAGGACTTCTCTAAACCGTGCCCTCCAGGTGTAAAATGAACGAACTCTTTAGATTTTGCTACAATACATTCAGTCTCTCACGCGCCACTTTCGTTTGGCTCGACTATAGAAGCCGTTTCCTTCCCTCACATTCGAGGAAGTACCGCGTCTGTTTACCAACATTACCTTCATTCATTTATTCCGTCGCTGAAAGCCGGCCCAGCGGCCTATAAATAACAGATAGTGAGGTGTGAGAATTTGTTTGTTTAATTTCACTTTGTTTTCCCTCAGCTCCTTCCGCAAAATTGTTCTGTTCTTGTATTATTGGGCATCTTGGCATCATATATTTTCCCCTTGTTTATTCCTGCTGTGTGTGTTACATATTTATTATGACTTTGGGCTTACCACCCACTTAATTGCTATTGAGAATAAACTTCTCCCATAAGCCCATAAATATGAAAACTTGCATTCTTGCTAATCAGACATCGTCTGTCCGGGAACTATTTTAGGGAGGACCCAATCTTGTCCCCAATCAACCCGTTTTGTCGGTACCTTGGGAGACCAATCATTTGCTAATCCTCGTCCCCAATCAACCCGTTTTGTCGGTACCTTGGGAGACCAACCATTTGCCAAACCTTGTCTCCCCTATCAACCCGTTTCGTCGGTACTTTGGGCGACCAATCATCTGCCAAACCTTGTCCCCAATCAACCTGCTTTGTCGGTACCTTGGGCGACCAATCATTTGCCAATCCTTGTCCCCATTCAACCCGTTTCGTCGGTACCTTGGGAGACCAACCATTTGCTAATCCTCATCCCCAATCAACTCGCTTCGTCGGTAACTTGGGAGACCAAAGGATTTCAATTCCTAATCCCCAATATAGCCTGCTTCGTCAGTGCGGGAGATCATTCATACGTCCTTTGGGACAATTCCAAATTCTAATCTAAGCTCACATCCTACGCGGCGCCCCTAAGGTTACAGGTCAGGGCCAGACGCGCCCCCCACTTTAAGTTTAAAAAACCCTTCATACCGTAAAGTCACCGACAGCTGCTCTGTTAAAATTTGGGTGCATTTATTATACCCGGACAACTCCTTCCTACGCTCTGGAAAATTAATTTTATGTATTGCCTGAGTCCACCCCACCTGCGAAATGTTGGCAAGAACTCAGCAGAGCGAAGATTTCAAATTCTTCATGACCTCCGGGAAGGAGCTCGGCTTTTCCGGGAGGGAGCTAAAAGAATGGGTACAGGAGAGGTTGGATGAGACAAAAAAAGAAAGGGAGGCAGAAAGACTTGCTCAGTAGAGAAGAGAAACTGAAAGACTCGCCCAAGAGAGAAGAGAGGAGGCAGCCAGAAAAGAAAGGGAGGCAGAGAGACTTGCTCAGGAGAAAAGAGGAGAAGCAGAGAAAAGAAAAGGAAGCAGAGAGAAAAGAAAAGGAGGCAGAAAGACTTGCTCAGGAGAGAAGAGAGGCTGCAGAAAGGGAAGAGAAAGACAAGCAGTGCGCCCATGAACTCGAGCTGCTGCAACGATGTGGCCCCTCGTCCCCACCCACCACCCAGGGGATGAGTGCTTTCAGCCAGGCACTCGCCTGCATGCCAAAATGGACAGAGGCCGAGCCCGAAGTATGGCTCAATACCGCCGAGACAGTCCTAAAGGCATGCCCCCTGAGGGCTGCCGAACTCTCCCTGGTGTTGGGCAAGTTCCTTGGAGGGAAGGCCATCACTGTTTACAAAGTTCTCCCGCCGGAGGAGTGAGAAAATTGGAACATCGTCCGCCAACCTATCTCCAAGGTGTACGAAATCACTCCGAACGCTGGAGGTGCTGGCGAGGGCAAGTCAAGGAAGTAAATCAGACCTGGGCAGGCTGGGCCTACCAGTCCGAGCTAGCCCATGCCAAGTGGTTCGAGTCCGTGGGGGTTACGACCCTCAACGAGGCCATCGAACAAATGAAAATAGAACACTTCCTGCTCTACGGGTCTCCTGCCCTCGCCATGCACACTGCAGAGAAGGAGCCCCCGACCTTAGCAGATTGCTGTACACTAGCTGATTTCTGGGATACCCATCACCCCCAAGAGAGCTCCCTGAAGAAGAAAATTCATCCTCCTCCATGCCTCTCGGGCACCCCTCAGCAAAAGAACGGGCAAACTTCGAAACCCGCAGTATGTGGGTACTGTCATAAGATACGGCATTCCACTGAACAATGTTGGACTAAGCCCACCATCAATGCAAAGCCTTCTCCCCGCCATCCCTCTCATAACATGCCTGGGCCTCCACAGGGGCAGTGCAAAGAGATTACAGCACAAATTATTGCCCCGCCTGTAAGGTTTATGGGCATTCTTCTTCATGGACAAAATGCCCTCATAACAAATCAAATACGAACACTGTCGCCTTAGCTGTGACTAATTCCAAGTCCTTGGGCACTCCTGCTGAAGGTCCCATCTGTGTAGCCCCTCCCCGGGGTAAGTACCAAGTGTGCCGAGTCATGGCATTCGATGACTCAGGTGCCCAGATTTCCCTCATACAGGAAGACAGAATTCCGTATGGGGCTGTTATAAATGGAAGGAACTTAGTAACGATTGAGGGAGTGAATTCGCTACAAGATGATTCTCCCTACGGTCCAACTGAGGGTCGCTAGACCCCACAGAGCTAGAACGCTAAATCTCGCTGTAGCAAAGCACATTTCAGGAGGCTATGACATCCTCCTGGGCCAGGAATTTACGTCCCCCTCCAAGCCATGACAATTCCGGGGTCCAAGTTCCCCAGATAATCCTCCAGATCCAAGTCCAGTGCCTGGCACTGCCCCAGTGCCAGTGCCGAGGCCCCAGCCAGATCTCCCTTTAGGAGAATCTCGCTAATCAACTCCTCTGCCAGTGCCACTTGGGCGCACTGAGCAGTGCCAGTCTCTGCCTGCCCCGTCCGACGAGACCAATGACAAACCCATAACAGTGCCAGTACCAAGGTCAGTGTTCGAGCACGCCCCTGATCCCCCTCCAAGGGATCCAACTCCAAACTCCCTCTCTTCACCAGGCCTGGTTCCGCTGCCAGTGTCAGTAGCAAGAGAGATGGGTTCTCCTGACCCCAGCGGAGGCTCACCCAAAGGCGCGGATTCGCAACCCGGGCCTGAGCTGGTCACCACTGCCTGCAAATCAACCATGCTGCCCCGACCGTCTCCTCTCTCTCTCGCCGCCCGCCGCTGATACTCTCGCAAGTCATGATTCTGCCCCACCTAGCTGAGCCGATGAACTCCGAGAACTGCGACGGATGATGTCTGAGCTGGGAAAGAAAATCCTGGTGTCAACTGTCGCAGCAGCCGACACAGGTGGCACTCCATGCTGCCCTCCGGCCTTGGGCCCTCCGATTCCCCGGCTGAGGACGACTGTCCAAATAGGAGGGGTTCGCGGCGGAATTACCACAGGCGTGGGAAATTCCAGGTAGTCTACAAAGAGCTCTAGAGCTCTCCTGACACCTGTGCCAACCCTTCATCTTTCGAAAGGTCTTGGCACCTCTAATCCAGAAGAGGATGTCAAGGCACTCCACTATCTTCTTCCTTTCCTCTGGAACTTCTATCCCTCATCCTTCTCTGTTGATCTTTCCTTTCAGCTTTTCTTTAATTACCACCACAAGAGGCAGTTAAAATATGGGATATTCCCCTTTAAATGCATTAATCATTTTGATATGAAGTAGTAAGAGATACAGAGTGGGAAGTGGCACGCCCTTGCGCCTGTACTTTGGCACAGGGCATGCATGTCAGCTCTTCCTGAAGGGGTCACGCCCTTTGGGTTCCCTTTTCCAGCCCTTGGGCTGAGAGATAGTCCTGGCCATCGTCTACACGTGATGGACGACAAATTCCTGCATAAACAATAAATACCTCACTGTATTATCATTGGATCTTCTGCATATATCATTTACTCTTTTATTTATTTAGTTTTTTTTTCTATTTCTTAACGAATCTCGAGTCATAAGATTCCTGCCCTTGCGAGTTTTAACGTCACCTTTGTAATACCAGAGGCATGTCCCGCCCTTCAGCAAGTGGTCACGTCCCTCACTTGTGTCATTCTGTTCATTTTTCCTTTTGCTTTTTTATTTATTTATTTTTTTTAGAATTCTATTCTTGTCCCAGTCCCCTCTTAATATGTTTGTTTTCCCATGCATAACACTGAGCGAGCATCTATTTATAGCCTCCCCCGAGTTGTGGGCCGTGGAAGTATAAAAATTGGCGTTGTTTAAACTTGGCGAATTAAAACACGCGAATAATCTTTTGCCTCGCTCACCCATCCAGCTGTCAAATTCCTGCTGTAAACTGTCAACTGTTGAGCTTGTAGACAATTATTGTCCTTTAATTGAAAATATGAACTGAGTATTGTCATTACAATTTCTCATAAAGGGGATATCATTTAAAACATTCGCTGTGTTATCATTTACACTGCCTCTTCAAGGCATAACTAACAGCATGCATTTATTTCCTGCATCACAGTGAGCAGTCAGTTGCTTTACATTTTTTCCATTTTAAATCCTGTCTTTGATTTTCTGTTGATCTTTTTGTGCCTTTGAATTGTTCTTTGTGTCACCTATATTATGTCAAGTGCCTTATTACCCTCAGTAAAGTAAAGTTAGTGAAGCATTTGTGGAATGATCATTTATAAAACATTTCAGTAGTAACCAGCTTTCCCAGGTAATAAAGCCTTCTTATTGTATGGTCTTGAATTGCACTCTGCATCGAGTACGTCATTTATCAGTTTTGCAGCAGAATTTTGCAAGTAAAGTAAGCTAACAGTCATAGCAAAGCAGAGCTTAGAGTACTGTCGAGCATTTTTCTTCGCTTATTTTTGCTTTTGTTGACATTTGCCCCCAACTGAAGGTGCATATGTCATCTTGCAGGGGGAGCTGTAAAGGAAGAGCCAAAATAAGCTAATAAAACAGTCTCCCCCGTTCTGCCTTTGTAAAATCAATAGAAGCGATAGACAGGCTCCTGTCTATTTGGACCTGTGTCACGGTAGTTATGGGCTAGTGAGACTGTCAACGGTTGAGAACCGGACATTCCAGGGGGTATTAAGGCCCACTCAGAAGATAATCTTCGCCTAGGGCAGTAACTTGCTTGGCACTCTTTCTTGATACAGGAACAGCGACCTGGGTTAGGCCATCACGCCCCCTACGACCAGGCAGAAGCCATAAAAGGCCCCAATGTGCTCAGGTCAGCCTCACAAACAGCTCAGACCTAAATGGAGGAGGTCTCATGTCAAGATGTCTCCTTCCCCCACCTCCTTGCTGCCAAGTGGACCACCGCCCCTTGCTTTGTTTCCCAACCACGTGGCCAGTATCATTGATAAACGGTGAAGTGCAACCATATCACGAGCGGAACTCCACTACTGCAGCCCTATATCACCTCAGGGCCGCCCCTCCACCACTCCACCGATCCACGTCCCACGAGCACGTCTTTGGTGGGCAGCCTTTGTCGCCAAACTACGTGCACCATAGCTGACGCCCCTTGGAAAGGACTGGAATGAAGCCCTGCCTCAACATCAGGGCTGGACACTCCAGTAGGACGGTAAGGTGCCCTGAAAGATTGCTTAGTCACGTTACTTTCGCCCTTGTGCGTTCATTAGACTTTTGGGCCAGTGTCTTTGCTTTCCCCTGAATTTCTTGGTTCAATCCCGGCCCATGTGTTCACTGCCCCTGTGTTCAAGTCACTAGTCAAGCCTTGAGGTTGTCCTTGGCGCCTTCAGCGCACCCTCAAGTAGAAAGCATTTTTTCCAATTCCTACATTAGACTGTAACCTGTGCTCTATATCGTTTCAAAAGGACGATAGTAATGAAATTCTCTTTGGCTCGTGTCCCTGGCGCTTCCACGCCATTCCTCCCCCCCCCCTTCGAGGACTTTCAACTGCAGCAGCATTTTAACTTTCACTTGATTCATTTTCCCTTGAACCTGTCTGTTATGTAAATATACCTATTTTTGTGCCCACGTTTTGTGCATTTTCCCTTTGAGTAAGAGCCCTAAGATCTGTATAACTCCTTTTGTTTTCTGTTTTATATGCTCCTGGTTATCTTAAAGGTCACTGTAGAGTAAAGTAATGGATACTGAGACTTAAAATCTACCTGCACCAGGAAACGAGTAAAGTAATGAATATTGAGACTTAAAATCCACCTGCACCAGGAAACACACACACACACACACACACACACACACATATATATATATATATATATATATATATATATATAATATACATTATATATATATATATATATATATATATATATATATATATATATATATATATATATATATATATGTAATATATATAATATACATTATATGTATATATATATATATATATATATATATATATATATATATATATATATATATATATATATATATATATATATAATATATATATAATATATATATATATATATATATATATATATATATATATATATATATATATATATATATGTATATTATATATATATATATATATATATATATATATATATATATGTAATATATATAATATACATTATATATATATATATATATATATATATATATATATATATATATATATATATATATATATATTATTACATATACATATATATATATATATATATATATATATATATATATATATATATATATATATATATATATATATATATATATATATATATATATATATATATATATATATACAGTAGAACCTCGGTCCTCGACTGTACTAAAACTCGACATAATCGGATTTCAACACGAAATGTTGAGTAAATTTTAGTGGAGCTCAAACAACAAACCGAATCTGACCCGATGAATCATATGATGTTTGTAGAAAAAAGAGTTTCGGGCGGCTGCTGCTAGTTGGCGTTGTTGGTGGCGTTCTTCCCATGCTTATTTAAAAGCATTTAAAGCCCACACATGCTGCTGCTGCTGCTGCTGTTGAAAAACAAGCCAGATTATCACATTAAATTAATAATACAGTATTTATAAGCCGAATTACTGTATGTCTGTTATCATAAAATTAAGAAAAATTTCTAAATTACGTTGAACTCGGCTTGCTTGGCAGATATAAACAAACCTCAGCGCCGCCCTGGTGGTGTATTGCAGTACTAATTACATAAACATTCAATACTTATGGTAGATTTCATAGAGTCTACTGGAATAGTGTACAAAATCACTGTAAAACATCTTTCAGTAATCACTGTAAAACATCTTTCAGTAATCACTGTAAAACATCTTTCAGTAATCACTGTAAAACATCTTTCAGTTAATATTTACTGAAAGATGTTTTACAGTGATTTTGTACACTATTCCAGTAGACTCTGTATGAAATTTCCCATAAACATTGAATGTTTATGTAATTAGTACCGCGATACACCACCAGGGCGGCGCTGTGGTTTGTTTATATCTGCCACAAGCTGCCGAGTTCCGACGTAATTTAGGAAATTTTTCTTAATTTTATGATAACAAACATACAGTAATTCGGCTTATAAATACTGTATTATCAATTTAATGTCATAATCTAGCTTGTTTTTCAATGTTATCATTATTAACAACAGTTTTCATGTGTACCTGTTGCAGTACATTCTGGTAGTGCCTATAGGCTACCTAGCCTAGCCTATGGCACTCGGTTTTTTGATACAGTAAGCATTTAAAAATGTAAAAATTGCTTCTGATACGGTAAGTTATTCAACTCTGAACTTATTTAATTGTAATTTGTGTAAAGTTTTGTATAAAAGGCAAGGTTGGGGTAATGACTGGTGGTCAGGAATGGATTAATCCATTTTCAGTTATTTCTTATGGGAGAAATTAACTCAGAATTTGACAAAATCGAATCTCGACACTTCTTCTGGAACAATTAGCATCGAGGACCGAAGTTCTACTGTATATATATATACATACAGTATATATATATATATATACTGCATATATATATTATATATATATATACTATATATATATATATATATATATATATATATATATATATATATATTATATATATATATATATATATATATATATATATATATATATATATATATATATATATATATATATATATATATATATATATATATATATATATATATATATATAAGTATGATATATATATATGGAATGTGTATATCTATCTATATATATATATATATATATATATATATATATATATA
>NC_089788.1:11245501-11330501 GCF_040412425.1 Macrobrachium rosenbergii | reverse complement strand
GGCTGGCAGTAAAAAGTAACTTTTGATGTGAATTAATTCGCTCCTTCGCTGGACCTCATAAGAACAACTTCAGCTCCCAAAGAAAAGGTAAAGTACCATTATTTAAGGCTTTTTGTCAGCCACGTTCCCTGTTATTCTCCAACTGTGTTCCTTTCCTTTCATAATGCAATATAATTACAGTAGGACCTGTATTGCTTTATATTTTGAGCTGTCTATTTTGCAAAGCAGCTACAAGAAGAGTAACGTAATTGTTTGATGTCCGAGTCATGGGAATCGAGTTCAGTTTAGGCATCTTCTATGCGATTCCTCGATTCCTTCATTACAGTGCTACAGCCGGTTAACTAACCGTAAGTGTCTTGATTACAGATTAGGAGTTTTCACTGTGGACTTGCCTATCATCTGTGTGCTTAGCAGCCCACCTTCCTTTGTTTCAACAACTTTGAAGCAGGCAACCCATTTGTATTTGCTTTGCCTCATTACTCCAGAATTACGCTACCATTCTTCTGATGTATTTCTTTTGTAAATATAATGAATTAAGTTAAACCCCAGAGTTTATTTAATCACTTCCCCTTGAAGTAGCCCCTCAGGCATATTTTGTTATGGTGACACGGGTTCGTTTCCCGCGACCGGCCATCACAGTCTCTTCAATTTCTTGCGCTTGGATCTTACAGTTTTGTAGTGACAAGCATATCCAAAAAAAAAAGTGCGAAGAATTCAAGAAGTTATGAGGGCATTGAGACTATTAGAATTACATATGTGTCTGGTAAAAGTGACCAGTAGATTCTACATATATATTTCAGCCTAAAAAGCAATAAGAACGATTGCCCACTTGGCTACAATGGTGAGGATGGGTCTATTCCAGCTCTAAGAAACATATCTGAAAACGACAGGTATATGTATGTACAAGAGGTAATAGACTTTTATCCTCGTGGCCAGGTCGGCAATGTGACAGCCTTGTGATTATGGTGATGCGGGTTCATTTCCCGCGACCGGCCATCACAGTCTCTTCAATTTCTTGCGCTTGGATCTTACGGCTTTGTAGTGACAAGCATATCCAAAAAGCAAAGAATTCGAGAAGTTAAGAGGGCATTGTGGCTATTAGAATTACATGTGTGTCTGGTAAAAGTGACCAGTAGATTATATATATATATATATATATATATATATATATATATATATATATATATATATATATATATATATATATATATATATATATATATATATATATATATATATATATATATATATTGTATCACTCTTTATAATATTTCATTGAGGAAAAGCAGTGGCTGTCTATTGCTAAGAGTTAATAAGTTAACGAACAGAAGATTATAAATTCTCACCTCCTACAGGGGTTATAACAGAATCCCTGGTTGGAAAAGGCAGCTTCTCCTTCTTCAAGAGTGTTGGGTATATTTTCATTGATTGTTTCTGGAAGGAATATACACGCTGTGCCCCCAACCAATGTCAAGACTCCCAAGATCGCATATGGAAGATAATACCCATATTTACTCTGAAATGTATGGAAGATGGCAACAGGTAATGAAAAAATGACTGAATCTGTATAAATATCAAATCAGCTGACCACTGAAATCCTAGAAATTATACACTGTATATCACAAAAATTAAGACTATACATAGTGAAAACATCATGTAAAGATCAGGCAGCAATTTACTTATAAATGCAGGGTTGAATATATCTCACCAATTCACAGAAGCCCATAACCAAACCAAGACTGTTACTTACCAAATACACAATGTATGGTGATGCCAAAGTAGCACCAAATGTTGCAGTTTGTATGGCACCCATTCCTTGAGTTCTGGCAACAGTTGGGAGAACCTCTACCTGATACTGCTGGCCAACATTAATGGCCATAGTGACCATAAAGCAGCCTATCATTGCAAGGCCCAGGATCATATTAGTATTTTCTGAAAAAGATTATGAGTCTATGTTAACATTTTACTCCAGAGCCAAGTTACTAGTAAAATACAAAAAATACAAATACAAAGTAGAAAATGCGAGACCCATTCTGTGCCAAAGCTGACTTATATAAAAGAGTGCAAGAAATTATCGAAACTCTTGATGAGTTGCTTCTATAAAATAAAAAATTATTGTAAAAGAATACTGTATTACTGTATTCATTCTTTTCACCAACACATTATCTTTTGTTCTATACAGGAACAAACCATCCCAGTACACAGGAATAAACCATCTCAAGGCACTATCTTGTCTTACACTATCATTTTTCCCTTATTTGTTTAGACTGTTACCACTGCAAATCTCACTGCATCAAAAAGCCTGCAAACAATCCATTCAAACAACTTCAACTACTTTATACAAATTAAAAATCCACACTTCAATTCCATGAAGAAAACTGTACTTGCCACATCAATCCATCCAAATACAGTGGTCCAATTTTTGCCTATCTACAGTATATACAATTTCCATATACTAACACCTGCTGCAGAGCTCCTATTTATCTACAGGAATAATTATGGCATACATCACCCATAAGAATAACTTTTTCAGCCACCGCTGACTGTAATATTGCAAGCTAATACAAGTTTGCTAAAAGTGCTACCATCCAGTCTTATCAAAGACAGACATTTAGCTTGGTGGTCTGGTTAAGCTACATTTTCCTAATCCACTGCTTGATATGCAAGGTGTTTAATCATTTCAAATAAAATATTATCTTTACCTGGGCACACTCAAGTTTCTCTTCAACAGATTCTTCTTTGTTACAGCACACATCCTAGACCATTTCAAAATTCCAAAATCAATATTACTATAAGTGTACAGAAATGTTCATGATGTCTTAGTAACTTTTCTTAGAAACTGATCATATCTGTGATACAGGGGTACTGTTGAAGTTACCATAGCCAAACATGTGAGAGTTACTTTCAAGCAAATTTTTTAATAATACTTTATCTTCACCTATGTTAATGAAACAAAAACTACTTAAAAACCAAACAGCCTTATGAACAAACTGAAAGCAAGCTATTCTAGCAGAATATTTCTATAGGAAATTAAACAATCCAGCAACTATTCTGTTGGTAATACACTTAACATTTATGTACAAAGAATAATCAAAATACACATGTCACTAAAGTATTATAAAAACTGTTTCCTATTATACAAAAGATACACAGCAGTCAAAAGCCCAATAGTACTGCTAAGCATTGAATTTAAAGGAAATTTCCTGCAACTGGACCCTGGCATTAGATTATTTTCAAAGAGTCTTTATAACTTGCCACTAAATTACAAAATAAAACCACCTTCAACATACCTTCATGGACTAGCATAATTGATAGACCAGCAATTCCACAAAAAACAAGAGCGAGAACAGTGGTATTTCGGCGACCCATCCAATCTATTAGAAACACGACTACGATATCAGCCGGAAACTCTACAAAACTAAGTATTGTAAAGCTCACAAAGGCATTAGAACCAATGTTCTGTGCATTCCTCAAGTGGCCATCATAAGCTAATGTCACCACAATCCTGGAAACAGAAAAAGAACCATGCTACTGCATATTTCATTGAAATTAACAGATCTTGAAGTGATAAATATTAAAAAAACAAAGAAGTTCTCAGACATGCATTTTCCTGCAGTTGATAAAATATTACAAAACAATGTTTAGATTTCCTGTCAAAAATGACTGCTATCCACAAAACTTAGTCTAGACAACATTCTGACATCAGTCAAAAGACTGTCTTACTAATGATTTTATAAAGAGGCACCACTTGTGTAACACATTGTAAAAAGTACTGTAGCAACACTTTAAGCCAGATGCACAGTTTCCTGCCTTATGTCACCCATTCCTTTTCTTAAGAACAAATGCTACAGGAAAACAATGTGAGCCTACAAATGTGACTAAGTGGTACCCAAATTTACAATAAAAATCATGATGAAAAAATATACTTAATTGTATAAAAGTTGCAACATTACCTATGTTTAATTTTTTGTTAGCAGGAAAATACTTAGAAACATTCTAAAACCCATCCAATTTGACTGCCCTACTAATGGTATGTCCCTCTCAAATAATGTCACAGGTAATTCGCACTCACCACATCAAAGTGAGAATGAGAAATCGTTTTCTAAGTACTGGTGTCTTCAAAAGGTCCAAAACTGAGGGAACGCCTTCTGTCTCAGCTATGGCTGCCTGCTTTTCTCCATAGGCCTAGAGAGAGAGAGAGAGAGGTTAGCCATACAGTAAACATAAAACTGAGTCTGGAAAACTGTTTATCATAAAAAGTTTTTCACACAATCCTGTAAATTCATTTAAGACCATACCTTGATCCAAGTTGTTCCCAGGATCACTGGTCTTTTATCTGTGAGAGAAGGTAGCCTCACCATCCATGTGCCCTCTAGACCCTCAATGTGTGCTATTAACTAAAGACAAACTCTTCATGGAAAGTGTTTCAGAAGCAGCGAGATTAGTGGAGCTGGGAGGGTGGCACAAATATGATAATGGGTTCGCATGAAAAACTTTTTTATAACAAAGCCATCGCCTACATGATTAATGCGTCTGCATGAAAAAAATTTATTTACATTATAAAGACATAGTTATTGATAACAAACCCATAATTTTGGCATTTTGTCCTGTCATAAACTGTTTCCCAGGTGAACCTTCACCAAAGGCAGAAAACCTTTACAAAGTGATCAGTGTGTCTATGCAATATGGTCTTGTATGTCTTGGTTGTTAACATAACTCATAAATCATCTGTCTGCCTGAGATGAGATTTTCTTCCTAAGCTTTTATTGTCAGGTTGTATTTTTATGTCTTTAAGAGTATTTTTTGAATACTAACAATTTCCTTAAGGTCCAGAGTATAAGAGGAACTGCTGTTGCACTCCTTATCCTTATGCAAAGAAGAGTTCTCAAGGTCAGCACTCTTACTGCAGCCACTATACCAGCACTCCTGATTGCTGTCACTATCTCAAATGCAGGTGTGGATAAGAAATGGAAGCCTAACACTTAAATTGTATATGGTGGCCAAAGCCGCACCAAACCAGGTTTTGACATCTGCTGTTTCCACACTAGCACCCTTCTTGCCTGAGGGTACCACCTCTGATTTAAATGACTCTAGAGAAGCACACTCTTTAAGGATCCACACAGCATATGGCTGAGGATTTCCTCCTGTATAAAATGACTGGAGTCATGCCTTCAAGAGTGGGCAAATGTCACCAAGACCTGAGGGATAAATGTCTTTGATCCAGGGCTGCAGAGTGGTCACTTTTGCAGGTGCAGACACTTAAAGACAAACAGGAGGAGACGCTGGAAGAAGACAGGTATGAAACATCCTTATGAGCCAAAGAGTTTGGAGGGGTCATTCATGCATGAGTCACTCCTGACTTAAATGGTAGACTTTCTCCCTAGGATACAAGGCCACACCAAATAAAAATATTTAAAGCGATACTTCATACCATAAAGACATAGTTGATCTTTAACAAGACAAAAAACCCTCCCTGGAGGATGTATAGGAGTGTCACCTGTGTAACAAGTCGTCTTTGTAGCTACAGTATAACACTTGAGAGACCAGAGTATCTGGTGATGGGAACTGAACAGCTGGCTGTCAAAGCCAACTATGAGAGACATACACTAAAGGACATCATTAATCAGATGTAAAACTTTTCAATGCTAGCCTTCTATGTTTTTGGACAAGCATTAATTGTTCATCCTGGCACTTACCACTGCAAGAAGTACATGCAAAACTACAAACACTGGGTAATTGATTTTTGACTGCTGTTGTAAATGGGCAGGGTTGTCAAATGAGGGGTTTATTAAATAAGATATAATGCAAAATATGTTCACATATCTTTTGACGGTTGCAACTGCTGGAAAGTTAGCTAACACTTTCTTAGCTCCGTCAATCTGACCCAAAGCCCAGTGACTCTCAAAACATCCAGCTTTAATTTTCATAATAATTTCTTATCTAATTAATGTACCAAAAAACAATATTTTGAAGAGGGTTTAACATGACATCAAAAATGATAAATGCAATAATACATAATGGTATAAGAAAAAAATTAAGCCTACTTTGTGCACTGCATGCGATTGTGTATGTGTGTTTTCCTGCTGATTTTGTACTGATACTTTGAGTAAATACACAAATATCGATAATTTTAAATGGGGAGTTAGGAATTAGGCATGTGTATCTCACCTATTTCACAAAACTTTTGGATGAATTTTTGCTATATGACTACATATCATTTAACGAACCATAATTTTGTACTCTACTTCATGAATAGGCTAATCAGAGATCTAGTAAATACAGTAAAGTGTTACTCTTTTCTGAACCCCAAAAATATATAGAAATGCAAATTTTAGGTAAATGTCTATAAATTTCTAAATTTACCTAACAAACCTTAAGTAAAACAGAATGCTTATGCACCCCTGTATCTGAAAAAACACAAAATGTAAAAATGAGGTAAATATACAGCTAGTACTAATATGAAAAATAATGAACACAGAGTACAACATGCTTATTCTTTGCTGTACTGTATTACAGAAAACATAAAAGGAAAATGAAAGCAATTAGAGCAAATGAAAACATACTCACAAGAACTAGCAAGCTAACTTGTTATTAAGTAACACCACACATTGAAAAATTGACTTGCTTACAATAAATAAATGAGATGATGGAATGAAGCAAAAAAGCTGCACTCTCAGATATTCTGAAAGAAATTACTGGCTGATAGTTGCCAATTACAGTGCTGTTTAACATCAGATGACATTAAAATTCTGAAATACAGTACTAATAAATGTAGAATTCTTCCTCTTACATCACTCACACAAGCACTTCTGTGAAAAAGACCAGAAATACATTGTTATTAGAGGGAAACTGTATTTGCACCATGAACTAGAAAGCACTCCTCAAAAAAACACCTGAAGAATGATGGCTAAGCTGTAAACAGCACTGCAGGAACATTAAAATTGGTGATTGTTAGTTAATACATGCCTGAGGGTTCAGAGGGCATGCGTGCGTGTGTGTGTGTGTGTGTGGAGAGATAATTCTATTCTTTCTGACAAACAAGAGATCTGAGCTCATGTGAACTTTGTGGACTGTGATGACATGCATGATTAATGGTGTTCATGGAAAAGAAGACCCATTACTGTAGTGAAATTTTCTTTCTATTTTCTCTCTGTTACATACATAATTCAACATATTATAACCATTTACAACACTGGGTAATACTTGTGTTAATAATTGCATATGACAGAAAATATACAAAAATTTCTCTAAAATGACAAATTTTTTAAATTTGTATTTTTCATAGCTAACAAACCTGCAGTCTCAACTTATGGTAATTCTTCTAGCGCCAGCTGGAAACCGGTAAAAATAACAAACATGGAACTGGTGGCAATGAGTTAGGCTGATAGTCGTAGGTGGCAACCGTCAAGTTCCTTCCTGTATGCATTGAAGGAATGACGCTTCAGTTTCTTTCATCCCAGGGAGCTTTATTGAGGGGTCGCTAGAGGTGGGCCCTATAAGTTAAGACCACAGGTTTGTTAGCTACAAAAAATACAAATTGATTAAAAAATTTGTCATTTGTTCATATGCGGAACAAACCTGGGTCTTAACTTATGGATAGACTCACTTTTGAGGAAGAAAAGAAAGTCTGGAACCGACTGGAGGTTCAGCACACCTGGTAACTGTTCTTGGCTCATAGAAGCCTAAGGAAAGGAACAAAGCCTCTGATATAATAAATAAGTGATTATTTAACAGTCAGACTTCTGGGATTTTGTACAATGTGATGAGACAATGTAGGAAGAAGTTAAAGAACTATATCTGTAGATAACAAACCTTCATAACCACACAATAGCCTGCTATCAATCCTCTGCCCCCTTGTTAGAGAGAGGAGGGACTGCTTTTGCCAAAGTTTTATATTCATGTAGGAATAAGCAAAACTCAAAACAAAAAGACCGCAGTCCCACCTGTATCAGACCCGATCCAGCACATGATATAATGATTTCTTTGCCCATTGGGTAGAGAAGAAAAGAAAGGAAACTGAAAGAGACCAGCCATCCCATTCATTCTCACTTTCATACCATCAACTTAGGTAAGTTACAAACTGTCCCGCTAGGGGCACTGGATGAGTTAAACAACCTGCTGGACCCAAGGAAAAAGTATCCAAGGACCTGTGGGTAACGTCCTGCAGATAGAAGGAAGTGAATGTGGTCTGACGAAGCCATGTGGCAGCCTTCAAAATCCTTTGAACAGACAAGTTGTTTTTAAATGCTAAAGAAGGGCCTAGCCCCCTAACATCATGTGCTCTTGCATGCACTGTGTTAGGATTGGAGCATGAAGTTGTACCATAGGCTTGTCTGATAGTCTCACGTAGCCAAAAGGAGATCGTATTTTTGGACACTTCTTTCTTGTTCTGGCCAGTGCTAAGGAAAAGTCTTCGGCAGCCCGGTCGGAGATGGCGAGTCCTTTTCAGGTAGCAGTGTAGTGCTCTGACAGGGCAAAGGAGCAATTCGTCCAGATCGTTATCATCAAAGTCATTAAGAGATGGAATTGAGAAGGAATCAAATCTGTTGTCATGACAAGAGGGGTTTTGGGTCTCGGCCACGAATTCCAGGGCAAATTTGAAGGCTACGGACGTCCAACCCCGAGTATGCTTGACATCATAGGATAGGCCACGGAGTTCACCAACTTGCTTCGAAGAGGCCAGGGCCAGCAGGAAAAGTCTTGAGAGTCTGGTTCCTATCTGACACACGACATAGAGTTCAAATGGGGCACGGGTGAGGCTGCCCAGTACCAAAGCCATGTCCCAACTGGGTGTTCTAAGCTCTTTTGGAGGACAAGACTGCTCAAAGCTCTTGAGAAGCATTGAGATAAGAAGAAAGATCAACATCCTTCATACGTAAAACTGCACTCAAGGCAGCTCTGTATCCTCTGATGGAAGACAGAAGGTTGTTTCTCTCTGCGGAGAAAAACAAGGATGTCTGCTACCTGCTGAACAGAAGTTCCGATAAGAGAGAGACCCCGCTGATGACACCAACCACAGTAAACGGCCCACTTGCCTTGGTACATGGCTGAGGAAGATCTTCTGAGACATCTCCGATGCTGCTCTGCGAGAAAAGCCTGTCACTTAGAGGAGATACTGGATAGTCTCCAGCCACGAAGAGATAGGGACTCTATTGAGTGGTTGAATCTCTGGAAGTGGGTTGACACAGAAGGTTGTGCCATGGAGGAATCTCTCTCAGAGCTTCTAACAGCAGGGTTAGGAGATCAGGGAACCATTCCGCTTGGGGCCACATGGGAGCAACTAGGGTCATTCTGAGGTTCTGAGTGGCCATTACCCTGTTCAGAACTTGATGGATTAGGCAAAATGGAGGGAAGGCATAGACCCCTAGATTGTCCCAGAAATGTTGCAAGGCATCCTCTGCCACTGCAAATGGATCTGGATCCACGGAACAGACGACCTCTAGTTTTCTGTTGCACCTCACTGTGAACAGGTCTACTGAGGATCTTCCCCACAGATGAAAGAGCTTGTTTGCAATGTCATGTTGCAGAGACCACTCTGCCCCTATGACCTGACTTCAATGACTCAGACTGTCTGCCACTACATTCCTCCTGCCTGGGATATGTACCTGGAAGAGAGATCCACTGAATAATCTATCGCCCATTGATGAAGGAGCACCATCAGGGAGTGTAGTTGGTGTGACACCAGCTCCCCCTTGCTCGTTTACAAAAGCCACCACTGTGGTGTTGTCTGACATGAGCACCACAGTGCCCCATCACCCTCTCCTGAAATTGCTGAAGAGTTAGGAAGGCAGCCTTGAGCTCCAGAACATTGATGTGAAGCTGCCTCTCTTGTGGAGTCCACACTCCAGATGTTACAACACCTTCCAAAATGTGCTCCCCAACCCTCGCACAAGGCGTCTGAGAACAGGAGGATCTCTGGAGGAGGAGAATGAAGAGGCACCCCTATGGCCAAGTTCCTGTCGTCCAACCACCACGACAGGTCCTCTCTTACTTCCTGCTACAGCGGACTAGAAAATGAGGAAGATCCCGTGCAGGGGACCAAAACTCCTTCAGCCTCCACTGCAGAGACCGCAGATGTAGACGACTGTGAGGGACACTCTTCTCTAGGGAGGTTAACAGACCCAACATCACTTGCCACGGATGAGATGGCTGGGACTGCTCTGAGAGGAAGGACCGAGCTACAGATTTGAACTTTTCCATTCTCTGGTCTGACGGGAAAACCTTTGCCAAGACTGTGTATATGACTATGCCCAGGTAAAAAATCTGACTGGAGACGAGATGTGACTTCTCCAAATTGACAACGATGCCCAGTCACAACAAAACTGAAGAAGACAGTCCCTGTCTTGGATTAACTTTTCCCGAAACCCAGCCAAGACCAGCCAGTCATCAAGGTATCTGAGATGCCGAATTCCCTGGGAGTGGGCCCATGATGAAACTAGGATGAATACTCTCATGAAAACTTGAGAGGCTGTTGAGAGGCTGAAGCACAAGCCTTTGAACTGGAAAACTGACTCCCCCAGGCTGAAGCGGAGAAACTTCCTGGAGGAAGGATGAATCGGAATCTGGAAGCACACATCCTTCAGGTCTATTGAAAGCATAAAGTTGTTCTCCCTGACAGCTGCTAACAATGTTTGAGGAGTCTCCATCCTGAATCGGGTTTTCCTGATGTAGAGGTTCAGGGTTGACAGGTCTGTCACTAGCTGCCAATTGCTCGTTGCCTTGGGAACGAAAAAGACCTGACTATAAATACCATTTTCACTGCTCCTTTCTCCATCATCTTCGCCACTTTGCCTTGGAGAGCTTGGTGTTTCAATGAGCCGAGAGTATGTTGGGTGAAGAAGAGGCTGAACGGAAAGAGGAGGAAAGTTTAAAGGTAGTAGCTACCCTACCCGAAGGACATCTACTACCCTTTCTTCCGCCCCGAAGGCCCACCACATAGCCCAATGGCTCGCCAGGCACCCCCCAACTGGTGACAACTTGTGAGGAGGGGGTCCTACTCTATCGCTTAAAACCTCTTGCCTCACCTCTTGAGCCTCTTGCTGGCTTAGAGGGACGGGACTGAAAAGGACACTGCTGGGAACTCTTGCTGGTAGCTGCAGCAGGAGCCTGCCTGGACCTGCTGGAGGGAGCTGAGGATCTGGGCTTCGAGGTACCAGGATGAGGAGGATTAGATAACTTACAAACGGCTTGATGAACCAGCCGATTGTTATCATCAACTTGCTGCCTATCTATAGCTAAGTCCAACTGATCTTTAGGGAAAAAAGATGAAGTGTTGAGGATGTCACTCTTTCTCCAGGCTAACACAGAATCTGAACTAATGAATCTAGAGACCTTGGCAAGTGCGGCGTCCCTTCTCTTGAGCAAAATATTCACCTAAATATTCGGGGTAAAATAAGCCAAATACGAAATGGCTTTACTGCCCAACTGCAAAAGCCTAAGGTATGAATCATTATCTTTGGAAACATCAAAAGCAAAGGACAAAATCTTGGCCACCGCTGTTGACCACAAGCCTAACCAAGAAACTGCTTGGAAGGCAGAAGAGGCAGCCTTCTCCAAAGAGGCAGCTTCCTGAGAGGTGAAGGAAGGACCTTCTGCCCAAATCTGGTCTAATATAAGGAGACTCTGGGAGCCAATCGAGCCACATCTACACCTAGCTGTCAAGGTAGAAGTGCAACATTAGGAGTAGTGTAGAACCGTTTATGCTGAGGGAGAGGAGTACGAAGAAGCTTGAACGTTCTGCTAGAACGCAAGGAACTGTCCTGTCCAGAGATGAGAGAATTTGCATGATTAAGGATATATTCCACATGATTTGAACAGGGCAGTCCAATAGAAGTCTTCAATTCTTTCCTTGGTCCAAGGAGAGCTATTCCCATGGGAAAATCTAAGGAACCTGTCATGTCTTCTTGCACAAGATTGTTATGTTCGCAGATTATCCCATCCACCTCTCCATAAGTAACAAAAAACTCCTGGTTTCTTGGATCTTCCACCTCCTGTCCTCGGGAGTACATTCTTGGCTAAAACTGGAATGTAGGTCCTTTCCGGACCCAAAACCTTCCTCAGAGAATTAGCATCTGTGGATGTTGAGGGGAAACTATCTTGAGCCTCATTCCTCTTGGTAGAACAAGAGACTGATACACCATGCAGAAACTCAAGTGGACGGATGAGAATTGACGCACGGACGTGCATCGACACATGGACGTTAGGGAGTAACTGAACAAATATTAGCCACTACCCTGGAAAGATGAACATCATCTGCTCTGGAGGGATGTGAACAACGAGAACTGACATGCGGATGTCTGGGGCTGACAGAGTGCTCCTTACCAGAAGGTTGCAAAGGAACCGGAGTAGGAGCACAGCTGTGCTCTGCAACATGGACTTATGCTTCTGTACGGGCACGGCCGTGCTCAGGAACACGGGCGTGATCTTCCACACGTGTGTGCCCAACCACCCGAAGGCAGGAGCAGGAATGCCTACTACAGGCAGTCCCCAGTTATTGGCAGCCTTGGTTACTGGTGATCCGGTTTTACGGTGCTTGTCTAGCGACGACGATAACCAGATTTTCGTCGCTGATAAGCGGTTATCGGCGCTGATCGCCTCTTATTGGCGGCGCTGATCACCGGTTATCGGCGCCGCTAACCGGGGATCAGTGCTATTATCGCTGATTTTCGGTTGTCGTCACACTGTCGGGAACGCAACCCTGCCGATAACCGGGGACTGCCTGTACAGGTCTTGTTAGGAGAATGTGAGGAACATCTAGGCCAGACGACAGGGCTCCTGGATTGCCGAATCCCAGAACGTGAGTTCCAGACTTCCTTAGGAGAATGTGGACGTGAGGGATGATGCAGTGAAGGAGGACACAGGAGACGCGGTCATGTACCAAAAGAGCCCTCTTCACGGACAGGAACAACAGCACGAGTATTTTTAACAGGAGTAAAATCATCCTTCCTATGAATGTTGGCAGAGGGAGGAACAACCACAGACTTCTTCAATTTGCGTAAATCCTTGATGTCAGAAACATGGACGTCAGGAGAGGAAGAGGCACAGCCATGGTCCGAAGAAGGCGAAGATATGACAGGTCTGAGACGTTTCCTACTAGGGGAAGAGACAAAGTCTCTAACTTGCCACCGCCTGACAGAAGCAGGGGAAGACGAAGAAGAATACAAAGGAAATGGCAACCTACGACGTTTCAATTGCCCAATATGGCCATAACTCTTGCGAATTCGATCAACCACTGCCCGAACCAAAGAGCCAGGAGGAGGGGCGGAGGCCAGGACACGAGGAGGCAGGACAACACGCTGGGACGAGAGAGGAGTGGTCAGTTGGGAAGTCAAAACAGCTGATGAAGTGGGCACGGGAAGGGGGAGAACTGCTGGGATGGGGACTGACAAGGCAGCTGACCCAGGCCCACATGAATTCAAGTAGGCAGTCTCCGGTTTATGGCAGGGGTTCCATTCCGACACTGCAGCGTAAGCCGAAAATTGTTGAAAATTGTAAGAAAACCTTACTTTTAACCCTTTGGGTGTTTTGAAAACAACATAACCCACATTTTTATTGAGTTTTTCACAAAAAACCTCTAAATTTTTACCATTCTGCCGTTTTGGAGCCATATTTCTTCCATCAGATCAGCATCGTCGCTGTCTTAACCCTGGAACGTGTTGTAACCCGGGAAATAATTTTTGATGAATATATGAGGCGTCCGGAAGTAAAGGGGTGAAATCACCAAATCAACAATTTTGAGTTAGTCCTAGCAAATTATAGAGAGATCCATTTTCTATGATTTCCACATTCAGTACTGGCCAAGCAATATCGACCCTTAAAACCATTGAACAGAGCGGTGGCAGTCAACAGGTTTTCACGTGTATTTCTTGGTTTCATGTTCTCCCTCTGGGAAGTAAAGGGCGAACATGGCCATGAGGCGCGAGCCAATGAGCAGCTCCCTTTCATCCAGCTGTGTTTACAGTTTCGCACTCAACCAACCACAGCCCGCGTAGCGCACCAGCACGGTAGTATTAAATGACCGACACCTGCGTGGAACAACAAAGTGATTTCTCTTCTATTTTTACCATTATTTTGGTGGTTTTACATCATGAAAATGTCATCTAGTGATAGTGAAGTGGAGCACGAAGTCCCTAAGATTACATGGAAGAGATAAAGTGATACAAAGTGGAAACAGGCAGATGCCAAGCTGAAAAGGAACTGTGGACAGGCGTATGTAAGTCATAGAAGGCAAAGTTGGGCCACTCTGCCAATGTCAAGATAAGTGCTATACTCGTGTTGGTGAGGAAACTGTGAAGGAAATCTTTAAGAGTTACTGGGGTTTAAAGGACCATTATGTACAGAGTGCATACATTATTGGTCGTATTACTGAGGTGGAAGTGAAACGAAGTCGTGTGAAGGACAGACCCAGTCGGCAGACACGTAATTTTTTGTATACAGTGAAGGTAGGGCTTGTTGATTTTGAAGTGTGCCGTAAAGCTTTCTTAAGCATTCATGACATTACAGACAAACGAGTACGTAATGCCATGAAGAAAGTTACACCAACTGGTGTGCTGGTACCAGACATGCGTTGTAAGCATACTCCTCCTAATAAAATAAGCGAAAACAGGAGGCAGAGTGTCCAAGACCACATAAACAGTTTGCAGACAGTCAGTAGTCATTACTCGAGAGCTAAAAGCCCACATCGCCAGTATCTTTCCCCGGGTGTTAATCTTTGCTCTTTGTACAAGTTACCTGGAATTAATGAAATAGGAAAACCGTGAAAATGGTGCTGTCTCCAAGGATTACTATGAACAGGTATTTAATAATGAATTTAACATAGGTTTTGAACCCCCAAAGTCACATACATGTAATCTGTGTGACAAACTTACCTGAAAAAAAAAAAACAGTTGGATAAAGACAATGATGCTGCTAGAATCAAGGACATTGATCGTGAATTAATGGTGCACAAGGCAAATGCTAATGCAGGTCACATGATAAAGAAAAATCAAGAAAAATAAGAATAGTGAGTTGATGGTTATTACAATGGACCTGCAACAGGCACTGCCCACACCCAAGTTAAGTAGTGGTCTGCAGTTTTATAAACGCAAATTATGGACATATAATTTCGGTATCCAAGATGTTAAAGCCAACAAAAGGTACATGTTCTGCTGGAATGAGACAGCAGCTAAGCGTGGCTCATGTGAGGTGGCGAGTTGCCTATTTTATTTCATTAATAATTTTGTGCCGGACACTGTCACTAAGTTAGCAATTATTAGTGACAACTGCAGTGGACGGAACAAAAACCTTGATGTGATTTTGTTGTACATGCGGCTTATTCACTGTGGGTGTTTTACATCAGTGGAGCATTTTTTTATGACACCAGGTCATTCATACCTGCCTTGTGATAGGGACTTTGGCAATATAGAGCTGATGTGTACAGTGATGATCACTGAATGCAATTATGGCTGATGCAAAGAAAACCAACCTGTTCACTATTGTCCAGATGACACAAGAAAACTTTTTTGACTTTGGTGCACAACAAGCGCATGTAACTAAACCCAGGGTGCAAGGGTCTGGCTTCAAAGATGCCAAGATGTTTGTTGTCAACTCTGACAACAAGGCAGGCTTCAAAATCAAGAATGGTTATGGGACTTGTGAGCCCACCTTTGTGAGGCTGCAAAAGTGAAAGCAGAGTATGGTGCTCGAAAGTTTTTCCTACCTGGTATACCTCTTCAGCAACTGTATAAGAAGCCAATCAAGCTGACTGAAGAGAATTTTAAAGATGTGATCGATATAAGTCACTATGTTCACCCATCATTTAAGGATTTCTACAATGACATTTATCGGGGGCAAGAGTCCTTGTTGGAAGATGATGTCGCCACCACCAGGGAGCAAGAGGACAACCCGGATGATGACATCATCGATTATGAGTAAACCGCCCCCCCCCCCCCCAATGTTTCCACTGGCACCTACTCTGCACAAATAAGGATGTAAGTGTTTGTAGTAATTATTTGACAATAATCTATAAACCATTTACACTGGGAACCGAGGGAAAAATACTGTAAATGTGTGGTATGTTAAAATTGCCAATCTATAAAAACTCATAAAAAATTTGCTTTCTGGTTTACAGTGAAATGGCTCATAGTGTATTTATGGTGAACAAAGAAGTTTTTAAAAATGTAAAAAAAAATTTGGGTTTTTCTTTTTTCATACCTATTTTTCATACTGGGGTATGCAAATTTTGATTTGTTATGATTTTTTTTTCCAACACAACATTATTGTCTTTTCGTTTTTTCGTATATGGCTAGGTAAGATGAGTAAAATACATATAAACATGGATACAGTAAGTCAAGAGAAATGTCCGGTATCGATAGTTCAACTTTGAACGCATTTTACTCAAAATCAGGTTTTGGCAATGTCACCCCTTTACCTCCAGACGCCTCATATTTCAAGAGAGTTGTAAGCCAAGCCCATCGTAAACTGGGGACTGCCTGTAGTGGGACAACAGGCCATCCAGGGTTGGTAACCCTGATAGGCCTAGAGAAGTCCAGAGATCAGCCATCTTCTCTACATTGGAATCTGAAAGGGTAGAACAAGATGGAGGTACATCTGCTTGTAAAAGGGAAGATGTAACCCCCCCAAAAGAGTAGAGGCAGCATTAGTAGGGAAGCCTCCTGACCCCTTTCCCAAAACTTTCATAGGCAAAGCTATAGAAGAGTGGGAATAAGTAAAATCTTCCAAAGAAGACATAGAAACTGGAGGATATGGCAAAGAGGAGGCAGAACAAGAAGCAGCATGTGATGCACCCATCGAAGGAGGGAACCCCTTCCAAGATGGAGCCTCCAGCTTCCTCTTATGCTGCCTCTTCTTGGCAAAAACCCTCCGCTGCTCAGGAGGCCGAGAACAACACTCAGGCATAGATTAGTGACATTACAAACATTAGCTCTACATCAGCTACACGTAGAATGGGGATCAGTCTCAGCCAATGCCAAAAATGGGAGCAAGGGTAGCCATTAATGCCAGGACACTTCCTCTGATGCTTGGAAGGGCTGGCAGAAACTGGAGGCTGGGATGATTCTTGAGGATGCATGATCAACACAAAAGCACACAGCACACGAGAACACAGAATCATCTGAAAGCGCAAGCAAACACAAGCACAAACAAAGTAAGCCAAAAGCCTTGGCTTCAGAGAGACGAGCGAAAGCATGTCTTCCTACGAGAGCAGTAAAGGAGAAACTGAGGCGTCATTCCTTCGATGCATGTGCAAAGGAACTTGATGGTTGCCACCTAGGAGTATCAGCCTACCTCATTGCCACCAATTCCTTGTTTGTTATTTTTACCATTTTCCAGCTGGCTCTAAGAGAATTACTGTATCCAGAAGTTAAGACCCAGATTTGTTCCACATATGAACAAGGGTCTTTTTTTTTTATTATCAACTGTATAATGATTGTCGATTTTTATCATTAATGGTGGTTTGATCAAACAAATGGTTTTTCTTACGAAGTCTGTCACTAAATATTAATAATACTCTTAGCAAATACCAAAGACTTTGAACAACGTTGTGATTTGCCAGCTATGGTGCCTTACAGAGACCCAATGCACCCTAGAGCAGAGAAGAAACTGATCTGCCCTCTGGATATTACCACTGGATCATGTGACCTGACATCCTTCCTTCTTTCTACAACAATTTACTGAAATAACAGGAGGCAACCCTCCTAAAGGCTAACAATGATAAGTACTGTATCTCTACTTTGGATATAAAATTTAAATTTATCTAAGCTATCACTGAGTAGTTACTGGTAAGAAAATAGTTGATTCGACAATGCCTCATAAGCGGAAGGAATTAAAAGTTATATGGTTCACATTTGCATGAGAAAGTAAATGACTAATAGAACAGCTCGCATGAAACATTTCAATGTTATCAAAGATTGGGTTTATGAACTACCTAAACATATTAAAGACTGCAAATTGCAAGGGAGTTCAGAGTTAGTGGCAAATAAAGAGGCTTCTTGGAAACCATCATGTATCAAAGATACAGAAACACACCCCATAGATGCATAAGAGGTTTTCATGTCATCAAATTTAATCAACTGAGGAAATTTGATTTGAATGATTTGGAGTTATCTGGAATTGTGCTTGACAAGGGAACTAATTGTGAAACAGAGGGACTAAGACTGGGGAACACCCTGAATCAGTACTGCATCCTCTCTGGTAAAAGCATTGGCAAAAGTGAATGGTTGCAACAGCCAGGCCATGCCAGTAGGTATCCATTCAGAGGATAAAACATTACTACCAACCATGTGAGGTCCTGGTGCACTGTGTCAATAGCCATTACCTTGAGTCTCAGCCCATAAGTCAATCAGTTTAGGACTGACAAGTCAGGGATGATCCTCCTCTTGGAATCCTTTTGGGGAAACATAAGAAGATATTACTGGAAAGTCAGACTGACATTCACCAAGAGCATGAATGTAGGTCTTATGCCCTAATACTGAAAGGATTTACATTCAATGGCAGCACCTTAATTTGTACCCTCATTCCTTTAAAAGGACCCAAACCCTGTAGAACCCTAAAAGAGTTCAGAGGTCTGGTTAAACAAATCATTTATAACTAACTAACCAAACCCTGTCCATCTCCTACCAAGAAATTATATTTTCAAAGAAGACGCCATTGGGGCAGACCCTATTTCCCTAAAGTCCAGGCCTCTAGGACACAAAAATGATGGCTTGCCTCTTCTAAGATGCAGGATAATAAGTCAGAAAAAAATAAGCAGAAAAAAATTCCAAAGCTTAACAGTAAATGTAAGAAGAGGTTGCTGAACAGGAAGGGAGACCTCAAATCAACTCAGTGAACATTAGTTCAAATAATACACACAGAAAAGAGTATTTTGTTGGCTGACTAAGTTTGACAATAAATGTATAACAAATAAATTCAAGAACAACGATGCTGTTTCAACTGAGTGGCATAACAGTAATTAACCTAACACATTACAGCTAATAAAGACAGGAAGTTGCTAAACATGCTGGTTTTACAATGGGAGCTTAACTAGGGTTTGTCCTTACAGGTTCTAAATTTGTAAATGCTCAATGAATCCACCAAAGAACCACTGTTCCTGCAATGCCCCTACAACGCTGGCTAATTTAGTTAATGAAAACTATTTATTACTGATTTTAAAACAGCACAGTAGAGTAGATAACTTAAGTCCTTAATTTAAAACTACACAGTACAGCAAATAACTCAAGTCCTTAATCATTCATCAATATGCAAAAGAAAAGAAAAGAATCGGTATATTTACATACATGAATTTTTTAGCTATATTTCTTTTATGGATGCTGTACTTTTACTAAAATATAATGTGGAAAGCATTTGAAAGATCAATGTCAAGACTTGCTAAATAACTAATTCTTTACAATCAACTTTCTTTCAGCATAAATATTACAATGTATAGTACTGTCTTGATAAAGAGAAAGGCAGCATTAGTGGAATTGATTTTATTTATGGTCTTTTCAATTCTTATTATTATTTTCTTCTCATCAGGGCTGAGGGCTGATATTTGCTAATAATTGGCCGATGTTCATAGTCTGGGTAAGGAAATGGTTTTTTGAAATAAGGTTAATTTTTATTTCATATGAGCAGAAGTTAAAATTGGCGTGTGGCTGCTATAGAGTTTCTGGGGCTCGCAAATTGAATCTGAGAATCATCTTTGTCGTCTTTCTAAGGGAGTACTGGAATTCCAACCGCATCATCAGTTCATTCTCAAGGAAGGGTGGGCTTGTTCTGATTGGAATGGGGTAGTGAGCCGGTATTTATATTGTCCCAGGTGTTCTGTGTTGAGAGAGCTGATTTTTCATTGGATGGCTCAGGGGATTAAGTCCCTGAGCGAAGCTGTCTCTCAGAGGTGGATGCTCCCACTGGTCTTCGTGTGTGGATGCTAGAGACGGGGCTTAGTATTGGGAAGGTCACTGCCAGTAGATGGGGGCATCACCTGATTGGTCTGTTCGTTCGGCTCAGGGGTGCCAGTGGGCGGGGCCCTATGTGCCACCGTTAAGAGGAGGGAAGTCTTTTGAGTGGTGTTAAGATTAGGTCTCTCCTTTTCAGTGTGTAGGGTCCCCAGGAGATGAAGGTGGCGATGGTCTGCTGCCTTTTCGATAATTCTGATTTTAGGGCATTTGTACTAGTACACCACAATGGTCCTCTTCAGAGGATCCTGCACCACGGGGGCTGGGTTGTTTTTCATGATCACGTCACTGGTATTTTTGCTTTTGTAATAAATTACCGTTCAAGCTTTTTTCCTGGGTCCGTAGAGAAGATATTTCCTTCTATGATATTATGAAAGGCGTGCTCATCCTCTTTGTATTTCCTGTGAAACACTCCCTTGTAAAAGAAAGTGACATCTTCAAGGGCAGTGGGGAGAGGCTCCTGTTGATACCATTTACCAATGGTTCTATGTATGCATCTTGTGATGTTCCGGTTGGAATATCCACTGTTAATTAAAACCTGGACAACACACTCTAATTCAGTGTGAGTGTCCTTCCAAGAAGAGCAGTGTGAGAGAGCTCTTCTGATAAAGGTGCTGATCGCAGTGCATTTGTATCTCTCTGGGCACTCACTCTCACTGTTCAGGCACATGCTCAGGTTTGTGGGTTTCGTTTATACTTGCATTATGAAGCGCTCCTATTGCTGCCTGACGAGGACATCAAGGAAGGGGAGGTAATGATCACAGCAATGTTCTATGGTGAAGTTGAGGCTACTGTGGTCGTGGAAGGCTTGCCGCAGGTGTTCTATTTCTGCCTATGTGCTGGCGCTTGTGAAGGTGTCGTCAATATACCGGACATACATCGACAGTTTCTCAATGGCGGTGAATACCCGACATTCCATAGCACCCACGTAGGAATCTGCGAAAAGTACTCTGAGGGAAGAACCTATAGCTACACCACCTTTCTGTATGTACATATGGCCTCTGCGGGTGGAGAAAGGGGCCTTTTTTGTACAGATCTTGAGGAGTGTCTGGAGGGCATGCTCGGGAATGTTTAATGGGGGCGTGGAGTCATCTCTATACACACGGCCAAGAATTATCTGGATTGTTTCATCCACAGGGACATTCATGAAGAGGGACTCCACATCCATCGAGACAATAACTCCTAGGGGTGTCGTTTTCAGGGCTTCTATAAACTCAGCAGAGGACTTCAAGCCGTGGTCATCTGTTATGTAAGGAGTCAAAACAGCATTCAGCTTCTTCGCAAGCTGGTACGTAGGGGCTGGAATCTGGCTAATAATGGGGTGTAATGGGTTTCCCGGTTCATGTGGTTTAACATTCCCATATATGTAGCCAAGGTCGTAGTCCCCTATGATCGGCAGCAGGTGAGGGGTGTTGGAAGCTGCATTGACAGTCTCGATGATCCTATTGGCCTCATGCTTGATGTCATCTACTGGGTTCTTAGTGATCCTCTGAAATCTGCTGCTATCCGCCAGTATCTCATCCAACTTGTGGTGGTATTCTTCAGTGCAGATGAGCATGAAGGCAGCGGTTTTATCAGCCCGATGGACAGTGACAGCCTCTTCAGCTTGCAGTTCTTTGACTGCTTCCCTTAGGCACCTGTCGATAACATCACCCTTGTGATCACCGTGTTCTGTAAGGGCCTTGGCCAAGAGGAGTGGCTGGAGGGTGTTGGTTGTAAGTATGGTGCCTTGATCTTCGTGCTTGTGTATGGTGTCCACCAAGTACTCGATTTCAAGGCGTTTCTCCATGGGCCTTGGTCAGGTAGAGAAATGACAATTAAGTCCCATATGTAGAATTTTATCTTGTTAGGTAGAAGGTACATAATCAGTCAGATTAATGTAATCTTCTCTCTTCTGTGGGAGCCGTAGCTTTCCTCCATTGAGGGCGACCAGTTTCTTTGTTATCGTCCTCATTCTCTTTACGGCATCCTTCTTTTCCAGGCAGTGAAGGCATTCCATGATGGGGCTGGGGTGTGCCCACTCCCTGGGGGGAACATTGGTCTCTATTGGCCTTTCCATAATTAGCATCGGTCAGTTATTAACAAATATCAGCCCTGATGAGAAGAAAATAAGAAGAAGAACTGAAAAGACCACACATAAAATCAATTCCACTGATGCTGCCATTCTCTTTAACAAAACATGTTTGAAAGAGGGTCTCCTACCTTCATATACTAATGTACAGCACTTTAATTTAAACTGCTTACAAATTATGAGAGCAAAATTTACCCTAAAATCTTGGATGACATTTTGGGAAAGTGTCTTGCCATTACAAGCTGCAGCCTTTTCAATTATTTTTATGGTGTCGTCCACTCGACCACGGCTGATTAACCACCTAGCAGATTCTGGTACCATCCTTGGTAAAAGATAAGAATAAAACTTTAGAATAGTTATATCTTGAAAAAGATAGTGATGCCTAAAATAAAACTCACTTCAGTGTTTCATAACACACAAACACTTTTAATTCAGCTTTTACTAATGATTGTAGGAGACCTAAACTTTATATTGCTCTTTCAATGAAACAGACTATTCACTGGTACTAAGAGTATGAAAAAACCACAAAGTAAGAGGTCTCCTAAAATTCATCCAAGGCCTATAACAGATGCGAAGATTATTTAAAGAAATTATCCATTGGTGTGGAGACCAGGTTTAAAGGTTTAAAGAAATTTACTACTGTACATGCTATACAGTATATAAAATACCTGTAGCTACAAAAATCTAGATATGCCTACACTTGACTAAAACTGTTGCTCACCATATAGAAATTCAAACAAGAGGATTTCTGGTATCTAATTCTTCAGCTATGGAGTAGATACACAAATTGTGTCATGAATTAACTCTGTTGATTATTATTATTATTATTATTATTATTATTATATTATTATTATTATTATTATTATTATTAGCAAATATCTACAGTATACAAACCTACAAGACATAAACTTGCAATGCAAACATGAACACAACAGAATGTGTTCACGTGAAAGAAAACAGAGATCACATCAGTATCAAACAAAAACAAGAAGAGCACACACCATCTTTTTACAACAAAATGCAATTTCATACTAAGCCATTAATTATAAAATTGTCTTACTCCATGTGAATGGATCCAGTCACACAAACTTGAAATTGCAAGGAAACAAGTCCCACTGCGTATGTCTGAAAGGGAAGGCATCATTCCTGTGCCAATGTCCATCTCAAAGAGTGAGTGGGAAGGAAGAGGGCTTGCAGAAAGAAGTGTTTACTGTATTGCAAAGACAGAATTTATTTTCATAAACCCATAAGTCACAAAATAGCCTCCATTGCAAATTAGAAAAACCGTTGAAGAGGAGAGTGAACGGAGGCACATTATTGCTTCAAAGCAACAGGCAGTGGCGCAATATGGACCAATCAATATCATGGGAGCTTTCATAAGCAATGAATCTGTGAAGGAAGATGATACCTAAGCTGTACAATCACCAAGCACGAGGTACAAGGGTGAGTATTCAAGAATAACACAACTCTGTGTGCTCAAAAATCATGAGAGATGAGATTGTGAAGATAATGAGGAAGACTGACCTGGATCCCTCCCAGTCAGTGAAATATACTCCATCTCGACAATCAATCCAAGAGAGTAAACACCAAGAGATTTATGATTATATTCATTTAAGCACAATGAACAATGCCAAGTGCCTACTTTACAGATAAAAGACAGCTCCAGGTTGTATTTGAAAGTCAAGGAAGACTAGAGTGTTCAAACTTTATGTACCTTGACCTCAAATTAGGAGATTTCTGCTTTTAAATCATGCAAAGCAGCCTGCTAAGGCCAGTAGGAGATTGAAGTCTTTCAAACAGGATGATTCTGTAAAGAAATAGATAAAGAGGAAGGCAAAAAGAGGGGGCTTGAATACATGCTGATGGTTATCACTAAGCTATTGTCAGCTGAAGAGGAGATCACAACATGAATAGTAAGAGTCTCAGAATGAGCCATGTTTACTAGAAGACTGAGTCTTTGCTATGAATTCTGGAGCATAACAAGACTTACAGAAGATCAACAGCTGGAATATGAGACTGCACCCACATGACATGGAGCCCAATCACTAACAAGAACAACATCTTGGGAATTGTACTCAGCAAAGTGGTGGTAATCAGGGACGCATATGGTAGTCTAGGGGTTGTGCAGCATCTAGGTCAAGTCCCAACTTTTGTGGTTTAATGGTACAGGTGTCCACAAAAATGACATCAAAATGGTGGAAACAGGTCCAAAATGTTATTATTTGTTGCAAACAACAAACTGCATCATTTCCTTTGCCAAGGAGCAGTGGTATATCTACAAAAAGCCATTCTCTTTGATAGCATGCTGAATAACCTCCATTTGTGAAGTTGTAGTGGCTCTGGATGAAAATGAAGAAATGGTGTTGCTTCAGTGGTCCCCTCATAGCGGAAGAATTCTGCAGTTGTCCATGATGGGGATCTCCACAAACCACTCTAGCTGCTGTCAAAAGGGTAGGTCTCACGGGTGGTCACTCAAACACAATGGAGGGTGGCTTATGTTGAGAAACAGAGGGCGATAACCATCACAGAGAACCTTCAAGACCCAAGGTTCCATTCTGATGGATTCACAAGATCTCCAAAACATCTGACAGCTGACTGCAACAGGAGGATTGGGGATAAGAAGGAATGACCCCACACACAAGACTGAAAGGGCAAACTTGGAGTTATGCAGTCAAGAGGCAGAGCAGTGCTTTTGCATAGAATTTATACTTTTCTGGGAGAAATACACAAGCTAAAAGTGGTGTGGCATGGAAGATCCTAACTCTAAACCAGAGGGAGTCTTTTGATGATTAGATGACTCAGGCCAGAGAGAAGGCTGGGCAGATGAGAATGATGAACCTGAAGCACATAAGTTAGTTACTGTATAGTGACCTGGCAGCAGAGGAGGCAGAAGTCTTCCCCACCTTACGAACCAAGTACTTGGGGAAGAGATCAAGAACCATGGGATCAAACACATGCAAGAGCAAAGTTCTACCAAAGAGAGCAAGCCATAGAGGTCTTGAAAGGGTGCATCCCTCTTCCTCTTTGTCACACTTACCAGTATTCATTGAGCATAACGAACTAAAACATGCCCCAAAGGGAGAACGAGATAAGCCCTGGTTGAATCCTCCACAGAAGGGGAACCACATGCAAAAAGTGAGCTGGCACCACTAAGAACTGACTTCTGCTAATCCAACAGTGCCAACCTCTCCTTGTATAATCTCTCACACATCCATTCCCACAACTGTCCAACAGGTTAAACAAGGCATAAGTAGGGAGGGACATCCTTTGCCAAGGCCTCCACTGAAAAAAGGCAGCCTAACCTATGAAGAGCAGCCCAAGATTTGATCAAATTTCCTATGGTGCTGGTTCAGCAGAGGAAAATTAGGAGGAGCTCTCATGGATGGTCATAACCCCTGCTAGAACCATGGCCCTTCATCCAGCTAGTAAAATATCCTCACTGACAGATGGGGAGCTCAAAAATCTTGGAACCCAACACCTCATTATCATCCTGATGCACAGGAAGTGGAGCATCATGCAGAGGTCATGAAGGGTAGTCAACATTGACAATATCAGACCGAGTTAAGAATCTCCATGAAGGAAATGCTGTTCTGGAGTGCAAGTAAATCCTCTGGTTGCCTCATCTCAGTCCTTCACTAGTAACACCATCCTTGGATAAATAAAATCTTGCTCTCTTAGGAGACTAAAGCATACCAGGTGAATGAAAGCAGGTACCGAGTCCAGCAAGGACAAGGGTTAGGGAATGAGGCCAAGCCATCAACAGAGTATGAGTTGAAGAGAAGGAAAAAGGACATGAAGTGTCATTTGAAGATGCATCTGAAGAGGAAATATATTGTTGGTGAACTCACATTTGTAAGCAGCTAGGAGAGAGCTGGTGGTGGGTTGCAAGGGCCTCAGAAGTCAATGAGAGAAAGCAGAGGGCTGGCTGGACTCAAAAGAAATGTTTACTGTGCTGTTGGGAGCAAGCAAGAGAACAGTAATGCAATAGCTATACTTTGGCAATTGCATCTGGCTGGAATTCAAACCAACAATCAAGAGACAAAAGTGCCTAAAGACAAGGTATTAGGATACTCTTAGGCAAAGTAAGCCTTACAGGAACAATGAGGGGCCCTGCCATTTGGAAGTACAGTAGATTATCTTAAAAAAAAAAAAAATAAAAAGTAGATAATCATGTAATTAAAAAGCCAAAAACGAAAGGAAATAACCATAAACGAACACTGAAACTGATTGCTGTACTGCATTTGATGGCACATAAAACATACTCCCATTTCAGCAGGGCATACAGTGTATTCACAAAAAAGTTTTTATTGTACAGGTCTACAATACCTTATCCAAAATTCTAAAAACTGAAATTTATTGGTGGAGGGCAGAGCATGTCATAAGGTTCATTTAGTGTGCCAACAGCTGAACCAAGTCACCCTGAGCACCTGGGTGTAACATGGCATAACTTGTTGGGCAAGCTAACAAAATTTTGTGCATGGCTTGCTGGCCCCAGTTCGGCTGTTACATCCCACCGTATACAATTGGAAAAGTCAGTGTACAGTTGTAGCTAAAATAAAAATAATTTTAATAACACCGTTGGTTTACTTATTGTATCCAATTATATTGCATGTATTATTATCATTACAGTATTATTGCACAGTACTGGAAACTATGGACATTACACTCTTGCTCCATTTGCATTCTGATAATGTTTACATTCTCAAAATCAGTCGTTGACTGAGTTTTACCAAAACCATCATTGTTATGTGGTGCCAAGGATAGCTGACTGCTTACTACTGACATCCTCACTGCCATTTGTTGCTAAATGAAACAAATTTCTAATACTTTTTTTTTTTTGTAAATTAAAGCTGGGTCAAAAAAATCGCAGCTAATCTTTATATTTATAAATGCAGCACATTCTCAGTGAAGTAAAAGTATAATTTCACCAGTTTCAGATGTTGCATTTGCTATTCCAAAATTCTCTGCTGCCTGCATGTTAGTCGTTTCCTCAGCCACAGCTGTAACCTGTAGCTTAAATTGAGTGGTGCACATTTTTTATGACATTCTCCACTGTATGAATGATGAATCAAAATTCATCTTATACTTACTTATGGAAACAACCACTGAGAATTAGTAAGTTTTTAACAAGATGATAACTGTACACGACTTAATAAATGAACAAAAGTTAGATTAAAAAACACCAGCAACCAGCTGTTTCTTGATTTGGACATGTCAGTGCCTCTTCATGTTACTTAGACAGTCTTCTGTCCAATCTCCTACTTCATCTATACGTACTACTTTTGTTATCATCTGGTGTGGTACACCACCAACAGTGTATATCCATTATTCTATCATATATATGTTGTGAAAAAAATCTAAATTATTGGCTTTTGAAGATTTTTTATTGGAAAGTCCACTGTCTAGAATTCAGTCCTGTATTTAACTATTTTTACTTATCATAACACAGTCAGTGTTCTTATTTCCATCAGGTTTTAGCCCTATTAAATAATATTTTAACTAAAAATATATATACCAAATACCCACTGAATTTTTTTTATTAGTTTGGCTTCATATATTAGTTTTTCTCTGAATCTTTTACATTCACTTTTTTTTTTAAATAAGAAAAAATAACAAAAAAAAAAACATGCTTAGATCTTCACAAAATCCAGATCTCTGAAGAGGTCACAATTTATTCACCTTTAACTACTGTAATAACTCTATTTCAACAATTATGCAGCAATACTATATACAGAGAAATGGACATTTGACTCACCATATAAAGAGGACGGAGAGCAGTAGTGGAGCATTGATAACAAAGGTGAAGAAGAACCAGTCACCTATTCCACAGGCAATCCAGGGTAAACTGCAGGTGCTAAGAGTTAGGAACAACAAGATGGGTACATTGGCCATGAAAGTTCTGTATTTTTTCCCGACATATTCAAGCACTGCAAAATAAGGTAGAAGCTAGCTAACTGTAGCAGAATTTATTTATGAAGAATAGCTATATTTCTAATTCATTAAACAAATTTTTTGAAAAACACATCAAATACAAATACAATAACCTATCTATCCTAAGGTTAACACACATGATGTAAGGAATTACATCAAAATTTTCAAAACAGGAGGCATATGCAATATGTGAAACAAGGTCCATGAGCACAATAACAAGATTTGTAGAATGAAAAAAATTACATGTACAGTATATGGTTTATCTGTGATACATCACAGAACATAAAAAACAAATTTCCAGCAAACATACCAGTCAACTTGAACAAACTGTGTACCAAACTAAAGCAGGATTCAGATAAAGTAGTACGTACAAGCATTACAAAATTAATGTGCATATCTGATGCACAGAGAAATGGTATACTCACTGATCACAAATAAAACACTATAAGACTCACTGTTTCAAAGGATGCAAGTAAAAAAAAAAAAAACCACACTAGTGCACAAAATAAAAGCACACTTCTGCTCACAAGAAAATAAGAATACCAAATACTGTATAACATCAAATGACTTGCTACAGTACACACAAAATATATGCCCAGAGTTAACTGTATTTACGGGGAAATTTGAAACAAATTTATACTGAAGAAAGCCAAAATTAAGTGCAAGTTAAAAATCCTACTACTATACCTTACATAACAAGGGATAATATAGATTCTGTGTGCAAAGTAAGACTCATTGTATATACAGTACGTCGTGTTACTATGGAAAATAAGTTTGACTATACCATGGACTAGACATTACAAGTTGGAATAAATTCCCTTTACCTATATGGAAGGAGACAATACAAGAAATCAGCCAAATAAATCCAATAATATCCATACACATAAAAATTTTGCTTGTAGATAAGCTCATTTTGTTCTTTTTTGCTATGAGGTAAAATCATATTTACTATCATATGACATGAAAATAAAACAGCAATTCAAAAAACTCCCACAAACAATTTGGTACAGTCCTTTCACTATGCTCTCGCCTAACAAGTCCATGGGTGAGAATTTCATTATTCTATAACTTTATACTGTACCCATAAATTATTTTTAAAAATATTCTGTCAGAAGCTGAAAGCCTAAATTAGCTTATAAGATTCAAATACTGTACATAAAAATGGATAAAATCATTGCTATTGTATATATATACCATATCTCACAAACAGGAAATGCACAATGAAAAGTATTAAAAATTTACATTAGAATCTCATCAATGAATATTCAACATAAATAATGAAACTGTACCATAACATATAAGACTTTGGGTACAAACAGTGAATCTTTGACAGACCACATCGATCTCTTATGTGCAAGAATTTGAATTCATAAATATCTTCGCTAGATAAACATTATCAGCATAAACCTATGGTCCCAACAATGATGATAAAAGTCATCAGCCTAGCATTTCCCCAAGGAGAATCCTTCATGACACCTTAGATTAGCTGATCAAGCTCTAAGCTCCATTTTCTAAATAGCCCCCCAAATTAAGTGGTCCAAGTTCATTCTCTGTTGGAGACCATTTAGATATGAGAAACAAATCACCATGGGGCCACAAAATAAATAAACCTCTCTTATCCAGACTTTCATAAAGACCATCTAATTTAGTATTCCTGCATGCATTTTACAAAAGGGTGGGATTAAGGGTACCCTTCACAAACTGACTTGGTCACTAAGCCAAAACTGCTCTTTTGCAGGACTCCCTTTTTTGGCACAACGTCACTCCTTTGGGTAAGCAACTGTATCACAAAATGAAATACTGGACTACACAAAAGATTAAAAGCTAAAACACTTCAACAATCTAAATAAATGACTAGTTAAAAAAAAGAACTTCAAATGGAATACCATATCAGTCCTGTTTTTCTGCAGACTTTTACATGCATCAGCTTTCTTTTCAGTATGCCAGCAGAAATTCTAGTAAGCCATCATTCTCACGATAATAAAATATCCTTCAATATACAAGGCAGAATATCAAATTTAATACGCCACCAATAGCAAATTGTAGTTAGTGCCTGACATCCTACAAACTTAGGTATGGCAGTAAGGCAGGACGAGAGGGCCAGGGGTGGGCATTATTTTGTAGTGCATGGCTTATGTAAGCCAAGAAGGGATGTTATTAAGTAGTATCTACAAGAGAGAAAAAGTTTATTTAGAGATAAGGGTACCCTGTCCTTTGTAATAGCTCTGACTCCTAGTACCTCTGTGAACATTATTTCTTTTCTTGATTCACTTTAACTGCATTGCAACAAGCAATGAGCTGTGTTGTTTGTACACCTATTTACATTGCAGATAAACCTTATACCTTGACTTATAGAGTCCTTGAGAGGGGTATAGGTTTTTGTCACTCAGTGTGAGAAATAATGTTTAAAAAGTGAGTGTGACTCTCAAGACAGCATCTCTCATCAAAACAGTACCTATGAAGACTGAAAATTAAAAAGTCAAACTAATATACTCCCAAACCATAACCCAGGTTACCTGATTTGGATCTTTCTTTCTTCATCAAACTGGTGAAATGATTAACAGAACTGAACAGTATACACGTCTTTTAGTAGACTTGGTTTTGATAAGTGCCTCTCACTAAACAGCTATCAAGAGTAAGAAAAAATAACTTTGCATGCGAAGGCAACTTGGTAAATTTCATTAAAATTGTAAAGAGGTGCAATCTTACCACTGATGAATACAGTAGCTATAGTAGTTAAGCGCAAGGTGTAAAGGCATGTACTCTTTGAAACACATGCCTGTGTGTGTGTGTGTGTGTGTCATATACATGAGGGATGAAAGTTATGAAGACGAGAAGGATAAGCTGCCTGTATCCCTATAAACTGATAAAACATAGCCTACTGCAATGAATATATATGAGATTTATTTTTAACATCATGTAAATAAAACCTTGTAAAGGAGTTTTGACAATACCAAGTGCATGATCAAAGGATGGCAGTGATCTTCAGGCTGATCCTAAAAGCAGAGGATGCCTGTATATCCTGATCTTCAGTTGCTAGATGTCTTATTGTGAAATAACCAAGCATGACCACAAAACAACCTCCTAAAACTAATAAGAAATCTAATTCTTTGAAACAGGAAGATTCTGCGACCTGTGAAAAGTTAAAGCCATTTAGGTCAGAAAGACTTGGTTCAATGAAGATACAGATGGTTCTCAGTGGGGGAGATGATTACTTTCACTGGTAGAGGAAGACAAGGCAGGAATAGCTAAAGAATACAAGGACAAGTCCTGTCTACTAGAAGAGTGAGTCCTGGCTACAAACTCAAGGGTAAATGAAAGGCCAACAGATAACCAACATCTGGAACAGAAGCTCATTGCCACACTTGGTGGTAAACTAGCATAATCACTGCCTTGAGAGTGATAGCCAGTAATGAGGAATAGACTGGGAAAAATGGCAAGACTGGTTAGGAATGTTCCTATCACTCCAACAAAATTAAGCCACATCAAACTACAAAAACACTGCCTTGCAAGTTACATTATCATGAAGAATTCACAAGGGAGTCTGGTGAGGCTACATTGTACCAAACTCAAAGTCCCAACTTTGGTTGGGTTTAATGGTAGCCCTAGGAACAGACTGTGCAAAATGGCAAAACATGTCAGAAATGTTCCATCCACTTTCTGAATCAAAGCCACCGGTTCATTACTTCAAACAACAAATGGCTCCCACTACCCTGGTAAATGGGAGTGGTAGAGGAGGACTGCAGAGTGAGACTGTTTTAAGAATCCCGTCCAAATGGAAACCTCTCCAGTTTTCTCTGATGAGATTCAGGAGATCCAGAAACCAATCTTGCTGAGGCAAAAGGGGGTGATGAGTCATTTGAATATCTGCAGTGTCCAAAATTTTGCCAAGACCTGTTTCAGAAATCTGAGCAAGGGAAAAAGCATATACCCTTAGGCCATCCCAAACAGTGCAATTGTAGTAGGCAGTCCCCGGTTAACGGTGGGCTCGGTTAACATAGATTTGTTTTTATGGGGCTTATCTAGCGACGAAAATCGGCAATTTTCAGCACCGAAAATCGCCGATTTCCACTTATCGGCGCCAATAATTGGTAATGGCACCGATACATACCTAACAGAGGCACCGATAACTGAAAATCGGCGCTTTTTGGCGCCGATAACCCCTGAAAATCACCAAAATCGCTGATTTTCGGTTATCACACCCTCAGAAACGGAACCCCGCCGATAACTGGGGACTGCCTAGTGTATGGCATTTAACGACATAATGAACATAATCCCACAAGGAAATCCCCCATACCTGCCAGAGGGCCTTGCAGATATCCGGTGGGATCTGATGAGTCCTGCTTTGAGTGTCCACAAGCATATTGCAAACTCCCTGAACAAACTTTGGTACAATGGTGATCATTCTTTCTGTCCAAGCAAAGCTCTCTATTGCAAGAAGACAGAGATACTCTGACCTGTCCCTCCCTGGCTTCTATAACCCAATGAGACATTTATGGATGCTCAGAGGAGTAGGAAGACTGCAGAGCTTGAACCAGTTGTAAGGGAATACTATCTTCTAAACTAGGCACTGTGATAACAATTGAAGACAAGGCACAGCAGAATCATGCACCACAGGAACTGAAGGCACAAGGGAGGCCATGGCCACTAATGCAGTTAAGGACACTGCAGTGGTCCACAACACTTTTTGAAGCTGAGGACACTACATCAGTGAAGGACACTGCAGCAGTCTCCAGTACATAAAAGTAGTCTAGTACATGGGAACAGTTGCATACATGGCAAAAGCTGCATGCACAGGCGCACTGATATATACTGTAGTACTGTAGTAGTTAAGTGCACAGGAACAGTCAAGAGCACAGCTCACATGGGTAACCTAAACTACCCCGACCCCCACAAGCCTTCAAAGAAACGGCAAGCAGCAGAGTTGAAGTGGAGGCTAAGGAACCCACAAATATAACCAAGAGCTGATTTGGAAACACAGACAGGAAATAATATATTTGGTATAGCCACAGACTGTAGATAATCCCTTAACGCCTGCATGTGAGAAGGATCCAACAAATTTCAAAAACTCTGATGACTTCACATAAATTGTGAAATGAAAACTAAATCTGTAGAACAAATGGATTTTTATGGAAATCTGATAACTGAAAAAGAAACATTTCTGTGGTGTGATGTTCCTAATAAATCCTGACTGCTAATTCTAAAGCAATGACAACTGCTGTGAAAAATGGGTAAAGAGAACTAGCTTGTTTCATTAGATGATAGCAGGAAATCTTACACCAGATGACAGACTGGAAGTATCAGTATCAATGGCAAAATGTGGGCCTTTATGTCTCACTATTATTACTAATGGACAGAGTAACCATACCTTTGGGTTGCAACATTCTCGACTTTTATAAGGCTGGTCCAAGGGTTTGTTCTTGAAGAACTATATTAGATGTTTAATATATTAAAAATCCTTAATAATTTATTAAATTGAAAATGTTGAAGATGCTGACAAAATTTCTTTGAATGAAGATGCTGACAAAATTCCTTTCAAAGATCTGTTTTGATACTTTACTGTATATACATTGTAGGCTGAATGTTGGAAAATCCCTAAAGATATGTTTGACTGTAAGTGCTGTTCTGGACTCTATGCTTTCAGGGATTAGGACAGTGGATTATTCATCAAATATCAATGGTCAGAAGAGTATGACTACTTGAAGACAGATAATATTACCGTACTTCTCTGTCACAGTCTTTTTGGAATGAAGAACAAAACAAACAATAACTGGTTTAATCAAAGTTAATTTTATGTCAGATTAATTCTTCCATAATGTATAAAACACCATGTGTTTTATACATAGTAACAAATCACTGACAGAAAAAAAGTACATTTGATCTAGTCACAGTGATGCAGCTTTGGCTGCTTTATCAGCACCCCCATTTCCTTGAATGCCACAAGAACAGGGCTCTTACATATTTCAGCATTTATATTGGCTAGGTTTAATTTGCAAAATGAAAACCTTACTTTATAAACAGGATTTTAGGAAAAGTTTTGAAAGGCTTCTAGAGCACTTCTCGAGTTACTCAAAGTAACAAATTTCTATGGTAGCATATTCCTAATAATCTCAAGTCCTAACCATATTGCAGACAATTCTTCTGTGAAAACATGCATTGCTGGGTAATTACACTGGCTTGTGTCATTAGTCACTATTGCAGCAAATCCTACACCACATGAAGACTTGGATCCATTGTTAAGATTGTGTAATGTGTGCCTTTATCCTTCTATGTTCTATTGTATGTTTCTTATGATCGCCAGGGATAAAAATATAATTTTTGGAGAGATAGTACAAGTGTGTACAGAGATACATGCTATGCATAATCCAAAGGGGGTGGAGAAGACTATTACTGGAAGTAATGTTATTTATACTTACCATGGCAAGAACTCCAGAGGATCTAACAGGAATTGAATGAAATGACTGTTTATAAAAATGCCCCTTTGACAAAATAGCTTTTCAGTTGATGAAGTAGTCTGAATAAAGAAATATACTAAAGTTACAATATAGGTACAACAAAAAAGTAATTTCTTTTTTACCTCTTGAAACAGCTGACAAACAACTGACTAGAATCCCTCTTACCAGCTAGTTTCTGGGGATGTTCTAGTAGACGGAACAAGGAACATAAGGAAAGCATTGGAGATAGAATTTTGGGTCCTTCCTGAGCACACAACCAGACTGACTATTGTGGTCAATTCTTGATGCAGTATATGGTAATGCTATTAGTTGATAATTTTTGTCTCCAACAAATGTTTATAAATCCAAATGCTTTCCCAAAGGAGACTGACTTTTGGCCAAAAAATAAATGAAACACTACCATTCAAAGTCAGCACTGGTAAAAAAACAGCAATTCCATGAATGTATATAATGTACTGTATATACAATACAGTACTATACTATTATGAAGCTATATTTCAAATCTCTAATACCTTGGCCCACGCTGTATACATAATATATTCAATATCTTTATACTTACATAACACATAGGCAATGCAATAATGCTGTTCATATGTCAAACCAACGATGAATCTCAAAATCACAAAGATAACGAAAGTATTTGAAAATGCAGAGGCCATCCCAGCAACGGCACTTAGGACATTGGCCACAACCACCATTGGAAGTCGACCCCATCTGTCAGCAGCCCATCCAAAAGTTGAACAACCAATCATGGAGCCAACAAAGAACAGTGACTGAGCCATTACAGGCCGCCAATCCTCATCACAAACCCAATTTAACTGTAATCAAAGAAGGCACATTATTACAACTATGGCAATGATATAAAATATTCTGGTATTTCAACAAGAGTGTCATTAATATGACAGCATTCACATCAGAAAAGTTCTGACTTTTGTGCCCGAAATCTAAAAAAATAAAACTGCCAGAGAGAGAGAGAGAGAGAGAGAGAGAGAGAGAGAGAGAGAGAGAGAGAGAGAGAGAGAGAGAGAGAGAGAGAGAGAGAGAGAGAGAGAGAGAGAGAGCCCTGCAGTAGTCAGGGAACTCCTCTGTGATACAATATCATAACATACACTTGTTTATTTACATCAAGAGCACACATTTCTTTCTGCCTGAACTTTCCAACCTTTATGAATATGAATATAAGATACAAGATGCTGCCATGATTTCATACATCAAAACTGAGAGAGAGAGAGAGAGAGAGAGAGAGAGAGAGAGAGAGAGAGAGAGAGAGAGAGAGAGAGAGAGAGAGAGAGAGACCTGCAGTAGTCAGGGAACTCCTCTGTGATACAATATCATAACATACACTTGTTTTTCTGAGTCCAGTCCCGTGTCAGCCGGTGAAATTCCATTACAGCACGAATTTCTAGGTATAACAATGCTAGATATACCAGAGAAAAAGAGCTTTCAGGAAAGCTGGGGTTACTACCCCCAGTCGATCGTCTTTTAGGAAGACGTCGGTATAATGAAGGGTGAGTGAAATACCACTACCACGGAAATATACTCGAAAGATCTCTCCTTATCAAAACCCCCGTAAAAGAGCGGTGAGCCGTTACAGCTCCCACACTCAACACCCGCCAGGACGGCGACACCAGCGCCACCTACTACATTCCATTTTCTAGCACGTGATACGTTCGTTTCTTTTCTGTGCTCGTCCCCTTTTTGGATTGTTTTTCATCATCTGCAATGGCATCGAGCACCTTTTCCATCTCTAAGTTAAGTACCATCTTCTTGTGGGGTTTTTGATCTGTTTTTGGCTGTTTTGGTCTCGTGTTTTCATAAATACTGAGATCTTCTTATGACGCCACGGCGTCCCCCGTCAGCCATGTCGACCGCGAGGCGACTCTTTCTGTTCTTTCGGTTGGAGTTGTCTCCTCGTCGTTATAGAAAAGTTTTAACCCCTTGAATTCCTTCCTGGTGGTTCCTTGCGGTGGCTCCCCCCCCTTTTTTAGTTTTTGTTTTGCATTATCGGCCTATCGGCCTTTCTTAGGGTGATGCTCCGCCCAAGTACCCCCCCCCACCAGGTTGGGTTCATTTTCATTTTAGTCTCATAGGCTATTATTTTATACTTGAAGATGGTGCTCTTCTTTTATTTTTAGTATTTTTAATTATTTTTGTTTATTGTTTTTTGGTTGTGTGGTTTACCTCCAGTGGGCCTCACCCCCGAGGTAGGCTACGCTTCCTATGAACTTAATTTTATTTTGATTGTTTATGTGTGATGGTATTTTGTAGTGTGAGCTCCATCCCCTTGCCCTGGGTGCGGAGATCAGGTTGAGGGAGTTTTGGTTGCTGTTTCCTCCGGGGTCGTTTTACGGTGGTTAGAGTGAGCCCCTTAGTTCTCTTCCTCCATTTGGGGGAATCAAGTTCTTTGGATGTGCTTCCTCTAGGCTAGTCGCCTACTTACCCCCCCCTTCTCGGTCCCGGTTGGCTCTCGGCACAAAATTTCTCTCCCTGCTGGTTCCTCCTCTCCTTTTACACCCCTTACTCTTTCCTAACCTATACTAGGTTAGGCTTATATTAGGCTTCGCCTAGCAGGAGTTGGGCTTCGGGTTGTGTAGCTCCCTGGAGTAGGCTACCCTTCCAAGTTCATTTGGAGGGAAGGATGCAGTTGAGCGGGTGTCATGTTCTCCCTGTCTCCTGTCCCCTTCCGGGTAGCCTACTCCTCTCCACTACCCCCTCAGCCTTGCGACTCGTGCGGGTGACGCTAGATGGCGTTTTCTCCGAGTTCAGGGACTCCTCCTATTGGTAGAGGGATTCGCTCCCTCCCATACCGTCCCCAGCTTCGCTGTGGTGGGGTGGGTGGTTCGTTTGCTCGAGCGTGTTCGAATCACTTTCTCATACCTCTCATCTCCCCATCGGGCTACGAAGTTAGGGTGAAATGTGTGGCCCCGCCGTATGTTATGAACATAGAACACTTTACCCGTTTTGTTTCTCCGGCGGGGAGGTGAGGGTGAGAGGTTTCTATATCACGTAAGCGAAGCGGACCCCTCCGGTCTCCGGAGTATTACCATCACTTGTTATTTTTATTATTGTTATTATTATTATTTTGTTTTAATCTTAGATAAATCTGTTTACCATATATACGTGAATCCGGTCCTACACCCGGGGGCTCCGCCGTTATTTTTCTGGCAGCCCTTATGGTTAGTTCCTGGTTTCTCGTTCCTTCATTCCCCGGAGTCCTCTGGGGTCTGAATTCTTACCTTCCACTCTGTGCATTTGAAGCTTATTGGCCCAGTTTATAATAGGGAGTTCTTCTCCGCCGGAGTATTCCGGTTGTAGTTGAGTTTCCCGGCCTTGCCGGCTTTAGATTGCTTAGGGTGTGAGGTTCATGTACTTTTACTTTTACAGACTGTTCGCTGTGAGGAGCCGGGGTGTACCGCCTCCCTTCAACAACCCTACGGACACGTAGTATGCCGGACCCACGCTGGTTGTGCGGTCCGGCTTGACGACCTGGTTGTTTGGCACCCCGATGGTTGTGAGGTTTGCTTTGCTCTCTGTTCAACCATCCAGGATGAGTCGGTAAGTGACAGTCTTCTTTCCTCCGGTTCATGCTCCTCATGTTGTGTATTGTTTATATTCTCGGTCTGACTTTTCGTTCCTGACTAACTGCAGGTTTCCTTGCAGGCGGACGAAGCTTCCAAGAAGTCTGCCTTGGAATCCCTCCAGGCCTGGGTGGCTGGGTTCAGCAGGAATGTTCCGTCTGGGAAGCCCTACGTCCTCGACGCCAGGTTGAGCGACTTGCTTTACCCCGGCGCACGGGTGGCGGCTGCAGTGCCTGAAGAACTTGCCACCCCAATCATCCAACAAATCCGGGATGCGACCCAGCCACCTCAAGTGGATATCATGTACGCCGAGGTCTCGGAGGATGTTGCCGCCCTAAATCTCGACCTGGAACCGATGAATACGGAGCAGGACCAGGTGGTAAGTGGTGAGGTAAGTGAGGATGTTGGGGCGGGCCCCCCTTTGTTTGACTCCCCTGCTTCATCAGTTTCTTCGTTCGCAGGTTTTGTGAAGTCTTCCTCCTTGGGTGATAGAGCTCCGTCTGCTATCCCCAAGTTGAAGACTTCATGGAAGGCGAAGGGCTACAAGTCCTCGACTTCCAAGAAGGCATCGCCCTTCCCCCCGTCGAAGGCTAAGGTCTCAGGACCGGTAGCCTCCGGGAGTAAATCTAGTTCCTCCGGCAAAGGCGCGAGTAAGAGGGCTGCAAAACCAAGCCCTCCTCGCCAACCTTCTTTGATGCACAAGCCCTTGCCACTGAACTTTACAAAAAGTTCACGGAGGACCTAGATTCTAGGTTTGAAAAAATCTCGGATAAGTTTGCCAATTATGACAACATACTGGCAGGTTTGGCTCGCCAACCTCCGGCAGAACCACAGTATTCTATCCCCGACACTGCGGACCTCCCGCCGTTTGATGTCGGTAACCCTTGGCGGTTCGCACTCCGGGCCATCCAACATGATGGCAAACTTACCATAGAAGGTCTGGGCACGAGACGGTTGGAGGAATTGGAGTTCTTCCCCCCCGATCTCTTGCCCCCTTATCCAGGCTTCGTAAGGCTCACTGAAGAAGCCTGGATTCGGTCAGACAAGGTACCTAGGGAGACTGTCATCATCCCTAGGGACCAGGCTCAGTCGGCTCTCCTGCGCACTCTGACGGAGTGGCAGGCAGTAAACACGAAATTGACCCCTTTCAAGGGCAATTTTACGATGTTCACCCTGGGAGAAGACCTTCCCACTCCTTGCATGGACAAAGTTGCTCTGGCTACGGCCCGAGCATGCTTTGAAGGTAATCCCTTACCTCAATTAAGGGAAACGGATCCTACTTCCCTGGTATTCCCAGGAAGTAATGAGTTCTGGGTGGACGCCCCGTCCACTTTCACCGTAGGGAAGCTGGACCCCCTCTGCGCTTCCACGCAGTTTAGTGAACAGCTCCCTAAGCTGCCGGAATCTTTGTTGAAGGCGGAGTTTGAGGCCCGGACTAAATTAGCCCGGTCCTTGAGCTCCGGCTGTCTTACAGAGGCTACTGCCGTCTCCGGCTCAGACGAACCCTTTTTCCAGGTCCTAGCTAAGTCTTTCCTGGCGAGCTTCCAGTCGGACTTGCATGAGTTTATCATGGCCAGACTGGAGTGCAGAAAATTCATTTTTGCTGACGCTACTATCCGCCACGAGCCTAACAAGCTCGTTAAAAGCTCGATCTGGGGACCTAACCTCTTCCCTGAAGAAGAGGTTACATCCGTCATGTCTGAGGCTACACGGGCCAATCAGAGTCTGCGCTCTCGGTGGGGAATTCCCACTTATAAGCGCACGACTCCAGAATTGACCGGCCCCCAGACGAGAGGAGGCAAATGCTTCAGGAGGCATAAGAGGCCCCATCAGGGGGTAGTTCAAGCCGTCCCGGTCTCGGCACTGGCCCAACCATCTACCTCTAAGGCCCACCCCAACAGTACGTGTTGGTCCAACCAGCGCGCCTCCTATGTGTCCTCACCAGCATACAACCCTACATATGAGGGCCGCGGATTTTTTCACGGCCTCAATAGGGTTGTAAGGGGAGGAAGGGGCAAGGCCCCCCACAGAGGAAGGTCTAGCACCACCCCAAGAGGAAGACCTGGACGTGGTAGAGGGAATAAACCCGCTCCCTCCCACTGAGAGAACACAGGTAGGCGGTCGCTTGTATTGGTTCAGGGACCAATAGACCTTCAGCCCTTGGGCACACAGCATTGTGTCCAAGGGACTGGGGTGGAGCTGGATCAAGAACCTCCCCTCTAACCAGGTTTTACCAGCCACCCACATCAATCCTACAGGATTACGTAACAGAATTGCTCAACAAACGAGCAATAAAGAAAGCAAGGCACCCTAAAGTTTCAAGGCAGGCTATTCACTGTTCCCAAAAAGACTCCGATCAGCAAAGAGTGATCCTGGATCTGTCGCGTCTAAATCTCTCCATAAAATGCGACAAGTTTCGCATGCTTACGGTAGCGCAGGTACGGACTCTACTTCCGCGTGGGGCCGTCACCACCTCTATCGATCTTTCAGACGCTTATTATCACGTCCGATTGCGCGGAACTTCTCTCAGTTCCTCGGTTTCAGACTCGGGAATCAAGCCTACTCCTTCAGGGTCATGCCCTTCAGTCTGAACATTGCACCCAGGGTATTCACCAAGCTGGCGGACACGGTAGTACAGCAGCTCCGGTCCCAGGGAATTTCCCTAGCAGCGTACCTAGACGATTGGATAATCTGGGCACCAACTATTCCGGAGTGTCAAGAAGCCACGTCCATAGTCATCAATTTCCTAGAGTCACTGGGTTTTCAGCTGAACAGAGAGAAGTCCCGCCTGACTCCGGAGTCCCGGTTTCAGTGGCTGGGTCTCCAGTGGGATCTGTCCTCCCACACGTTATCTCTCCCGCCTCCCAAGAGGAAAGAGATAGCATCTCTCACCAAGAGGTTTCTCAAAAATCCGTCGGCATCCCGTCGGTCCCAAGAAAGAGTCCTCGGTCCCTTCAATTTGCCTCAGTGACAGACCTGCTCTTGAAAGCCAAATTAAAAGACATAAACAGAGTGTGGCGGAGTCGAGCAAATGCCAAGCTCAGGGACAAGGTCTCCTCTATCCCTCGAATCTTAAAGACAAGACTGCGGCCTTGGACCACAGTCAAGGGCCTGTCCAAAACAGTTCCGCTTCAATTTCCCCCTCCGCACTAGTTATCCACACAGACGCTTCTCTAAGCGGCTGGGGGATATTCACCAAAACAGAAAGTACAAGGAACGTGGTCCACAATGTTTCAGCAGTTCCATATAAACACCCTAGAAGCCATGGCGGTCTTTCTAACTCTGAAGAAAATCCGCCCTCCCAACCGGATTCATATCAGGTTGGTGTTAGACAGCGCAGTGGTAGTTCATTGCATCAACAGGGGCGGCTCCAAATCAGGTCGAGTAAAAACCAAGTAATGGTAGCTATCTTCTCCCTGGCGAACAAGCACGGTTGGCACCTGTCAGCCACCCACCTAGCAGGAGTCCGAACGTGGTGGCGGATTCCCTGTCCAGGACTACCCCGTTGGAGACGGAGTGGTCCCTGGATGCGGAATCTTTCAAATGGATTTGCCGCCGGGTTCCGGGCCTCCAAGTGGATCTGTTCGCGACGGAGAGCAACTTCAAGCTCCCCTGTTACGTGGCCCCCAACCTGGACCCTCAGGCGTTCGCCACAGACGCAATGACAGTAGATTGGAACAATTGGGAGAAAATTTATCTGTTCCCTCCAATAAATTTACTGCTGAAAGTATTACACAAACTCAGGACATTCAAAGGTCAACCAGCCCTAATAGCCCCCTATTGGCCGAAGAGCAATTGGTTCCCTCTCCTTCAGGAACTGGGATTACAGAGTCTTCGGATTCCCAAGCCCATTCTGACCCAGACAGTACAAACCAAGACTGTGTCAGCTTCCTCAAGGATTCAGAATGCCCTAGTTTTATGGACTTTATAAAGTTCGCAGCCCAAAAGGAGCGAACATTGACCCTGTCAACACTCTGTTTTTAGAATCAGATAAAAGAGATTCTACTCTTAGACAGTATGACTCAGCAGTCAAAAATTAGCCTCCTTCCTGAAAGCATCTGAAGCCAAAATTATGACGACTAATTTAGGAGTTTCCTTCTTTAGGTCACTGTTTGAGAAAGGCCTGGCTCCCGCCACTATTACCACAGTCAAGTCGGCATTGAAGAAAGTATTTCTTTACGGCTTTAAAATCGACCTTACAGATTCCTATTTTTCATCCATCCCCAGAGCATGCGCTCGTCTGAGACCAGTATCACGTCCACATTCGGTTACTTGGTTTCTCAATGACGTCCTTAAGTTAGCATCAGAGTTGCTCTTATCAGGATCTGTTAAGGAAGACCTTATTTTTGATTAGCTTGGCTTCAGGTGCTAGAATCTCAGAGCTGTCGGCTCTCACTAGAGGTGATAGTTTTGTTAACTTCCTCCCATCTGGAGAAGTCCTCCTTTCCCCTGACCCTAGATTTTTAGCTAAGAACGAAGACCCACAGGACAGGTGGTCTCCTTGGAAGGTGGTGCCCTTCCTCAAGATCAATCTTTATGTCCAGTTTATACACTTAAATCTTACCTCTTAAGAACTCCACAGAGTAAGTCGGGTCCTCTTTTTATCAGGGAGAAAGGTGGTACTCTTTCTCTGAATGCTATAAGGCAACAAATTCTGTATTTCATTAAACAAGCCAACCCAGACTCAGTTCCTAAAGTTCATAATATTCGAGCAGTGGCTACTTCTATTAATTACTTTCATAATATGGACTTTTCAGAGTTATCAAAATATACGGGTTGGAAATCACCTCTAGTGTTTAAACGCCACTATTTAAAATCGCTCGAAGCCCTGAAATATTCTACAATAGCAGTGGGAAGTGTCATCTCCCACCTTAAATAATCATATCCTTTCTTTTCCCCCCCGCCCCTACCTCATTTGCTTCTCTGCTTATTCTCCTGGTTGTTTATGCCTCACTGCCTAGCCCCTCATATTGATGTATCTTGTATCTACTGATGGAAAAGTGTAATCTGACTAGCCATAATTGTTTTTTCTTATGGGTACTGGACGGTTTTATTTGGCTCCACGTACCCCAGATGTTTGTGTGTGTTAATTTTCATTAGTCTTGTCTCTTACGTGTTTAGCCTAAGTTTACGTGTATAGTTTTAAGGTTGTATTTGCTTGTTCTGTGCACATTTCATGTTTCACTACCTTTAAGTAATTTTAAGAATTTGGAGGTTTTTTCCCCATCATACTGGGGACCTCCCCTTGTTTTGTAGTGCTAAGTTTTTTTGATGTGCCTTAGATTTAAGATACCTTACTTTTAAGTATTCTTGCTTCATGAAAGAGATTGCTTGATTAAAATTATTTTCGTTACAATTTTGCTTTTTCTTCAGATTACCCCCTTTTTTCCCAGTAGTAGCAGTCTTGGCATGATTCTCTATCACTATTTCACCGGCTGACACGGGACTGGACTCAGAAAAGGGATTTTGACAGAGGAAAAATCTATTTCTGAGGAAGGTCCCGTGTCACCCGGTGACCCTCCCTAACTGACCTAGTACTCCCCCCCCCTTCTTGCACATGCCAAGTCTGGGGTTAGTGCTAGCATGGAATGAAGTAGGTGGCGCTGGTGTCGCCGTCCTGGCGGGTGTTGAGTGTGGGAGCTGTAACGGCTCACCGCTCTTTTACGGGGGTTTTGATAAGGAGAGATCTTTCGAGTATATTTCCGTGGTAGTGGTATTTCACTCACCCTTCATTATACCGACGTCTTCCTAAAAGACGATCGACTGGGGGTAGTAACCCCAGCTTTCCTGAAAGCTCTTTTTCTCTGGTATATCTAGCATTGTTATACCTAGAAATTCGTGCTGTAATGGAATTTCACCGGGTGACACGGGACCTTCCTCAGAAATAGATTTTTCCTCTGTCAAAATCCCTTATTTACATCAAGAGCACACATTTCTTTCTGCCTGAACTTTCCAACCTTTATGAATATGAATATAAGATACAAGATGCTGCCATGATTTCATACATCAAAACTCCACAGTACTGAGAGGACAGATAGTTCACCTGCCTAATAAATCATAAATTTCTAACAATTGGCAAATACTTTACTTCCACATGAAAGAATTGTCTCTATTAAATCGGTTCAGACCCTGTCCATCAAGCACTCTTAATAAAATTAATTATGGATCATACTATACATTCTGAATTTTTCAATGCAAGAAAAAATTTCTATCTTGAGCTTTTTCAAAATTTTTTTTAGGAAATGGCATATAATGGCTTGACTTACCATTCTTAAAGATAAATCTGGAAGAGAAAGCTTCAGCTCTTCCAGTTCTTTATTCACAATTGATGCTAAGAGCCACGGAAGTCTTGGACCTCCGGGACTTTTCATCATGTAAGAGGTTGCTAGCAAACTAAAACCAAATAGCTCAGGAAGGTTACTTAATTTCTGAAAGGCAACATCCTAAAAAAGACCTGACAATCAATACTGCCTTCCTGAACACAAACCCCTTTGCCACTGATACTGTATAACTTCATCCATACCAAAGCGATAAAACAACAGACTTTCAAATGCCTATTAACCCATCTTTTAAACTTTTAGGTTTAAGTTTACTTCCAGAATGAAGGCCTTTTTAGTAGCATACATAACTGGTGAAAAGGGAAGCCGAGCATTTCACTATACTTTAAGCCCAAGTGAACTCTATGACCTAGGAGAATGATCACAAGCCAAAAATGGTAATAACTTTTTTTGAAAGCTAAAACTTAACACAACCGAGTTTGGGATACTAAATTTGCAACTTTTCCAGAGACTGGGAATTTTCACCAGAATCTCCCCAATTCTAATTTGGATCATTTTGGTCTCAACTTACAGCTCAAGTCTCCTAGTTTTGAATCATGAAATTTTAGCGTGAACTGCCTCCACAGTTATCTGTCGAGAGGTCAAATGTCAAATGCCAAAGTGACAATTTCTTTTATTTCTCTCTCTCTCTCTCTCTCTCTCTCTCTCTCTCTCTCTCTCTCTCTCTCTTCCATTTTTCTTTATTTTACAAGAATAATGAAATTCCCATGCAAACTTATTTAGTTCTTTGTTATCTGTGTTAATAATCTTATCCATAAAAAGATATGACAGCTCACATCTTTAAATACAGATCTAACAAATCAGTTCAAGAAAAGTAATCTTTCCTACCTCTGAGGTGATGGTGGGGTAATAAAGTGAGTAGTTGTAGGACCAACCATGGGTACAGGAGGTGCTGGGCCAAGTAGGATCAGGCCAGCTTTCATTAGATGTTACAATCTATCAAAAGAAAAAGCAATAATGTAACTTGCTCACACAGCACACTATGAATGCAATGATTTCTTAAATCAAAACTAAGACTGCTGTGGAGAACAGTATACTGTACTTCCAATGCCTTCTAATTGCTGCTTTATACTGACTTTGAAACTGCAATGACTTGACCAACAGACTGATTTTCCTGAAGCAATGTGGTAGTAGTTATAAGGTCTAACAATGACCTAGCTGTCGCAATTACTTTTTTTATTTGCAATAGCACATTTGTTATGATAAGCAATAAAAAATCCTTTAGCTATGAAACATAAAACTCATAACAAAAAGCCAACCAAGAGTAGAAGTAAACATAACTTCAACAAGAAACCACATTGCATTAATACTTCAGTAGTAAAAGAGCAGTACAGTAGATCAAAGATGGAGGAAAAAAAACTGTACAGGACTTCGATTCAGTCCACTTATGTTCTGGTTTACTTACTGCAATGCCTTGCCCATCCAATGACCTCAATGTTCATGAAGTAATGAGTTACAACAGCCCTAATTAAGTAGTTCTTGAAAACAAAGCACACATTTTGCCTTTTTTTGCTGTTTGAAAATATTTAAATACAGAAAGTCACTCCAATAAACACAAACCCTTGATTAAACTCTACTCACTTTCTTACTGGAAAATACACTATATTCTGCAGATATGAAGACAGAATATAACAAAATACCTGTACAAACTATCAAATATGTTCAAAGAGATAAACCATTTATTATTTATGCTTATTCCTTGCAGACTAACCAGACATTCATGAAAGAAATCATGACTTGTCATTTCTCTACTGCAAAACCTCTGCCCATTCTGAAACTCTGAAAAATTCAAGCTACTGTACATAACAGATCAATTCTGTTGAATAAAGATACAAGCTACATAACAGATCCATTCTGTTGAATAAAGGTACAGGCATTCAAGGTCCAAAATATGGTGATATTCAAGACAAAAAATAATTTTAACTTCTGTGTGCCCTACAATGGTCATATTAATTTTACTTATCCTGCATTCTACAACCTGTATATGAGAGGGGATGCAATGGATCTTCAGTATAGCTCTGCTGCTGCCTGGGTAACTAAAGAACTTGTTATATTAATGTAAAGCACTTTGAAGATCTTTTTGGCATTCCTTTGGATAAGACTGCAAAGGATGTGACTACCTAAAGTAGTAAAGACTATTGTGCTTTACTACTTAGGGGAGTGAGAATGTATTTACCAAGAACAAAAGTAGCACACTAAGGAGTAACAAGAAAAGAGAACGGTATATATTGATGTAACCAGCTAATCACCAGAGTACACACAACTGCAGGTTCCACAGGAAATTCATGAAATGGATGATACCTCCCATACAAAATGCAGCAGAGGGTGGAATGACATTATAATTTTTACTAATAAATTGACCAACACATTCCTCCCTCTATAGAACTAATATAGACAGACCCCTTCTCTTTTAACCACTGATCCTTTTAAGGACAAAATCCTGCTATGACATAAAATAGTTATATGACCTTAAAACCACATTCCTCAATCAAAATTTGTCATGGGAATACATCAATGCCTCTGACACCCATGTGAATATGATATCATCCTCTAGAGGTATTCCAAATTGAGTACAAACCCTCTACTTCATCTCCCCTTGCAAACTCTACAGGTATGGGATGGTGAAGGAAGTTGTAACATTATGACTTCTTGGGTACCTAACTCTTAGCTAGAGGACTGACAACATTTAAGCACTAATGCTGACTACCTTCTACTATGTGTTAACTTTGGCCTATACATTACTGATATCACTGGCCTCTTAGCTGGAGTGGCAGTAAGAAGAAATCAAACACAAGAGTAAATTCCTTCAGAAGCGTCCTGCTTTCAGGGCTTATATGTAACCATAACAAAATAAACATGATGCTGTAAGAAAATATGAACAGAAAAGGATTATTAACGTCCTCTCCAATGCACGTCATGAAGAACATTACAACATACATCACTTTCATTTCCAACTCGGTAAGAGAACTGGAAGGACCCTGCATGCATGATAGTTACAAGAAAGCTTAACGATAAAAGTACTTTTACATCAAAAGTTCTTGTACAACATACTGCACACAATAGCTCTGAAAAGTACATACATAATGCAAAACAATGCTATATTAGTTGTTAAAATACACATTTCTAATTCAGTGAGAAACGAGTCAATACATACAACAAGGGTTTGCATTCCTGTACTGATATAAAACTAACAACCACAAACTTGCCTCTACAAAGTCGACGTTGTAAATAACACACGACTCGTAGTCAGAAGAGTGATCAGACCAAGGCAAAGTGAGAAGCTTGACCTCTTCCTCTGTCAAGTTGAGAGAGGACACTTCAGGGGGAGGACGGCACCAATGGGGTGGGGTAAGAGTCATAAACATCTGTCCATAGTACACTGTGGCCAAGAAGATGTTGATGAGGCAGTTTGCAGCAAAAAGTGACTGTGAAGAAAAAACAAGTAAAAGGTTCTCCATTCAATACCAAGTTCTAATATCACTAAATGTCATTCATCAATTTTATCAGAACAGATCCGTACTTGGGCAGCAACACATTAACAAGTCAATTATCCTTTAAAACTAAACCAGTCGTCTCTGTGGTGTTAATTTCACGGTATACTTTAAAATCTTGAAAATTTTATAAATCATCCTCTAGCAAGTTATGATTAAAATTATTTAAACCAAGTAAAAGTACCATGTATAAAGGAAAATCCTAGTTAGCTAAATTTGGAATATATACTATACTTATTCAATATCGTTACTCAGTTTCATTACCTATGTGCTTATAATTTATGTTTCAATTAAAAGAGCTTTTCCATTTAGTTCAAATGAATGTAAACTACTAAATCTATACCGTACAGTGCCATATAAATGTTCAAGTCTAAGAATTTCAATATGTGGATCACATTTTTTTCAACGCTGAATTGCAATTTTCATCACCCAGTATTTCACATTCTCTCACCAAATATCAAATTTTCAAAAGTAATTTGTATTTTTCCTACAGTCCGTCAAACACTACAAGATCATTATGGTGTGGCCAGGTAGAAAAATCAGCGTAGCCACTTCTATTAATTTAGCCATTTAAAACTTTTCTTTAGTCACTCCCTTGTTTATGGCTTTGTCTGAAACCCGTCATTTACTGTAGTTTCCGCTTTGACTTTCCATACTGTCCTATCACAATGGCAGCTTGAGCACGATAGTTCTTTTTTTTTTTTTTTAGATGGCTGGTTTAAGACCAATCGTGCAAAGTGACTGATGACCTTCCATATTCCCTATGTCAACCACGTGTCACGAAAGCGCTGGTCAAAAATGATGCCACGTCTCTGTTTCTATATATATATATATATATATATATATATATATATATATATATATATATATATATATATATATATATATATATATATATATATATATATACAGTATATATATATATGTATATGTATATATATATATATATATATATATATATATATATATATATATATATATATATATATATATATATATATATATATTATATATAAATGGGTTTCCAGTGAAATATCTAAAATCAAACGTGTTTTTAAAAGTAATTTTTAAACTCACGGCTATACTTTAGAAAACTTTCACTTGAGTAGGTTCTTCTAAGCGCGCACTTTTATCACAAGTCGTTAACCAACATGCGAATTCCTTCTTCGCCCCACCCTAGCGATCTTATAGTTTGACAAATTGACAGACTACAGGTATACAAACCTTAGGCTTTCATATATGGAGTACTCCTCGGCGCATGCGCTGTACCGGCCCATGCACTGACTAACAAGAATAGTCTCCAAGGTAGTAAGGGAGCTAGGATATATGTCCCTTCACACTGACTTTCCTAACTGGACTTTGTCACAAGATATGCAACACTGGCAATAAAGCAAGGCGGCAGAGGCAGGTTTCCTCCAATTTGAAAAGTTACGGGTTGTACGTCTAGGAAAGATACAAATTACTGTAAAAATTCGGTATTTGTTCTAACAAACTTTTAGTCTTTCATATATGGAGACTCCCTAATTAGGTGAAAGGACTTCCAGAAAAGAGAGCGAGTGCCCTAGTGTGTCTGGAAGGTGCCCTCATAGGCTAAGTGGAGGTACGTTTGAGCCTGTCTGGCAACAACCCTGCAGCAACTGACCCGTTATGCCGTTACCCGGATTGTCCCGACTCCTGTGTCGGCAAACACAACTGAACCCGCCCCGTGCCAACGGGAAGCACTATGTCAGTAAATCCAGTAGAACCAGGAACCCAAACAATACTTACATACTGGAATTTTCCAAAACCTCCAATATATTCGAAAATATCTTCAAAGTCAGTGATTGTCATCTTGGAATGTATGTTACTGGAGAAAATGTACAACAGCCAATTTTCACTCTGGACGTTTCAGCACCTGTTTTAGAGGAAATTAATGTTTAGTCAGTTCTGATGAGATATGCAGATACAAGTCTGTAACTAGCTAATGCACTATAAAGATCATCAGTGACATGTTAAGGTAAATGCAATGATAAGAATTATTGTCCTGAAAACAGTATGTCAGATTTGGCGGGGAGGGGGCGGAACCAATCAGACTCAGTTACTCTTTACAGACCAAATTCTTCAGGGAAAAGGGGAGATTAAAACCATCAGCCAACTTACACATCAGGAAACAACTAGTGGAACCACCCTGGGATAGTGGTAGAGACATTCAACTAACACTCTACACTACACAACCACCAAGTGAGGCTATTCCCTCAGACGTACTATGAGGCACCGCAGAAATGTTTTATTCGAACGACCGATTCCCCTTCCTTGGGATCGAAATCACCAAATGGTTGGAGGAAAGAGGTTTGAAGTTTCATTTCTTGCTCACGTTTCTAAACACATGAAAAAATAGGCCACAACACTAAATCTTGAGCCTCTGAACGCGAATTGATGTGATACACAAGAGCCATAACGTATAACAGTAGCGGTTTTCGATTACAGATATTTTTATGTGGTATCTAGCGTGTAAATTGAAAAGGCAAGGTACTCGACAAAAGAGATAAAGAAATTGTGAAGGATGCTGGCGAGTAAGGTATGGCAATTCTTTTTGTAACTGGAAGGCTTGGGACGGGTGAAATAGCACTTTAGTTCAAGGATAGAGTATCATGAACTACGGCATTATGGGAATATGAACCAAGGATGGAAAGCATAAAAAGAAAACTTTAAGCAGTTTAAATCTATGTCTGAAATGGAATAGAATATAAAATTTAACAAGCACTGGGAACTATGAGGCCATTCAGCGCTGAATGGAAAACTGCAAGGAAAAGGTTTTCAAAGACGTATCAAGAGGAAAACCTCGCAATTGCGCTATGAAACAATTGTTAGCAGTAGGGGGAAAGTAAAAGAAATAAAAGGGGTTGCAGCTAGAGGCCGAAGGTGTAAGGTGTCAAAGAAACGAGCAGGTAAAGGTTACTGCTGATTTATTACAGATCCAGGCGGCTTATATTGCGGCCGACTGACGCCGGGCCGTGAGAGACAATGGAATTGACTGTGACCTGAGGTCGAAACAATAAACAATAATATGCAGTGAACGAGTACGAATTACAATACGAAACATACAGAGACACAATATAGATACAGTCTTGATGCCTGTGAATGAAGAAACATGTGATACACAATGTGTGACATTCGTATAAATACCATAAAGTAAAAATGATAAAAATGCGTGACCTGGCACGTTTTAGGCGTGACTAATTTAGCTTGAAGAAAACGGGAAGTCACCAAAGAAAACAAGCTCAGCGGAGACTTAATTAATGGCGCCGCCGAAACACTATCCTGGCGCCGAATTGGTGACTTTACAAATACTCCCCCCCCAAGACGAGGGACGCGTCTGATTAATCCCTGTACCTGGTGGGACGCTGAAGGGTGCCGCGGCTCCTTGAGGATAACTGAGGGGCCTCCCGCCTGTGAGGCTGCTGTTTGGGCGGTCCCTTCCTGGGGCGGCCGCGCCTGCGGTGGTGAGGGCGTGCTGGAGTGCGTTTGGGCGGAAGGGGTGCTGCGACGCTGCCGGGACTCTCCGACAGGAAGGCGGGCTTTAGCCGGTCTATGGAAACCCAGTCGTTCCTGCCTGGAAGTGCCAGCCGGAACGCCTTGCTGTTCCGCTCCAGCACGCGGAAGGGTCCCCTGTAGGGCTTAGTTAGTGGTGGACGGACGGCGTCGACTCTGACGAAGACGTGGGTGGCGGATGACAGCTGTGGCGGCACGAAGGTGGTTGCTCTGTCGATGTATGAGCGCCTGCAAGGGGCGAACTTGCCGGCCACGTCGCGGAGCCTCTGCAGAGATGGGGAGTGGCGATCATCCGTCACGAGCTCTCCCGGCACCACGAGGGGTTCCCCATAGGTTTGTTCAGCTGCGGATGGGGTGCCGTCGGCTCTGGGGCGGTCCTCAACCCGAGGAGGACCCACGGCAGCTGATGTTTCCAGTCCTCGGCGGTGCAGCGGGCCATGAGGGATGACTTTAAGGACCTGTGGAACCGTTCAACCAGGCCGTTGGCCGCTGGGTTGTACGCTGTGGTGGTGTGGTGCGTGGTTCCCAGCAGTTGAGCCAGGGCAGACCACAGCTCGGAGAGGAAAGCGGGGCCCTGTCGGTTGTGATGTGGTCCGGGACGCCAAGCGGCTAACCCAACTGGAGAGCAGGGCCTCGGCGCACGCGCTGGCGGTGGCTTCTTGCATGGGCGTGGCTTCGGGCCACCTGCGTTGAACGGTCTACCACCGTGAGGAGGTATCTGGATCCGCCTGATGGGGAAGGGCCCGACGACGTCGATGTGGATGTGGCGGCGGCGCCCTGGCTGTGGGAACTCGCCTACCCCGACTGCGTGTGACGACCCACTTTACTGGTCTGGCACTGCAGGCACTGTTTTGCCCAGGCTGTGGCGTCCTTTTGCACCCCGTGCCAGACGAACTTTTTGAAAGCAGTTTGGCCGTGGTCCTGCCGGAGGGGTGTGAGAGGCCGTGGATGATGTCAAATACCTGGCGGCGGCGTGAGGCTGGAACCAAAGGGCGGGGCTGGCCTGTGCTGATGTCACAGAGCAGACTGGGGCCTCCAGGGGCGAGGGTCACGTCCCGCCACTTGAGGGATGTGATGGCGGTGCGGTATGCTGGGGTTTCTGGGTCAGCGGCCTGTTCTCTGGCAAGGTCCTGGTAATCTACACCAAGCTGCACTGCGTTCAACTCGACTCTGGAGAGGGCGTCTGCTACGGATTTTTCTTGCCGGGAGGTACCTGACGGAACAGGTAAATTCGGCTATGGCTGAGAGGTGGCGCTGCTGTCTGGAAGACCATGCGTCCCCTTGCTTCGTGAAAGCGTGAACCAGTGGCTGGTGGTCTGTGAAGATTGTGAAGGGCGTCCTCCAGGAGGAACTTGAAGTGCCGAACTGCGCGGTACATCGCGCAGAGTTCCCTGTCGAAGGTGCTGTATCGGGACTCTGCGGGATTGAACTTCTTGCTGAAGAAGGCGATGGGCTGGGGCGCCGTTGATGATTTGCTCCAGAACAGCACCGCAGGCAACGTTACTGGCGTCTGTCGTCAGCTGGAGGGGAGCCTTGGGATCCTGGTGTGCCAAGGCGGTTGCCTTGGTGAGGGCGGCCTTCGTCCGGGAAAAGGCCTGCTGCTGGCTGGGTCCCCAAGACAGGGACTTCGGTTGACCTTTTAGGACTTCCGTCAGGGGGGCCGTGGTGTGCGCGATCCCGGGGATGAAGCGCCTGTAGAAGTTTACCATCCCAAGGAACTCCTGGACGGCCTTGATGGAGGTGGGTGTCGGGAACTTTGCTACAGCTGCCACTTTCGATGTAAGAGGGCGGACGCCTGTCGGAGATACCTCGTGACCCAGGAACTCTGCTTTCTGGACGCCGAATGTACACTTGTCAAAACGGACGACGAGGCCGTTTTCTTGGAGGCGCTGGAGGACTGCTTTGATGTGCCTTTGGTGTTCGCTGTGAGACCTGGAAAATATGAGAATGTCGTCGACGTAGCAGACGCAGAATTTTAGGTCCCCAGGATGCTGTCCATGAGCCGCTGGAAGGTGGCCCCGGCGTTCCTCAGCCCGAAGGTGGAGAAGGCGAACACATAGGACCCGAAGGGCGTGATGATGGCTGTCTTTGGTATGTCCTCTGGCGCAACAGGTACCTGAAAATAAGATTTAAGAAGGTCCAATTTAGTGAATATTTTGGCCCGTGTGAAAGGAGGCCGTAAGGTCTTGCATATTGGGCAGAGGGTAGTGGTCGGGCTCCGTTGCAATGTTGAGCCGTCTGTAGTCGCCGCAGGGTCTCCAGGAGCCGTCCGGTTTCTGCACCATGTGGAGGGGGAGGCCCATGGACTGGAGGCTTTCCTGCAGATGCCCATCCGTTCCATCTCCGCGAATGCTTTTTTCGCCTCCTGAAGGCGCTGAGGGGGAAGCCTGCGAACTTCGCATGTGTCGGGGCCCTTTAGTCACTATATGGTGGTATATGCCGTGCTTGGCTGGGGCCCCGGGGACTTGGCGGCTCGGGCTTAAACACCTCAGGGAACTCCGACAGAAGGTGTGCGTACTGGTGGGGGCGACGGCGCTGATGGTGGGTCTGGGTCCCGCCGTTAACGGGAGAGACCGGCAGGAGTCGGTATCGAGGAGGCGCTTGCGCCCCACGCCGACTAGCAGGCCGAAGTGCGCCAGAAAATCGGCCCCAGGAGTGGGGTTCCCACGTCCGCGACGATGAAGTCCCAGGAGTAACTCTGGCCAAGGATGGAGATCGACAGGAGCCTGGTGCCGTGGGAGAGGATGGGGTTCCGTTGGCGGCCGTCAGGAAGGCGGCCGGGTCTGGTGTCTGGTTGCGGTCCTCTCTGGATGCTGGGAAGACCGACTTGAAGGCTCCTGTGTCGACCAGCATCATCCTGCCGGAGACGGTGTCGCGGACGTAGAAACCTACTGTTTTTGAGGCCCTGGGTTCTTCGGCTGCCATGGCGGCCTGTCCTGCTGGCCGCCGCCACCCCCGTTTTTTGAACGGTTGAACGAGCAGGGCGGCAGGCAGTTTCGGGCGTCCTTTCCGAACCACTTGTGATAGCGACAGAAGCCCGGGGACCACCGTCTACTGTGGTTCGGTGGACGTCTGTTGGCGATGGCGTTGACGGGCTGCTCACGCCCTCTTCAGGCTGGACGGAGCTGACCGGCTGAGTGGCCGGTTTTAGCCGCTGTGAAGCCTTGACGGAGTCTGTGAGGTGTTGTGCCGCCTCTATGAGGTCCTCGACAGGCATGGTGTAGGGGTGCGCGATCTGGTTGCGTACTTCCGGGAGGAGTTGGCGAAGGAAAATTTCCCGTACGAAGCTTATCTCCTGCCGCTTGTTCGTGCCACCCGAGACTGGTGTTGACAGGAGATCTACGACCATGCCCCAAGCGTCTCTTGGATCGAGGTCGTGGCGTGGATTATTGGCAAGGTCGATAGCACGGGCGGCCCGCTCGGCGATGGGCAGGGAGCAAGCTTCGAGGAGGAACTTTTTTGTGGTGCTGTATGTGAGGGTGAGTGTTTCGGGTACCCGCGAGATGAGTTTGTTGTACACGTCCTCCGGAAGGGCGTTGAGCACTGTGTCGGCCTGTAGGATTTCGTCCGTGAGGTCCGCGATTCTGAAGTGGCTCTCCACCCTGCGCAGCCACCTCGATGGGTTGCCCTGCGTAAACGGCGGCAGCTTTAGGGTGAGGGCGCCCGCGATTGTGTTGCCCGGCCGTCGTGTGTTCGGGCGCTGGTGTGGAGTTGCGGGAGGGCCTCGATGCGGGGCGGCGCGCGGCTGCGATGGGGAGGTAGGTAAACCTCGGAGTCCGCGGGGTCCGCGTTTAACTGCATGAAGGAGGATATCCGCGTCCATGCTCGCTCCTTTGACCCCTTACTGGAGTAGGATACTCGGCGTCAGTACGCACTTTCGTGCGCCGTGTGGTTCCGCTAGTGACGCTGGTGGGGTACGCCGACGAGAGTCAGCACGCTCAAACGCTGGTTACAGCGCCGTGTTTAGGCCGCTAAGAGCGTTTTTGGAGAAATCCTGGAGCCAAGACTGAGTCGCCGTGTGAGTCCGCTAATGGCTCCGGGATACTCCGGGGGTCACCACTGTAAGGTGTCAAAGAAACGAGCAGGTAAAGGTTACTGCTGATTTATTACAGATCCAGGCGGCTTATATTGCGGCCGACTGACGCCGGGCCGTGAGAGACAATGGAATTGACTGTGACCTGAGGTCGAAACAATAAACAATAATATGCAGTGAACGAGTACGAATTACAATACGAAACATACAGAGACACAATATAGATACAGTCTTGATGCCTGTGAATGAAGAAACATGTGATACACAATGTGTGACATTCGTATAAATACCATAAAGTAAAAATGATAAAAATGCGTGACCTGGCACGTTTTAGGCGTGACTAATTTAGCTTGAAGAAAACGGGAAGTCACCAAAGAAAACAAGCTCAGCGGAGACTTAATTAATGGCGCCGCCGAAACACTATCCTGGCGCCGAATTGGTGACTTTACAAAGGCGAAGGGGCGCTGCAAAGAAATCTTAATGCCTACCAGGACCGAGTGAGGCGCACTGACGGCACTAACCCCCTACGGAGGGAAAAAATCTACGCCTGGCTAGATTTAGGGAATAAGAAAGTGTGGCGATTTAAATGAAAATTAAGCGACAAAGAAAGAAATGGCGTAGATGGGAGGTCTGGGGATCACAGAGTGGATAACGATGGGAAGAGATGTGGAAATATATTCTGGAGATCTTTTGTAGGGACTAAATGGTTTTAATACATGCGAAAAATTTTTGGGATAGAGAAACTGCCGAAGTAAAGACTTGTGTTACACTGTGTCAGTACAGAGTAAAAGTGAAAAAAAAGTGCTTGATTGGAATGGAACTGTATATAGAATTTAGGCCAAAGACCAAGCGCTGGGACCTACGAATTCATTCAGTGGTAAAAATAATTTTGAATCTATTGTTAGGAGAGGGTGGCAAATCAGATGGAAGAAATAGAATATGAACGGAGATAAGGCAAAAGGAATGAAAGGGGTTGCAGCCAGGGCCCGAAGGAACGTTGCAAAGAACCTCAAGCAATGCCTACAGTGCACCGTGTGAGGTACACTGATGGCACTACCCACCTACGGGATAAAAATAGTGTAAAGGTATAAGGAAAAATTAGATAGGAAAGCATAAGAGAAAGAATAAAAAGAAAGAGGGAGAGAGAGAGAGAATAGAAAGAGAGACAGAGAGAAAGAATAAAGAGAGAAGAGAGAGAGAGAACAACAATTAAGTCTTGGTTGTTATGCACTGTGAGACTTGAAGTGTCAAGTAAGCTACCCGCAAGAAACTGTCTTACACGAACTCAAAACAGCGAGCGAGAATATCGCGCCCAGGGCCATAAAGCTGATCGTAAAATCTGGAAACTTTGCCCTCGCGATTTAGCTGACCAAGGATTACTAATCACCTCGTCAGAAGTTAACATTCCAGCCATATCTATAACCCCGCCTTCAACAGGAGGCGTTTACATGGAAATTCCATGGAAAGGAGCTGGACAAAGTGAAGTAGTTCATCATTTCTCAAATCAAACATTCTAGGGAGGAGTCACTTACACCTCCTCCTGAGGTCATTTCCAATCAAATCCTCTAAGGAGAGATTTTAACAACACCCACAACTGTCCTTCCCAATCAAGCTGTTCGAGGGGAGGCCTTACAGATAAAATCTTCCAATAAGGAACTGCAGGGGAGGAGTTGGAAGATAGCAAGAAGAACCAGGGGTTCCAGAGAAGTCAGAAGCCAGAAGAAGAGCATTCGAGTCCCGAGTCACCCATACGTGAAGACGCAGCTTCCCCTTGCTTTCCTGGTCCCAACCAGACTTAAGGGGGGAATCTGCTTATATAGAATAATGCTCCGATTTTTATGAAATGTTTGTATGTTATACATATATATATAAGGTGATGTTCCAGAAAAAAATTCAAAGTGATCGGATGATTATTTTGGTTTTTATTTAAAAAAATAAATAAATAAATAAATAAAAATGTAACTCCGCCTTCATTTTTAGAGCTATTGCACTACGGCTTTATACACAGAAAGTATATCATAGTAGGAAACAAACGTTGGGAACAGTTTTTCCATTTTTCGTTTTTTTGGATGGGGGGGGAATTTTCCCCCGAAAATGTTTTTTATTTGGTTATCACGGGTTCCTCGTCGACCTAAGAAAAAATCTAGCCCCAACAAAATATTCGTCTTGCTTTCCTCTTTCCAATGGTATATTTAACTTTAAAATTGCCCTAAAAATAAAAAAAAGTAGTTAGCGTTTGAAGTGCAAAAAAGTGAAAACTGAGAAAAATGGCCGTAGAGTTCAACAAGTGTTTTTTTTTTTTTTTGGCACTCGTGGAAAAACTTATCTTAGAGCAAAAACATGTTACAAACAAATGTTAAATACTCACTAGCACTTAGTTCCGACTTCCTTTCTTTCTTTCTAATAGTTCTTACTGTTTTTTTTTTGCTTGGTTTCTGGCTCAAGGTCCCCCCCCCCAAATAAAAAAGGGGTATTATTCGCTTGAGACGAGGGTATCGTCAAGTACCACCTGACTCTTTGTCGCCTGGTTTGAAAACCAAGAAAGAAAAGCTCAGTATTTCCCAGGATCACATTCTTTGCTCATTTTCAGCCGTTTTTTCACTTCTTTGGTCCTTTTGTTCTTTGGCGTTTGTTTCTGTAGCCTTTTTGTCTCTCGAATACGAAGAACTTTTTCGATGATTTCACGTGTGCCAAACAGATTCTTGGTGCCAGACGTAAGAGGTTAGGTGATATAAAAATCAAAATAATTAATAAATTAGGCGGATAAAGGAAAAAATGACAGTAGTCATTAGGAGCCAAACGTCAGCACTACCTCACTGTGTGTGGGGGGCGGGGCCAGAACCCCCTTAATTTTAATATTTCGAAAAAATGCTTTGACCACGTGATAACGGAGGTGTTGCTCATGTCTTACGGCCATTTAACCAGTTTTTTAAAATTTCAAAAATATTCATCAAAAATCAAAGAGGAAGCCCCCCTTAAACTGAACTTTGTCTAGCAAGAGTGGTTTCAAATAGTAACTGTAACCGTAATTGTACTTGTTGAATATGTAGTTAACTTTCATCATTAGAGTAAAAAGCTACCCATTCGTCTCCATTACACCTTTCTGAGAAATATAATTACATTTAATCTAATTCCCTTCAAAATAACAAACTTGTAAGCGGCTGACTACGGAAGAGACGCTGTGGACGACTACTTCGTCGACTTGGAAGAAATGCGCAGGTAAGAAGGGAACAATAATATATCACACAAGTTATGAAATTTTTACTTGTGTACGACAATAGTGGTAACGGTGACAAGTAATAAGAAAGCCGAGTGCGTAAAAACTGCAAGAAAAAACAATGACTGCAGGTTGAAGATAGTCCAGAGGTTACTACAGGCAGTGGCAAAGGTGTGGCGTAAGGCGTGAGAACTTGAAAGTACTCGAGAAAATTCCACTTCAGAGGAAGAGGACAGCTGGCAAAATCCGCGCAAGAAGAAACGTTAAGTAGACAAACCATTTCAAGGAGGAGGGCTATCGAGGGAGTGGGACATTGCTGGTCAATTAAAGAAACAATAAAGCCCGTCAGGAATGACTGGGATGCTTTAGAAAGGCAGTTTCAGAGGTATGAAGCGAACAAGGGAAGGGCGAGATAAAGGACATCTATTAGCAGATAGAGATGACATTCATTATCGTCTAAACAATCTGCACAGCAGACTGCTTTCATAGAAACAAAAGTCTTCGTGAAAGTAATGTAAGGGTAAAAGGAAAATCAGAAACGGTGACAACGTTAGAAAATGAAAACTTCAAGCATTAAGCTGACGACTAAGTCCATCCAGTAACAATTACGGATCACATCAGATTTTTTCTCTATAATTTTACATGCTGCGATTAGAAAGATATTTTTTAATAGCGCTGGGATGAAATTCCTCATGAACTGAAAAGCTTTTCACATTTCGTACGTTTATGTACTCAAGGATATACTGTTTGGCTTATACGCGAGTTTATATAATAATAAATATTTGTAAAAAAAATATGGTGTTTTCCAAAAGATTTCATATTTATATTTGACGACGACAGATTGATAATTTTTTTCCCTAGAACTTGTTTTACTAAAAGGAAACTACTACCTTGTATCTATTTTTATTCTCAATATCTGCAACCCCGAATTTCAGCTCAGCAAGAGTGGGGTGAGTAGAAGGGTTGCACTTGAGAGAGAGAGAGAGAGAGAGAGAGAGAGAGAGAGAGAGAGAGAGAGAGAGAGAGAGAGACAGACAGACTTGTAATTTAACTAGTATTAAACTTCAGTGTGGCAAAAACTTACTAAGAGAAGCTAATCAGAATAATGACTTAATATTTTACCTACATCAAATGGATACAACAAGCGAGCTCCCTGTGTGATTTTATCTTGGGCTCCCAATCCGAGACAGCAAACTAAAGTAAAGTACAGTAGTTCCTCTGACAGCAAAACACAAGGGAAAAAAACGTTTAATCACCTGCCCCATTAAAAGATATTATAGATAAGATATAAAGATAAGCTGGGACGATCATGGTAAGGATTAAGGCCACCTGGTGACGTACGCCATCAACATCTCAAAGTAGAAAACATATTAAATGGCATGACCTGATTACCTCTGATAATAAAGCAATATGAGAGTGGAGGCTTTTGGTTGTATGGAAAAACACCGGAATTATGTTTGCTTACTGATAATCTCTTACAAACGTAGGGGCAGTGTTAGGTCCCGTGTGCCCAGTCACGTCACCTGTTTCACTTTTCATATTGTAAGTATGTCATCTCTGGATGATGTAAAATGAGGTGGCACGTTTAATCTCATGGTCGTTTGTCCGCCATATGGAATCAAAGATGGCCGTTATTTTGGACTCGAATCTTTGCAAAAATCTTAAATAATGAGTTACTTTGGCAATGTAAACCAATTTTACCAGACTAATTTGATAATATTTAACAAACAACAAGCAAAGATGTACCAAATATCAATATCAAAGGTCAAGCTGAGGGTCATGAAAGTGCATGTGGGACCTAACTCAGTTCATGTGGTAAAAATGTAGGTACATTTCTATGATTACATCAAAAGTGATTCAGCAATGTCTTCCTCATAAAAACTCGCTTTTATCCTTTACTTCTTGATACTAATGCAAAAAGAATGGCTGACAATTCATCTGGCCCATCGTCTACAACACAGCTCATTCATGATGAGAAGAGCAGAAGAACAGAAATTTGAATTTATGTGTCATATGTCAGCATGTAAAAGATAGTCAGGCGAACAGCAAACTTACTAGCACTCATGACGGTAGAAATCTTATAACAGACTTCAAAAATACCGCAGGATGGCCTGTTGAACAATATCATGTTAAAACTCCAATATCATGTCAAGACATGATATGCTGCATACAAAAGAAGAGGTGAGAGACATTCACAAAAACAGTCAACATGAAAACGAACTCCCGAGCCATCCACTGAATCACTTTTATCAAGTCCTGAGAACCGCCAGAAAAGAGCCAAAACTGCAGTTGCTTTGAATTCCAAGGAAAAACCATGCATTATCTGTAACCAAATAAAATGTCAGGGCGATACTAAAAGATATCGCATTTGCGATGGAATACTAGAGAAAAACTCACTCAAAGCTACTGCTTTCACTGAGGACAGTGTCCACAATAGAACAATCTTCCTAAAGACTGCTGGCGATGTTTTTGCTGCAGATGCCATGCATCACAAGAACTGCCTGAACAAATACATCACACAACTTCAGCGAGATGTGTAATCTCTGATGGCATTTGAAGAGCAAGATGAAATTCCACAGATGAAAAGGGTGTTCAAGGAACTGATGAACACCATTGAGACAACACAGCGCGCTTACGCGTTCTCCGATGTCAGGGATTTGCTGAATAATAACCTTGATTGTGCTAATAAGAAACAATAATTTCTTTCCATTGTGTGTTCCTAATATGCTCTTATAAAATCTGCTTTCATTTCTTTTCACCTTTGCTAGAGTCATGAACTTTTAACATTGAATATGGTGATTATTTTAAAATATCTTTTCTATCACGATGACATGGTTATTAAATTGTAGCCCACACAGGAAAAAATAAAAATACAGAACATCTGCTCAAATTTTTGCCCTCTTCAGACCCGGTGGAGGGGGAAAATTTGGGCAGATGTTCTGTATTTTCATTTTCTTGCTATGTGGTCTACAATTTAATGTACCTTTCTATGTTTTTGATGATTAACATCCACCTTAATTTTTATGTCAGCTACTTTATTCAACAACCGGAAATTGACAAACATGCTGACTGATTACTTCGGTGATGGTATCTGCTTCACATATCCTCAAGACAGGCGAAAATCTCAGATAGATGGTCTTTTCGGCTGAAATAAAATCTGAAGATATTGTAGAGACCTTACAGAAGACTGATGCCACTAAAGTTTGTCTGCAAAAATTACGTGAAGAGTGCCACTTTGGACTCCAAGGAAGCTTTAATTCTGCAGAGGACATGGACTTCAGTTACAGCAGTTTCACTCAAAATATATCGCCAGAGTGGGAAAAATTCTTTAATATATTATCCCCATATCGTCCTCATTCTAGCCACATCAAGCACAAGAGGGACACGATCTTCCAGATGATATATCACCTCATTCACAAAGGTCAAAACAAAACGCCTTTTCATGTAAGCCTAGCTGAGTTGGTTCATACCTGTCGGTCCAAGATACTCATACTAGCTTGGTTTATGCATCAGCTATGATGAGCTTAAGAAAATAGATACTGGAATTGCACAGAGAACAATAGACGCTGCAGGTCAAAATCGCACCCCAGTTCCTCTTACAATTGAAAATTCAGTCCTCAAACATGGAGCAATGGACAATTTTGACCACGAAGAAAGATCGTCATCGGGTAAAGGGGACAGTCATGATACCATACTCATGCTTTTCCAGAATAACCGTGATGCATCACTTGAAGTACCTAAAGGAATCAGTCAAAAACCAGACACGCTGTCTACAAACAAAAGGTCACTAGACCATATTCTTCAGTGTCAATGACTGTTAAGAAGAGGAAATTTTGGCAGAAGGGGTGAGCTGCCTGAATTATTCACGCATGGTCAAGAAACTAATTACTCGTCAGTAGCTGGTCAATCTGCAAAGCAGCACAAACTTTGGGTCTTAACACATCACATAACAAGCTTAAGGCCGCCATCTCTCAGATCAGCATTATCAAATATCCCCTCATTTACAGTCATAAGCAGTTCCTCATTGGAGGGGTAGGTACCGTTCTCAGCTAGCACTCTGCTGGCCCCGCGTTCGATTCTCCGACCGGCCAATGAAGAATTAGAGGTACTTATTTCTGGTGACAGAAATTAATTTCTCACTACAATGTGGTTCGGATTCCACAATAAGCTGTAGGTCCCGTTGCTAGGTAACCAATTGGTTCTTAGCCACGTAAAATGAATCTAATCAGCTCATTGGTATGGTTAAACTAAGGTATACTTAACTTTACAGCCATGAAGTCTATTAACTGTCAACACTCACTCTGTCACCAAAATAGCCTTTACGCCTATCATCCCACAAATGCAGAACAAAAGATTATACAATCAAAAGAAAATGAAAAATGAAAAATGGGACTTAGAAGAAAAGACCCTAAAAAAATATGAAGCAAAACTCCAAAATATTTTACTCATATGCGAAAAAGACGAATAAAATAAGAGCAGAAATGGGCCCTCTAAGAATTGAAGGGCAATTAACGAATGAAAAAAAGGAAATACGCAACATATTAGCAAAAAGATATAAGAGAGAATTTAAACCTAGAATTGATAATGAAGATAATGATACAGAAATAAGAGATGAAAATAGTGAATATTTATCGGACATAGATATTAATGAATCCGATAATGTGCAGGCTATTAATGAAATTAAAAATGGATCAGCAGCCGGACCAGACGGCGTCCCTGCTATTTTGTTAAAGAAAGTAGTTCATTCTATCGCAAGGCCGCTCACAATATTATTAAGACAAAGTGTAGATACAGGCAAGATTTATGATGGACATAAATTAGCATATATTACCCCTATTTTCAAAGGTGGATCAAGACTAGAGGCAAGTAATTATAGGCCTGTGAGTCTAACATCACATATTATGAAAGTGTATGAAAGGTTAATGAAGAAAAATATAATGAAACATTTAATGAAAAATAGTTTGTTTAACATAGGACAACATGGTTTTGTGCCCAGAAAAAGTACACAAACCCAACTGTTAGTCCACCATGAAAACATATATAATATAAAAATATGATAAAAGAAAAAGATACAGATGTGGTTTACCTAGACTTTGCAAAAGCTTTTGACAAGGTAGACCATGATATATTAGCAAAAAAAAATTAGAAAACATAATATTGTGGACAAAGTAGAAAGATGGATAAAAGAATTTCTGCATAACAGTAAACAGATAGTGATTGCAAATGATGAGAAATCGGATGAAGCTAAGGTAATATCCAGTGTGCCACAAGGTACGGTGTTAGCTGCATTGCTGTTTGTTATTATTATTGCAGACATAGACAGTAATGTTAAGGACTCGGTAGTGAGAAGTTTTGCCGATGACACAAGAATAAGTAGAGAAATTACTTGTGATGAAGATAGGAACTCGCTACAAAGAGACCTAAACAAAATATATGAATGGGCAGAGGTAAATAAGATGGTATTTAACTCTGATAAATTTGAATCAATAAACTATGGTGATAAAGAAGGAATGCATATAAGGGACCTAATAATGAGCTAATCACAAATAAGGAAGCAGTTAAAGACCTTGGTGTGATGCTGAACAGGAATATGCTATGCAATGATCAAATAGCAATTCTATTGTCAAAATGCAAAGCAGAGATGGGAATGTTGTTCCGGCACTTCAAAACAAGAAAAGCCGAACACATGATTATGCTTTATAAAACGTATGTACACAGTCCACTTGAATATCGCAATATGATATGGTACCCACACTACCAAAAGGATATTGCACAAATGGAGAGTGTACAAAGGTCCTTTACAGCTAGAATAGAAGTAGTTAAGGACCTAGACTACTGGGAAAGACTACAATTCTTAAAATTATATAGTCTCGAAATGAGAAGAGAACGCTACATGATAATACAGGCATGGAAACAGATAGAAGGAATTACTGAAAACATCATGGAGCTAAAAATATCAGAAAGAGCAAGCAGAAGTAGATTAATAGTGCCCAAAACTATACCAGGAAAACTAAGGAAAGCACACAGGACATTAATTCACTACGCACCAGCATCAATAATGCAGCGATTATTCAATGCATTACCAGCTCATATGAGGAATATATCAGGAGTGAGCATAGATGTGTTTAAGAATAAGCTCAACAAATATCTAAGCTGCATCCCAGACCATCCAAGATTATGCAAAATATACCGAAGATGCATTAGCAATTCTCCGGTAGACACCAAAGGTGCCTCACACTGAGGGACCTGGGCAACCTGAACGAACTGTAAGATGGGAAGATGTAAGATGGTTGCTGCCACATGCCACAGAATATGACACAATCTTTACTGCAATGATCAACTTCCAGGATGTCTTAAGATAGAAGGGACTCCAGAATGGGCCTTTATGGTCAGATGGGGGGGGGGGGGTCTATCGGATAGCAAAGGAGATGCAACTTTCACAACCAGACAAATTCAATAACATTTTCTTAGGAACTGGAGTTTTTCATTTGGAGAAAGTGATCATTTGTTGCCTCGGAAAATATCTAGAGGAAAGTGGCATTCACAATGTTCTGGTTGAAAATGAAGATTTTGGTCCTGGTGTCGTAAATTCTGTCATGGACAGAGGGATCTATGTCAGAGGGAAAAGAGGGATGCCATTAATAACAGAAACCATAGAGCGTCTTCAGATTACAGTTTTCTTGCAGATTATCGATACTGGAGTTTTTACAGAACTCTGAGAAACAACTGGAAAGCTTCAGTCACTGCTTGAAAACCCCACAGAAAATCAAGAGCTCATTCGCAAAACTTGGGATTTGTGCATGAGCCAGCATACCTTGTCTGAACAAGCACTTGACGAGTTCAAATTGCGTGGCTGCAAAAAGAGTCAGTTGTTCCTCTATTGTAACAAACTCCTAAATGAAATGGCTCCAGTCTTGCAAGATTTAACCAGGTCCTTCCGTGAAGGGGATTGAAACCTATATCTGTCAGCTGTGCGTCGTGCAATACCACTGTGTTTTGCATTTGATAGGATCAACTACAAAAGATGGCTACCACTCTATTGCGAGGACTGCCTGGCTCTGCCTCAGAAATTCCCAGATACTCATGCAGCATTCTTGATAGGTGACTTTGTTGTGAGACATTCTGTTCGAAAAGGAAGTGCTGTACCAATTGACCAAGCCCTTGAAAAAGAGAACAAGATAGCCAAAAGTCAATCTGTGATCATAGGTTTCACTTGCAGAAAAGAGGCTGTCTGCAGATGGAGTGCTATAAAGCACGACAAGGCCAAGTACACAAAGTTCTTGCATGAAGCATGTGAAATTGATGAGGATGATGAGTACACTCTGCATCACGAATTTTCATGAGCTATAACAGAAACAGATGCACAGTGTGTTGCCTCCATGATGGGATACATATTACAACGTGGAAATCCCTTTGATATTGACAAGCCAACAGGATTAATCAGTACTGCTACTTGCTCCGACAGATTTCTTTTAAACTGCTTTGCCTTAGGTGAGACTGCTAGAAAACAATTTTACTCGTCTCACTTTGAGAGGAAATTTGCAAAACCTTTTGATTCCATACCCAAAACAAGGAAGAGCATCAAACCTCCACCAGCCCAGATAAATTACGACTTAAATAAAGAGATTGTTTTGCATGTCATTGATTATGTTTGCTTAAGAAACTTTGATCTTCAAACTTTGCTAAGCTCTGAAATAACGCCAACCTCCTTCTACTTAACAAAGGAAGGATTCTTACATAAATAAAAAAAAATGCTGATTTTGCTACTGAGCTAAAGAAATTACTTCCTAAGGAGACACCATAACCACTGTAGTGATGTAAGGAAAAAGTAGATAGGAAAGCATAAGAGAGAGAGAGAGAGAGAGAGAGAGAGAGAGAGAGAGAGAGAGAGAGAGAGAGAGAGAGAGAGAACAACAATTAAGCCTTGGTTGTTATGCACTGCGAGGCTAGAAGTGTCAAGTAAGCTAACCGCAAGAAACCGTCTTACACGAACTCAAAACAGTGAGCGAGTATATCGCGCCCAGGGCCATAAAACCGATTGTAAAATCTGGAACCTGTGCCCTCGCGATTTAGCTGACCAAGGATTACTTAGCACCTCGTCAGAAGTTAACACTCCAGCCATATCTATAACCCCGCTTCAACAGGAGGCATTTACATGGAAATTCCATGAAAAGGGGCTGAACAAAGTAGTTGAAGTAGTTCACCATTTCTCCAATTAAACATTCTAGGGAGGAGTCATTTACACCTCCTCCTGAGGTCATTTCCAATCAAATCCTCTAAGGAGAGATTTTAACAACACTCACAACTGTCCTTCCCAATCAAGCTGTTCGAGGGGAGGCCTTACAGATAAAATCTGCCAATGAAGAACTTCAAAGGAGGAGATGGAAGATAGCAAGAAGAACCAGGGGTTCCAGAGAAGCCAGAAGAAGAGCATTCGAGTCCCTAGTCACCAGCACAAGAAGACGTAGTTCTTCCCCTTGCTTTCGTGGTCCCAACCAGACTCTGACCGCGGGCTACTAACCAGACAAACTGAACTTCAACTAGCAAGAGTGGTTTCATGATAGTAACTGTAACCGTAATTGTACTTGAGTATTTAGTTAACTTTCATTATTACGCCTTTCTGAGAGATATAATTACATTTAATTTAATTCCCTTCGAAATAACAAACTTGAAGCGGCTGAGACGCTGTGGACGACTACTTCGTCAACTTAGAAGAAATATGCAGGTAAGAAGGGAACAATAATATGTCACACAAGTTATGAAAATAAACTTGTGCACGACATAACTATCATCAACTGTGTATCGTCGCAGCATTATCACAGACTTCATGAGGCATGACAGGAAAGTTCCAAAGAAGCAGATGAAATTGAAAACATTCACGAGACTTTGCACAAAATCTGTGGAATTCGTTAGTTCCTTGTTGGGAGAGTCGGTAGAGTTCTCGGCTAGCACGCTGCTGGGCCCGAGTTCGAGTCTCCGGCCTGCCAGTGAAGAATTAGAGGAATTTATTTCTGGTGATAGAAATTCATTTCTCGGTGTAATGTGGTTCGGATTCCACAATAAGCTGTAGGTCCCGTTGCTAGGTAACCAATTGGTTATTAGCCACGTAAAATAAGTCTAATCCTTCGGGCCAGCCCTAGGAGAGCTGTTGACCAGCTCAGTGGTCTGGTTAAACTAAGGTATACTTAATTTAACTTTGTGGAATTCGTTCAATCTCATTCAAGTACATGCAGTCGCACTGACACTGTATTTGATTTGTACAAGGATTGGAGTATTAAAGGCAGTGAGCGTAACCACAGAAAGACAGCAGGTGGTGTAGTAACGTAGATATCTAACTTGGATCAGCCTTTACCGGTTGAGATTGAAAAGTTTTGGGCCTTCTCGGAGAACAAGGTTGCATTTCATCGTGTTTTCATTTAACGGGTCAAGGAAAACGTTACTGACAAATGTCTCTTCTTTGGTGCATCACATACAGACGGTGAAACAATAATGTGTTTCATTATCCCAAATGGATCAATCAAAGCTGAGCGACTACTTACATGCTCTCATGAGGAAGCAGACGATCGTATTATATTTCACGTTAACCATGCTGTCAAAGTTGGGAGATTTATATAGCATTGTCACTGCATCTCCAGACACTGATGTATTTGTGTCTGTAATACACCACTATAGTAAACTGAGGAACTCTGACTTGGAGGAACTCTGGTTCATATCTGGCCACGGTCAATTTAGAAGTGTAATTCCCATTCACGACTTGGTTAGGAGCATGGAATCAGATCTCGTAGATACACTGCTTGCAATCCATGCACTCACTGCGTGCGACGCTACTAGCAAAGTAGGTACGAAAACAAAAGCTTTCATCGGAGGGAGAAAAGGTGCTTACAATCTCTTGTGCAACTTTGGAAAAGAAGAAATGAATGATGAGATCATTACTAATGCTGAGAAGTTCCTTCTCAAATGCATAACGTCGTGTGATGTTGACAGTTTTGATGAGCTTCGCTTCATCATTTATCATACAAAACATCAGTTTGATCTAGAGCGATTCCCTCCTACATCTGCCTGTATCGAGCAGCATATTCAAAGGGCCTACCTACAGTGCTACATGTGGCTTCATGATCCATTCATTGAAGATATTCAGCTGAATACTCTTGATTATGGATGCATGCCCGCCGATGACGAACACTTGTTATGGCAGAAGCACCCATTCCAGATGAGTTCCCAGCTCCTTGTAACTGTTTCAAGTGTGTCCGACCAAAGGTTTGCTCATGTCGACAGAGGGGAAATTGCATGTTGCCTTTTTGCAAATGGGAAGCCAATCCATTATGCAAAAATCCGCTGAATCCAGAACAACCATGAAGGGACTGAGAACATCATCAATAACACCAGAAAGTAATCTGTATGCATATCAAATTGTGTTCAGTTTTCTATTTGTATTACTATTAGTGATGAAGTATACATATGAAGTTACGTGTTATTTCTGTGAAAATACGAATTACATGTTATTTTTGTGAAAATGCTTTATTTTGATGTTTAGTCGAAAATTATGATCATAGGAATGCGAAGCATAACATTTCCAATTTGTTTTTAGAAACCCATCTGAGCTCTTCAATTCTAAAATAATATTATCATCAAATTTCTTACAAAGTGAGCATTACTGTATTTGCAGAACTATTATCATAAGCCAGGACCCAAAATGGCCGCCATTTGTAATTCAATATGTGTCGAAAACTTTAAATTTTTTCTTGCAGATTTATTTTAGGCCTTAAATTCTATCAGAATTTTATTCAGCATCAAATTTCCTTTCAAACAAGATATAACATGCCTATGATTGTAGAACTATACAACTGCGCTATTTAGCTACCAGGGTCCAAAATGGCCGCCATCTTTGATTCAATATGGTGGACAAACGACCATGAACCCCGACATGCCACCTCTTAACAAAAGCTCCAGAAACATCATATTTACAGTATCAAAAGTCAAAATGAGATGACATACAAGTGCACACAGGACTTAACACAGCTCCTAGAGCATAAGTGGGGAGTAGTCATAAGCTCTATTTTCAGAGACAAAAAACCTTACTTTACACAGCATTCCTTACAAACTTAATAATAATAATAATAATAATAGAAAAGGTCCTCTTACAAATATGTTTTTTTTAAAAGACTGCTTCTGTCTCACTGTTGTTCATCTTTTTCTTTAAGGCCTCAAGAGGCCAGTCCTACGAGAGCTCAGCTCAATGGTCTGGTTAAACTATTTCATTGATAATAGTAACCGAATCAAGAAGGCGGAATGAGTGCTTGCCAGTCAGATTATAAAGTCACTATCTAAATCACATTGACCAACGAAAGCAAGTAGGTCATCGGTCGTTCGTCTACTGGTGGATGTTCCAAAATTTTACAGTAGTACACATCCCGGATTTTTCCTAGACGGTGATCCCAAAGGTTTTAACCCGGTATGTATCCACCTTTGTGTTTAGCACAAGCCCGGTGGGGATTACCGTAAAAACATAAGCAAAAGACTGTACATATCATAAAGATAATGACCCCCAAGAAATATTAGCCCTAGATAACGACCCCCGAACTTTGTTGGGGGTCACTATCTAGGAAAGATCCCATATCCCACTATGGAACTCCTATGACATGAACTGAACACCCCACGTCCTATGCCCTTACACCCATTGTCTTCTGTAACCTAACGAGTCCCTGCAGGAACTGCAGAGGAACCACTGCCTCTCCCTCAAAAGACCCCCCACCCCCACCCCAAAACTTAATGTAGATGAGGCTGTTAGTACTGATCGTCAATAGAATCCACCCTTAAACTGGATATCCCTGAGAAAGCACTGGAAGATCTTCTATAACCCTATATCAAAAGGTTCCCTTTATCAACCTACAAGTGTGTGTGTGTGTGTGTGTGTGTGTGGAAGGGGAGGGAGGAATTAGTCCAGAGGGCCCTAAAAAATTCACGGACAATGAAAGTCTATCTTTTTTAACATGACTGCCAGTACTTACATCAACATCCACCATCTACGTTTTCCTATGGCCCTTCCTATCAAGAGCCTTAAACCCATTTTAATATGATGAATGAAATCTTGATGTTGCATACCAACAAATAAAAATTTTTAAAACTGTTAGTCACTTGAGCTTCGACATTCTAGCTTAGCCCATCATTCTACAGTTTCAGATAACCACAATTAGTCTAAGTATTCATTTCGAAAGTATGGACTTCTACTTTCATATGAGGAATCCTTCACCCACAAGGATTTTTTTTTGGCTATTTTTGGCCCATGGCGTAATAGGTGTGAGGGAGGACGCACCCAAGCAAAATATTCAAAAGGGCCAGATTGCAGTGTCATTTCTGTTGGTTGTTCTTGTAAACTTGTAGCCGCAATGGAGCCAGTTTTTCAAAGACTGCCGTCAAGAAAGTTGCCCGAAGACTGTAAGTTGGTCTATCTAACTCTTTTACTCTCTTTCCACCCACACCAAGCCCTCCCATCATCTTTGTGCCCCTCATTCTCTTATCGAACACGGTCTTGAGTTATGCGGCTTTTCTTTAGAAACGGTAGTCAGTACACAACAAGTTGAGATAAGCACTTTAAAGGACACTTGCCGATTACGGCAACAAGGACGAGTTGCACAAAAGGACAGATCTTAGAAGTGTCCTCGAACAGATGCACACGAGCAACCAAGACTTGGGAGAGGCAAGTCATGGAGAGAGAGAGAGAGAGAGAGAGAGAGAGAGAGAGAGAGAGAGAGAGAGAGAGAGATGCACGGGACAGTGCAATGATAAAAAAAAAAATCACAAATGGCAGTCCAATTTAACTCCTCCGTTAGAAGGTGCACAAACAAAACCTAAAAGGTAGAGCTAATATCAAAGAGTCAATGGAGGCGGGGTTGGGGAGGTGGGGGTGCGGGGAGAGCCCTGAAAAAGCTCACCACATGACACAACTGCTGTGCCAACAAAGAATGTTGGCAGAATACGCGTCTCATCCCCATAAATTCATCTGTAATCTCTTCTACCAACTCATTCGTCGCCATTAAGCGTCTTCCCTAACTTCCACTCTTTCTAAAGAAATCGAAATTGAAACGTACCCTCAAATTAACTGATAAACATGTAGGCGTCAGACACTATCTAAAGAGAGAGAGAGAGAGAGAGAGAGGGCCTGGGCATTTTTATCTAAACTTGCTCTTTCTTCGAGTATCACTACCTTACGATCTTGTCTTCTCAGTATCTTCACTTAATTTCCTTAACTTTGCTACGGATTTCACCCAGGTAATGAAGTGAAACATCAAGCAAATAAATGGAATGGAATGGAATATAGAATTTAGGCCAAAGGCCAAGCGTTGGGACCAATGAGGTCATTTAGCACTGAAACGGAAAGTGAGAGTTGAAAGGTTTGAAAGGTGTAACAAGAGTAAAATCTCGCAGTTGCACTATGAAACAACTGAGAGAATGGGTGGAAAGAAAGATGGAAGGAAGAGAATACGAAAGGAGGTACAGTAAAAGGAATGAAAGGGGTTGCAGCTAAGGGCCGAAGGGACGCTTCAAAGAACCTTAAGTAATCTGACGACGCTACCACCCTACGGGATCTAGCAAAAAATATCGTTTAAGAATTACTTAAAGTTAAGTATAGCTTAGTTTAACCAGACCACTGAGCTGATTAACAGCTCACCTAGGGCTGGCCTGAAGGATTAGGCTTATTTCACGTGGCTAAGAATCAATTGGTTACTTAGCAACGGGACCTACAGCTTATTGTGGAATCCGAACCACATTATAGCGAGAAATGAATTTCTATCACCAGAAATAAATTCCTCTAATTCTTCATTAGCCGGCCGGAGACTCGAACTCGGGCCTGGCGAGTGCTAGTCCACAACTCTACCGACTCTTCGAACGAGGAACTAATTACTACACACGGTAATTGACGACAAGAGGAAATTAGTCTCAATTATGGATAATTACCTGGGTGAGATCCGTAGCAAAGTTAGGGAAATTAAGTGAAGATATTGAGAAGACAAGATCGTAAGGTAGTGATACTCGGAGAAAGTGCAAGTTTAGATAAAATGCCCAGGCCTCTCTCTCTCTCTCTCTCTCTCTCTCTCTCTCTCTCTCTCTCTCTCTCTCTCTCAACTAACAGCCCCTCAAGGCTGCATGGAAGTTAATCCTCTCTCTCTCTCTCTATTTCAATCCTGAAGTCAGTCACCGGGCAAAAGGTGATACAGAAATTAAAAGTGTTAACAAGCTTCCCGCTAATGTAGCCCCTTGCCAGAAGTAAAGGGTAATGTGATCTCTATGATACACACACCGTAATTATTTTTTTTTATCCACAATTAACCATCTACCCTCAGAGACTGGCTGAAGAGAAAGTGAGGCAGCAGTCACGGTCACAATCTTTCTTTAATTACTGAATCGTAGATGATCAGGTCCACATACTTAAGGAAACATTCACTTGCAGGATTAACACTCATGCATATTTGCATACACACACTAACATATATATATATATATATATATATATATATATATATATATATATATATATATATATATATATATATATATATATATATATATATATATATATATATATATATATATATATTTATATATATATATATATATTTATATATATATATATATATATATATTTATATATATATATATATATATTTATATATATATATATATATATATATATATATATATTTATATATATATATATATATATATATATATATATATATATATATATATATATATACATACGTATATACACTGTATATAATTGTAGCAGAGTTTTATATTTTTTGCACCTTTCATCTTGTGTTATTATCTGATACAGTTCCGTAGAAAGCCATCTGCATTTACCTCAATTTTCTTAATTCCCTCATCCGGTTACTTTCGTGTTATTCTATTTATTTGTACACTATCATTTCTTTGTTATTCTTTCTTTTTTAATCTTAAGCCGAAAACTGTGTTGGACAATTAACAGACTGTAATAAACCCAAGAGGGCTCCAAAGGCAAATCAGCCTGCAAAGAGGGACAGTGCAAAGGAAAGGGAGGAAAGGTGACGCATTAATAAATATGAGGGAACAGAAATAAAACCGAGACGTCAGCGGACAGCGGGAATGAATTTGCTCTTGCCTTAAATATCTGGAGATCAGAAGATTCCACAACTGATCTAGGAAAACTATTTCCACATTTTGGTTGTAGCTAAGATAAAACTCACAGTATTAAAACTGATGCTAGAAAACGAGACATGATGGGTTTCTTTTCTATCTGGCATTCTTCACGAAAATGTTTTAAAAACATGCGAATCTTTTCGTTTGTTACTTATTTAAAAACTCACAATGAATACTTACTGCGTTTGTAGCCGCACGCAGCAATGTACTGAGGACGGAGTGCTTGAAACCGAAGCAATTATTCTGAGTTTGCAAATAAGTCAATTACAAACTAAACAAGCCTTCGGCGCAATCGAGTTTTCTGTACAGCCCCTACAGCGTATAATCAAGGTTACTGAAAATATATCTATCTTTCGGTGGTCTCGGTATAATGCTGTATGAGCCGCGGCCCATGAAACTTTAACCACGGCCCTGTGGTGGCATGGCCTTTTGATGATTAGAGGGTGTATGATCAACACATCAATTTGCAGCCCTCTATCCTCAGTAGTTTTCAAGTTCTGAGGGCGGACAGAAAAAGTGCGGACGGACAGACAAAGCCGGCACAATAGTTTTATTTTCCCGAAAACTAAAAATCGGATGCTATTACAAACCTTCCCGGACTCTACGAAGAACGTCAAAAATCTAAGAAAACCACTCGGAATAACAAAGAAATGATACCGACGAAGATATAAGAGCAATAAAACAGTAAAATATATAAAAATAATGGTAAATGAAACTATAAAAATTGGCATTTCATAGAAGGGTAGCAGATATAACAAAGAAGCGACAGAAAATTGAAAGCATGTCACAAAATTATGTGCTGATTTTGGGCTGACATTCAATAAAAAAAAAAACTGTATACAAGAAAGTATATAAATATGTGTTAAGCCACAAATATCGTTTAATATCCAGTTCACTATACGCATTGGGAATAACTCACACCAAGGGAATTATAAGCGATACGTGCTCCGTCGCCGGCAGTCAAGCCGTTGATTTCGTATATAGAATTTAGACGAAAGGCCAAGCGCTGGGACCTATAAGGTCATTCAGCACTGAAAGGGAAATTGTGGGTAAAAAGGTTCTAAAGGTGTAAAAGTAGGAAACCCTCGCAGTTGCTCTATGAAACAACTGTTAGAGAAGGCGGAAAGCCTGATGGAAGAAGGAGAATATGAACGGAGGTACAGTGAAAATAGCGAAAGAGGTTGCAGCTAGGGGACGAGGGGACGCTGCAAAGAAACTAAAGAAGTGCCTACAGTGCACCACGTAAGGTGCACTGACGGCACTACCCCGCTACGGGGAATTCAAGCCGTTGTTTGGTTTAGAAACAACAGACAGTGACTATGAATTGAATTGAAATGAATATGGAATTTAGGCCAAAGGCCAAGCACTGGGACCTATGAGGTCATTCAGCACTGAAACGGAAACTGACAGTCAAAGGTTTGAAAGGTGTAACAGGAGGAAAGCCTCGCAGTTGCACTAACAATCAATTGTTAGGAGAGGGTGGTAAGTAAGATGGAAGAAAGGGAATATGAAAGGAGGCACAGTAAAAGGAACGAAAGGGGTTGCAGCTAGGGGCCGAAGGCACGGGGCCAAGAACCTTAAGTAATGCCTACAAGTTCACCGCATGAGGTGCACTGACGGCACTGCCCTCCTACTGGGGACAGTGACTATGACCAACCGGGCCGTGGACGAAGAAGCACTTATCAGTTATGACTCCCTTTTGGAAGCAAGTTGGGGTGTAAATTATTACCCAGGAATAGTGAACTGGATAGCAACCTAAATTTGTGGATTATTAATTATAAACAAAGTCATACATGTACAACTGATAAAAATTCATATGCAAATATAATATATATATATATATATATATATATATATATGTGTGTGTGTGTGTGTGTATTATATACAATATATATGTGTACGTATATATACAGTATACATATATATATTATATAACATATATATACATATACATACACACATACATACATAGGTATATATATGTATTTATACAGTATATATATATATATATATATATATATATATATATATATATATATATATATATATATATATAATATATTTAGAAATAATCAACACACAATCATACGTGTGGAACAGAAATAAATTTCTGACTCACAGCGCCCTTGCCTTTCAATTGAAAGACCTGGGTTCGATCCTGATGAGAGTCAGAAATTTATATATATATATATATATATATATATATATATATATATATATATATATATATATATATATATATATATATATATATATATATATATATATATATATATGTATATATATGTGTGTGTGTGTATACGTCGTTAAAAGCAATTGCTTTAGTGGAATCAATAAGGTTTTTCTGGAATCTCTATATCGTCGGAATTTTTTCCGATTCTCAAGCGTCTGTCGTCAGCGAGGAACACACAAACTTCTTTCCTCCATTTGTTGTTTTAAGTCACAACAGCTGTTTCACCACTCTGTGGCGTTTTCAAGTGATACTGACTTACAATCTGTTGTTGTTGTATGTGATTGAGCTGGCGTTACGCCAGCACAGGACCTTGCTTACAGAGAATCCTTTAAGTGTCCTTCAGTGATTGGAAGTGAAAATGGTCTGGAGTTAACATGAGTAAAATGTATGGAATGAAAGTGTAGATATGGTCATGAAATGAAAAGTTCAACAAACTACTAACTCATTTTAACCCTCAGGTACCTGTCGTAAGAGGAGAAAGGATAAACAGATGGGAGCCCTGGCGAGTCGCAGATGGCCATTAAGGAAAAATGAAATAATTATCTTTGAGGAAAATGTACGAAAAACTCTAAGGATGTTCCATACGGCATTTAACTTACCGAGAACAGTTAAGAAAAAAGGTATCAGAAAAAATTACCAGAGGGAGTAAATGGTATTTCGCTCTGGTTGACTAGAAAAGAATACAGAATTTAGGCCAAAGTCCAAGCGCTGGGGCCTATGAAGTCTCTCAGCGCTGAAACGGAAATTGACGGTAAAAAGGTTTGAAAGGTGTAACAGGAGGAAAACCTCGCAGTTGCACTATGAAACAATTGCAAAGCCTCTTAAGTAATGCCTACAGTGCACCACGTGAGGTGCACTGACGGCACTACCACTCCTACGGGGGCCTCAACTGACGGGAAGACTTGTGGCTAAGTTTGTCTCTTGAGGAGAACTGGGCGCTGTCAGTTTTCAATGACACTGGGTATGTGTTTGGCCCCTAAAAGAGGATTGTACAAAATAAGTTTTTAATTATGTTTTGTTTTTATACCACCTCGTTAAGGCGACAAAGCACAGGGGTAACAGCTTAGGTGAAAGACAGAGATAGTTGAAAGATTCGGTCATCAGACGTTATACGCGGCAGGAAATGGACTGGAAATGCTTTGTCGGTGAATGTTCACTACTGACTTTTTATTGTCGCGAACACCGAAAACCGAAGATCTATGTGACAATGCCAGGAAAATAGTGGATGCCCTGTAAAGAAACTTAGTGCTGAACTTCACCACACAGCACAGCCAGCGGGAGACCTTGCTTTTTCTTGGTGTCCTAGTCAAACAACAAGAAGGACACTTTCCAACAATTGTATTTGCAAAAGCAACGGACGCTGCGGTTGCTTGAATGCCCGGGGAAAGTGCCCTGACGCCTTTTAAAAGTCAGTAGTGAGCGTTTATGCCAAAAGAGCAATCACTCATTGCACTTCATGGAAAGATATAAACAACGAATGTGACAGTGTTCGCCACTGACGAACGACCAACGGATGCGCAGATCGTACTATCGAAACTGGGATCAAGTAAAAAAAAAAATTACTAGAGGCGTAACTACTAGAGCCCCTTCCCAGAAGATAAGCCTCAGAATATAGAGTAAACCTAAACTAGTAGCAGCCCTGATTATACCCTACAACGACCCTTCGGAAGCGAATGCTGGCCCACAGAAACCGAGGGACCATACATCGGCATTTTACTGACGCTCATGAAGGGAAGCCATCCCTACGAGAACTGATCGAAGGTACCACCCAGAAAGAAAGCAACTATGGTCGTCTTTCAATAGAGGAAACGGTTAGCATCGCCCATCCAGAAATCGACTCTTAACAGCCAGCAAGAGTCGGATCACATTCTTCCCTCCAGCAGAAGGAGGGATACGTGAGCTAACAGGGACCAGACAGCGCGCCCCCGAACGCTACACTAGACGCATCGCGCCCATCACGTGATAAGAGAACTCCCAGGGAAGCGTAAGAAACATATCGCATGTCCCTGAGGCGTCGACCGACACGAACACCGAACGGTGACTAGTGGTCGACATTGCATATACGTGTTTTTGCATATATTCACATATAATTTTTGTAAATAATATACACATTCGTACCATTTATTATACATAATTAGACACGTATATTTCAAACACCATCATATGTACTCTTTTAATATTATAAATATAATAATCTCTTTAATACATAATTTTGTAAGTTATATAGGATTACTCAAACAAATTTTATGTAGATTCTACGCATATTGTTTTGTAATTGGAATATTCATGCACAATGCCAACCTGTGATCCATAAATGCAAGACATACATAAAACTTCGACTCCAAAAAAGTGGTTCATCCTTTTAATCCCTCGAACACTCCCCGCTTAGGTCTACTTTACCCTCGCCTCAAGAGACGAAAAGGTTTGCATTCAGATCGTAAGTCATATTCACTTTCACATCGCAAAATAAATCACGGGCTGCTCTGTGAGCAAGAGCCCGTGCTGGCATAACCCCAGGTGAATCATAAAAAACAACAATGGATATTATATATATACATGCACACACACACATATATATATATGTGTGTGTATTTATACATATGTAATAGGGTGTGTGTATATATATATATATATATATATATATATATATATATATATATATATATATATATATATATATATATATATATATATATATGTGTGTGTGTGTGTGTGTGTAATTATACATATGTAATAGGGTGTATATATATATATGTATATATACAGTATATATATATATATATATATATATATATATATATATATATATATATATATACATATATATATATGTATATATATATATATAAACCCTATCTCTGTTAACTTATAATCCCTTCAAATACCAGTGCCACTGTTCTGTATGCCCTGCCTGCAGATAAAATCTTCAAGAGAGAGAGAGGGACGCCGCACGACCGCCCTCGAGCACCACTGACGGAACACTTACAACATGAGCTGTCACCCACGGAGCTAAGCCCCACCCAAGGTCTACAGACCTCAATCCCACCTACTGGACAGGCGCAGGATGACTTGTCCAATCAAGCACTCCGATCAACGATAACCTTCTTGCCCACCAGAATCTTGAGTTTTTGCCCATGATTGTCCTGTTTTCCTTTCCTTACGCCCTCATTTTGATACCTTGCATAGGTCTAGAGAAAGCTGATATGAAACGATTGTGCTAGCCGTCGGAAGACGCGAGTCTAGAATAACAGACAGTGGCATTTCTAGAAGAATCTAGGCCACGCCCCCCCTCTCAAGACATGGCGTTTAAATGGGAGAACTGAGTTTCAGCTTTCAAGCAGGATTCGAATTCATGCACACACACACACACACACACACACACACACACACACACACACACACACACACACACACACACATATATATATATATATATATATATATATATATATATATATATATATATATTATATATATATATATATGTATCGTGTGTATGTGTGTGATTTTTCACTTACAATATTCACTTAAAACACGTGAGGCAGGTGTACAATTAGGACCTAGTAATGGAAGAAATAGTATCACCATTGGATTGAAAACATTTACGAGTATCGAAACTTACAGTGGAAACTTCTAACTTCATCTCAGCGGTTATCACGTCCATCACTAGGTTCTAATATATATATATATATATATATATATATATATATATATATATATATATATATATATATATATATATATATATATATATATATATATATATACATACATATATTCTTATATGTACATATTTGTACAAATTATAAGTAAATTTGTGTGTGTGTTTTATCACTTGCAATATTCATATAAAACCCGTGAAAATGTTTAAATATACCGTGGAAGTATATTTAAAGAAAAACAGCAGGTAGTCACAGGTGGCATTAGTTTCCAAACGAGAAGGAAAATGTTTTCTCCACAAGTGGGGTCGGTAAAGGTGTGTGCTTGCAACTCGGAAGGCGTGAGTTCGAATATAATTATATGTATAAATATATGCATATTTATAAATACATACATATACAGAATACATTTGTTTATGTACATACAAGTACACACATTATGTATATATACATATATATATATATATATATATATATATATATATATATATATATATATATATATATATATACAAGGAAGGCAGACGAATATCCCATACCACTAGGCTGTCTTTTTTTTTATTACCAAGGTTTCGTAATTTTTACAGAATTACATCTTCAGGGCTGCACAAGAAGAGATAAAAACACATAGCTATAATAATTAAGAACCAAAACACAGCTATAGTGATTAAGAACCACATAAAACACAACAAAGAGTAAGAATAAACTAATGTGCAGCGGACCTAGTGGTCAAACAGCAAAGAACTCATTGAGAGGAAACCATCACAGTGGGAAGTTAAGGCAAATACAACGGACTTCCAGACATCTGAGTAACAAAGGTATGTGCTGTTTTATGAATAAAATGTTTCTATGACATTTATATATCAGGAGGTTGGCAGTATGACCGATGACAATGAAGTCTTTGTCCTCAGTGAATGTTTTGGATTGTTCAGAATGGTTTCCGATACTGGAGTGCTCTGGTTAGCATTTCTGTTCATCGTGCGAACAAAACAAAAAAAAAAGTTAAGTATACCTTAGTTTAACCAGACCACTGAGCTGATTAACAGCTCTCCTAGGGCTGGCCCGAAGGATTAGACTTATTTTACGTGGCTAAGAACCAATTGGTTACCTAGCAACGGGACCTACAGCTTATTGTGGAATCCGAACCACATTATAGCGAGAAATGAATTTCTATCACCAGAAATAAATTCCTCTAATTCTTCATTGGCCGGCCGGAGACTCGAACTCGGGCCTAGCAGAGTGCTAGCCGAGAACTCTACCGACTCGCTCAACGAGGAACTATCGTGCGAACACGCACCTTAAGAAAGCCTATTGGTGGATCCCGCGTAAACCCCGGAAATACATTTAGGGAAGGGACATATAAGGACACAGCTGATCTTTTACTTGAAACAAAGAACCATTAGTTAGGGGATTTTTTTTTTTTGTTAAATAAAGTTGACTTTAATGGCAGGGAAATGTTCCTGAATAATTTCAGTACACCTTTTTTGAGAAGTTGATATATGGGAAGCATGTTGGTTGCGTACCCTCTAAGAGTCCATCCCCTTTTTTTATTCTAGATAAGTCGAAGACATTTTTGTTCTGTTCAAGAGCGAATTCGAGGCTGATTCCTCGACTACGGGAATACACTACACCCTAATATAAAATTTACTACAATACAGAAAAAGAGTAGAACGACAGTCATTTCTAAACATCTAGTTTTCAGACGAGACAATTCGTTTAATATCACGATTTTTAGAATGAAGACTTTTACCGGACTCGGATCTGATTTTCTGGGTAGCTGGTATTTTAATTTGAAGATAAATCTCATTTCTACCCTTCTTTATATAACGCTGGTTCTCTCATCAAAGTGGAATGCCTTTTATAATGAATTTTATTTTTTATTAAATCCTTTAAAAGGAATTGCTTTCCACCCAGGCTGCTCTAAAAAGAAAAAAGTTAAATCAGTAACTTATTAAAATAATAATTTTTCTACAAGACCTAAAGTTCTATTAGTACAAAAAATAAATTTTTATGCAAGTTTCCTATATATCCATGACTTAACTTCTCAAAAAATATTTACTTAAATTATTCATGAACATTTCCCAGCCATTAAAGTCAACCTAATTCCCTCCCCCAAGAAAACTTCTAACTATTGGCTCTTTGCTTAAAGTAAAAATCAGCAGCGTTCTCGTATGGCCTTAGGTGTTATCTTTAAATAAACTTGCCCAAAAAGTATATTCAGAGATCTACGTGAGATCCACCACTAAGGTTTCTTAAGGTGTGCGCACTGAGTAATATCGGGGAGTCAGTTTTCGTACAGGGTCAAGGAGTAGAATTTCTAACCCGGAGCACTCCAGTATCAGAAACCATTTTAAACAACGCAAAACCTACGTCGAGGAAAAAGATTTTGGTATCATCCTTAAATCATTATATCAAAATAGCTTGTGCAATTCTTAAATATATTCAGACGTCCTCAAAGCCATTGCATTTGTATTAACTTCCTAACGGGTGTTTTGATTTCAGTTAGTTCCTTGGTGTCTCACCTCTAGTTTATATATATATATATATATATATATATATATATATATATATATATATATATATATATATATATATATACATATATATATATATACATATATATATATATACATATATATATATATATATATATATATATATATATATATATATATATATATATATATATATATATATATAATATATATTTTTTCATGATGCTGCCTTCTAATACGTAAATCCTCCTATAATTTTGATACACTTACTCTTTTATTTATTATGTATTGTGTGTAATAATAATAATTATTGAAATATCATAACAGATCTCAAAATTTTGAATTAATGATTTAGATGACTTAATAACGTAGTTTAGAATGAATAATATCTTTCTTGATAAAAGCGTATTATATGAACACGTGTGTGTTCAGCGAAGACTTGTTTCATTTCAACTGTCATCAGTTGAGATAAGAGAGAACGCTTTGTTTTGGGTTAATGTAATAACAGGTTGGAATAACAAATGCCGATTCGTCCCGTACGAGCATAAGACGAGTGATTTCGCATTGTTACATGCATTGCTCTGATCGCGTACACCACTTTGAGAGAAAGAATACATGTCTTGATCAGTTACACCATGTTTGTAAGATTGCATTCAAAACGTTTTGCTGGGATGACGTCACTTTCCTTCTAGAAATTTCTCCACGTTATCTCGCACTCAAAATGCTTTAATGACGTCTCTTCCCTGCCTCTAAAACTTCTCTTTTGTATCTCGTAACCAAAATGCTTTAATGACGTCATGTAATTGTTTCACGTGCTACTGGAATTCTGAAATCCGTTTCATTCTGATTTCCGAAACCAATTAGTTTGGTTCCCTCTCTCTCTCCTTCTTAAAAAGAGATTACTTTTAACGTAGGGTTTTGTGGTCACGTATTACCGTTAACTTTTGAGATCTGAATTTAGTAAAATTATTTAATTTGTAACGGCGCCTGGTAAAAAAGTGTTTTGTGGTAAAGCAGCTGTAGCAAGTGATTTTACAGAGGTTTTCACAAGTTTGTGTAAGGTAACGTGAATTTTACTCATTAATACCATGGTATAATAAGTTAGGGAAATTTTGCCTTAGTGAAATTATTATTGATAAATCTCATGTGCATTTTTGTGTGTTTTTCCTGTTTGCAATCTCTTCATATTTTTACAATATTTTTTTTATGTCTGTGATGTAACATTTATTTACGTAGCATTTTAAATTTTTATTGGTGATTTAACATTGCATACTTGATTTAATTTTTCATTTATTAAGACTTTCTTTTCAAATCCTGAATGATTCTTGATAGTTTAAATTTTACTTGATTAATTTAAATTCCTGATAAAGTTTTTGTGAATTAATGTTGTTTCTTAATTTAATTCAAGAATTAATTAAGTGCTGTGTTATTTTCAAGTAATAATAAATTTTTCAGATTGTGAATTCTAATTATAAGCTTTGAATTTAAAAATAAATTTTTGTATTTAATATTTTTTAGAAAAATAGTGTTTCATTTATTAACCACCAGTGAATAGGATTAACTGTGTGTGCATACGGCAAAGTGATAAACATGTTCTTTTAGTTTTGCTAAAGTGAATTAAGACCAGGGAAACAGTTAAGTTATTTTGATGGAGTGATGTCCTTTTACTCTAGAATATTTCTTGTTTAATTATTGATACCTCACACGTATTCTGATAAACTTAGTTTGATTTTTCAAGTGATGAATAAGTTTTTAAGGGATCACTGTTACCTTTAGAGTACTCAGTCGTAATTCTTATTATTATGAGAATTCAGGTATCTGGCTGAAGTGAGGTACATTTTTGAATTTTAAGATTAGCTGTGTAATAACCAAGTACTTTGTATGCATCACGACAATATATATATATATATATATATATATATATATATATATATATATATATATATATATATATTTTATTATTTTCCTGGTTTTCTGGATTTGTAACATATATATATATATATATATATATATATATATATATATATATATATTTTATTATTTTCCTGGTTTTCTGGATTTGTAGAACACTAACAAGTCAGCAACGGAAGTTTACTCACTTGGCCTTGAAAATCTGACTTTACTCTACAGGGGATCGTAAAAAGAAAAGAAAAAGATATGTTTCATATGAGCTTAAGGCTCTACTTCATGAGGGAATGTTACGTAAACACTGGGGTTAACCAAAGTAATTGTATTTACAATAAAAGGATCAAAAGAAATGGAAAAGTAAATAATATGGAGGCTTGCAAAGCCTGGAGGTCTTCCTACTGGAGACTTGAACGGTCGCAAGGCACAGTCCAAGAAGAGTCCACGGCAAATGGGTCCCTCTACAAGAGAGATTTAAGGATTACACGCAGTATGGGAAAATAGAAAACGTACAGATGGATCGAGAATGCACTGAGGGTGCCAAGGTCTCGAGGAATGAATGAACACTTAACACTGGGACACAAACACCTGAAATAGCACTGGGTAAAAGGGCACAATGGATAGAGATATACTGGCACTCAATAAACAATTCTAAGGGCAAAATGTTGCGACTGAAAAGCCTTCACTTGTACTTTACCGTGGGGAGAGGGGGAGGTCTCTGGCAAAGAATGACGACGGCCGATCGCACTCGTGGCACTCTACACTGGTCCACATGGGAAGTCCGTCCCCGTGGTGACGAAGGAACTGGATCCTAGTCAGGAGGTTCAGGTGGTGATGGGGCGGAGGGGGGGATCTCTCAGCGTCTAGCAGTGATCTCCCGCGCGTGTCTGGCTAACTGCAAAGATCTTCGTTGTTTTAGATTTAGCTGGCCTTGTGCCAGCACGGGCTCTTG